>NC_086327.1:58094628-58430752 GCF_036172605.1 Pelobates fuscus
CAGGGGCCGTCGTGGTCGTGGTGCTGTGATTCCCTTTTGCCCTAGAATAATGCCCAGTTTTCAGAAGCCACGTACCCTGAACTTGAAAAGTTCTGAGGACTTAGTTGACTGGCTAACACAGGACACCCAATCTTGTACAGCCTCCGCTCGGAACCTTGACGCACCATCCTCCTCCAGCTTAGCTTCAGACACCTCTCAAGATAGCACTCACCCGCCTGCCGCCACCACCAAAACTAGCACCACAGCCGCTTTACTTGGTATGTCAGAGGAGTTATTCACACACCCGTTTGAAGAAATGAGTGATGCGCAACCATTATTGCTAGAGGATGTAGATAACAGGGATATGTCTCAGGCAGGCAGCATTAAACACATGGAGGTACGGTGTGATGATGATGATGTTGTACCCGCTGCTGCTTCCTTTTCTGAGTTGTCAGATACAAGCGAAGCGGTTGATGATGACGATGCGTCCATGGATGTCACGTGGGTGCCCGCACGGCAAGAAGAAGAACAGGGCGAAAGTTCAGATGGGGAGACAGAGAGGAGGAGGAGGAGACGAGTTGGAAGCAGGGGGGGGTCATCGCAAGGAGCTAGTGGCACAGTCAGACAGCATGCATCGGCACCCGGGGTCAGCCCGACAGCACGCCAATCAACGCATGCTGTGTCCACCACCAGAATGCCGTCATTGCAGAGCTCAGCAGTGTGGCATTTTTTTTGTGTGTCTGCCTCTGACAACAGCGATGCCATTTGCAACCTGTGCCAAAGGAAACTGAGTCGTGGGAGGTCCAACACCCACCTAGGTACAACTGCTTTGCGTCGGCACATGATCTCACATCACAAACGCCTATGGGATCAACACATGAGTACAAGCAGCATGCCTACTCTAAGCCGCCATCGTCCTCCTGGTCCAGCATCTTCAGCCACGTCAACCACTGCTGTCCTTCTTGCCCCCTCTCAACCATCCGCCACTCTGTCTACCGCCTTGAGCAGTTCCCGCTCATCTGCCCACAGTCATGTGTCTGTCAAGGACATGTTTGAGCGTAAGAAGCCAATGTCACCAAGTCACCCCCTTGCCCAGCGTCTGACAGCTGGCTTGTCCGAACTATTAGCCCGCCAGCTTTTACCATACAATCTGGTTGAGTCTGAGGCGTTCAAAAAAATTTGTAGCTATTGGGACACCGCAGTGGAAGGTACCCGGCCGGAATTTCTTTTCACAAAAGGCAATCCCCAACTTGTACTCGATTGTGCAAAAGGAAGTCATGGCATGTCTGGCACACAGTGTTGGGGCAAGGGTCCATCTGACCACTGATACCTGGTCTGCAAAGCATGGTCAGGGCAGGTATATCACCTACACTGCGCATTGGGTAAACCTGCTAACGGCTGACAAGCAAGGAATGCGTGGCATTGCAGAGGAGTTGGTGACACCGCCACGAATTGCAGGCAGTCCTGCTGCCACCTCCTCTACTCCTCCTACTCCATCCTCTTCCATAACCTCCTCGGCTGAGTCCTCTAGTGCCGCTGCTTCTTGCTCCACATCAACGGCACCCCCCCAGCTCCCCAGGTACTATTCCACATCCCGGATACGGCAGTGTCACGCCGTCTTGGGTTTGACTTGCTTGAAAGCAGAGAGTCACACCGGACAAGCACTCCTGTCCGCCCTGAACGCACAGGTGGAAAAGTGGCTGACTCCGCAGCAACTGGATATCGGCAAAGGGGTGTGTGACAACGGAAAAAATTTGATAGCGGCATTGAAGTTGGGCAAGTTGACACATGTGCCGTGCATGGCACATGTGTGTAATCTGATCGTACAACGCTTTGTGCATAAGTACACAGGCTTACAGGACGTCCTGAAGCAGGCCAGGAAGGTGTGTGGCCATTTCAGGCATTCCTACACAGCCATGGCTCACTTTGCCGATATCCAGCGGCGAAACAACATGCCAGTGAGGCGCTTGATTTGCGACAGCCCTACACGTTGGAATTCAACACTCCTAATGTTCGACCGCCTGCTCCAACAAGAAAAAGCTGTTAATGAATATTTGTATGACCAGGGTGCTAGGACAGCCTCTGGGGAGCTGGGAATTTTTTTGCCACGTTACTGGACGCTCATGCGCAATGCCTGTAGGCTCATGCGTCCTTTTGAGGAGGTGACAAACCTAGTCAGTCACAGTTGTGTGTGTGCGTGTGTATGGCTGTCTGCCTGTGTGTGTGTGACAGGGTGAAGATTTCTTGCACATGGGTGTGACAGGGTGAAGATTTCTTGCACAGGGCGCCCAAAGGCCTAAGGCTGGCCCTGCGCATGGGTCAGTGGCTCTGCACCAGACTTCCCTCCAATTGATCAAAGTTAAAGGATTTCAATTACAGGGCCTCTAAAGAGTCCTGTATTGTTATTTGTCGTCACTACCTTCCCGCGTCGGGAGTGGGTCATTTGCGCCCCTGTTGCCTTCCTTGCATGTGGTAGCTGTTTGTCAGGGATTTGTCAATCCATATCTGCCAAGTGACCCTATGACAGGGTGAAGATTTCTTGCACATGGGTGTGACAGGGTGAAGATTTCTTGCACAGGGCGCCCAAAGGCCTAAGGCTGGCACTGCGCATGGGTCAGTGGCTCTGCACCAGACTTCCCTCCAATTGATCAAAGTTAAAGGATTTCAAGTGGACTGATTACAATTACAGGGCCTCTAAAGAGTCCTGTATTGTTATTTGTCGTCACTACCTTCCCGCGTCGGGAGTGGGTCATTTGCGCCCCTGCTGCCTTCCTTGCATGTGGTAGCTGTTTGTCAGGGATTTGTCAATCCATATCTGCCAAGTGACCCTATGTAGGGGTAACAGTCCCTATTCTGCTTTGTGTCAGTGTGTATCATGGTCTCTGTGGACAGGCAACAGTCTCTATTCTGCTCTGTGTCAGTGTGTATCAGGGGTTTTGAGGACAGGTGTCAATCCATATCTGCCAAGTGACCCTATGTATATCTGCTGTCAGTACACAGGAAAAGTTTAAATATTTCTTGTTCTACGTTCTCTGCAACTCCACGCACCGACTCATCCAATACGTGAAGATCTGGGGTTTCTCTGACTCTCCTCAGTAGTGTATCAAACAGAGTCTGCACTGTGGTAACACGGACATCTTCAGGACATAACTCAACTATTTGCAGATAGGCAGTCTGCAGCTTCTCTTTCACCTGTTCTCTTCTTTCTCTTATGCATATTCTTGTCTATATGCAGGTGGTCTCTTGCCTTTCTTTTTTTTTTTTGTAAATATATTTGTATTGTCATTTTTATATTCAATGTGAGACTCTCAGGTCTCAATAGCTGTAACATATTCAACATTCAAGTCGAGACTCGCAGGTCTCTTTAAGATTGGCAGAAACAAAGCACAACATGTGCTATAAAATATAGGTTGGAATTGGAGCACGCAGGCCCCCAACAGTGGTGGACACGCAGGTCCTAGGAAATGTGAACCTTGGTTAGGCTTTTGATAAAACATTCGTGTGTCCCTCTGGGTTTAACTACATATGAGGTTGCCACTGGTAATTGTCATGGTGCGTAGATTCAAAATGGATGTAGCTGCGGTTCATTGGATGAGGGGGTTGGGTAACCAAGTGTGCCAAACATCTCTAAGTCACCGTAGGTGAGCATTATGCGTCTACGTGGCTGCCTGAGCCTTCGTACAGTAATCATACGTGTCTCCGTGCTGTCGGGGCATTTGCCTACGACCTTAATGGGGGATGTGGGAGATGCTAGAGGGGGGGGAAATGGGGGGGTAGGGGGGATCCTGAAGGGGGAGGGGGTATGAGCACTATGGTAGGTTGGGTAGGTGGGGTGGCGGGGTCAGTCTGTCCCGTCGTGTGAGTCTCCTGCTTCCAGGTGAGTGGTGAAGTCTGTCTGCATGGTGGATACAATCCAGTGTGTCCAGGTCTCCATATATTTCACAGTGGTATTAGTGGCCCCTGAGTGGAGTTCTTCTATAGCCCTGAGGTCCTCCATTTGGTTGAACCAGGCTCTTAGGGGGGGGGGGGGGGTCTGTCCTGTCTCCAATATTGAGGGATGATCTGCTTTGCTACGTTGAGGATCCTAATGGTCAGGGATTTTTTATATCTAGATCTGGGTATTGTCGTGTGGTGTAACAGCATCGCCGCTGGATCCAGCGGTGGTGGTGCATCTGACAGCCTCGACAAGATATCGTGAATAGACTTCCAGAATGGTGTAATCTTACGACAGTCCCACCATAGATGTAGTGTGGTGCCTGTAGCCTCTACACATCTCCAACACAGGTCGGAGTGTGAGGGGTCTATGGCATGTAGTCTGTGTGGGGTGCGGTACCAGTGGCTCAATAGTTTAAATGCCGTCTCTTGCGTCTTTGAAAAGGTGGAGCAGTGGTGTGTTAGATAGAAAATTTTGTCCCATTCTGTCTCTGTAAATATCCTCCCCAGGATCGTTTCTGTCACGACTAGTAATGTGGTCCAGCACGCAGAAACTATGTAAACATATACATAAGTAAGAAAAGGAAAATAATAGGATAGAGCGTAAACCGGACCTTAGAATGGCCGGACTAATACGCTAGAGACAGAGAATGGTCAAAGGGAAAGCCGAGGTCAAGGAAGCCAGAAAATACTCAATACCGATAAAACAAGCCAAGTCAGGGAAACCAGAGATAAGAATAACCAGGGAAACGCCAAGGATCAGGATACCAGGAAATCAGAAACACAGAATCAGCACTTTCAGGAAACCAGGAAACTGAAACCACGACATGGCAAAGTAATGGGGAAAGCTAGGGGTTTAAATACCCCTCTCTAGGCTAAGATTGGTCAGAGGGCGACCTCTGACCCCAAAACGTGCGTGTGCGTTGACGTCGTGACGTCACGCACACGTTGGTATAATTCTCGGGGGCGGGGCTAGCAATAGACGCGACCACGCGGTCGGCGCCATCTTGGATCTGGGCGCGATGCCCGGAAGAACTACGTGCGCGGTTCCCGGCTCGCCGACGAGCAGGTAAGCTTGTGTAGTCGGAGCGGTCGTGCCGGTCGGGCACGACCGTGAGGCTCGGCGGGCCGGTGACCGCAACAGTACCCCCCACTCGAAGACCGCGCACCGGGCGGGAAGGACCCGGCTTAAGAGGAAAGCGGTCGTGAAATGACCGGATAAGACGGGGCGCATGGACCCGGTCAGCAGGAACCCAACAACGTTCCTCGGGACCATAACCCTTCCAGTCAACGAGATAGGACAAGACACCTCTGGATAATTTGGAGTCCATGATAGAATGGACTTCGTATTCTTCTTGATCACCCACTACCAAGGGCGGAGGAGGAGTGGATACCCTGGTGTAGCGATTGCAAGTAAGGGGCTTGAGCAGAGACACATGGAAAGTATTCGCTATTCTCATATGAGCCGGTAGTGCCAAAGAATAGGTCACTGGATTAATACGTTGGGTAACTCGAAAGGGACCAATGTACCGAGGGGCAAATTTCATGGATGGGACCTTAAGCTTGATATGTCTTGTGGAGAGCCACACCCTGTCACCTGGAAGATAGACAGGATTAGCGCCCCGTTTCTTGTCAGCTTGGACCTTTGCTCGGAATGAGGCTTTTTGCAGAGCTGAATGGACGGAATCCCAGGTATCATGAATCGATTCTAAACGGGTGTTCAAAGCGGGGATATCTGTGTCTGAGAATGCAGAAGGTAAAACAGTGGGGTGATAACCCTGATTAACAAAGAATGGACTGTGATTAGAAGATTCATGAGTGGCATTGTTTCTGGCGAACTCAGCCATGGGTAAGAGCTCATACCAGTTAGATTGATTGGCATTTATAAAGCAACGTAAATAAGCTTCTAAAGACTGATTCGCCCTCTCTGCTGCTCCATTAGTTTGAGGGTGATATGCTGACGAAAAGGAGAGTTCGACGCCCAATTGTTTGCAAAAGGAACGCCAAAACCTAGAAACAAACTGGGTACCTCTGTCAGATACTATGTTTTTGGGTACACCGTGCAACCGAAAGATCTCTCTCAAGAATATTTGAACTAGATCTTGGGCAGATGGTAATTTTTTAAGTGGGACGAAATGTGCCATCTTCGTGAATCTATCAATAACCATAAGAACTGTATTAAACCCGTTAGAACTGGGTAGATCCACAATGAAATCCATGGCCAAGTGGGTCCATGGAGCACTAGGTATGGGCAGTGGTTGTAACAGTCCAGGAGGTGACCTAGGAGGAATTTTAGAAACGGCACATATTTGACATGCCCCAACATAATCTTTGATATCGTTTCTAAGAGCAGGCCACCAAAATCTCCTGGAGACGGCTGAGAGAGTTTTATGGACTCCAGGATGGCCTGCTGTGAGGTTGTCATGGAACAAATCTAGTACCTTCTTTCGAAACTGAGGTGACACATACAGTTTGTCCGGAGGTTTTCCCACAGGTGCCTGAGTTTGATCTGCTATTATGGCACAGAAGAGTGGAGAAGACACTTCGGAAACAGTAGTGGCAATGAGGCATTCAGGAGGTACAATAGGATATATCACCTGTTCTGGTACTTCATCTGTCTCAAACTGCCGAGAAAGTGCATCTGCCTTGGTGTTTTTAGTACCAGGCCTGTACGTAATTACGAAATTGAATCGGGAGAGGAACAATGACCACCTAGCCTGACGAGAGGACAGTCTCTTAGCGTCCCCAATATAAGCCAAATTCTTATGATCAGTAAAGATCAAAAGTGGCTCTTTGGAACCTTCCAAGAGATGCCTCCATTCCTTAAGGGCAAGTACAATGGCCAAAAGTTCCCTATTCCCTATGTCGTAATTCCTCTCTGCAGGTGTGAGTTTGCGAGAGTAAAATCCACAGGGATGTAAAGGCGTATCAGGACTTTCTCTTTGAGACAGAATGGCTCCAACTCCTGTTTCTGATGCATCCACCTCGAGGATAAATGGTTTGGATGGATCAGGATGGGTCAGGACAGGTGCTGAGGAAAATAAAAATTTTAATTGTTCAAATGCCTCTCTTGCTTCTTTGGGCCAAGATATACAATTTGCTCCTTTTTTTGTTAAATTGGTTATAGGGGAAATCACGGAGGAAAATCCCCTTATGAATTTGCGGTAGTAATTTGCAAAACCTATAAAGCGTTGAGTAGCTTTAAGGCACTTGGGTAATGGCCACTGTAAGACTGCCTCCAGTTTGCGAGGATCCATCTGGAAACCAGACGGAGATATAACGTATCCAAGGAATTGTATCTCCGTTTGGTCAAACTGGCATTTTTCCAGTTTACAGTAAAGGCCGTTTTGTAACAGGGTTTTCAGTACAATTCTCACATGATCGTGATGTGTCTCTAGATCTGGGGAATAGATGAGAATGTCGTCCAAATACACTAGAACGAACATGTGAAGGTACTCTCTTAGGACATCGTTAATAAAATCCTGGAATACCGCTGGAGCGTTACATAATCCAAACGGCATAACCAGGTATTCGTAATGTCCCATTCTGGTGTTAAATGCGGTCTTCCATTCGTGACCGTTCTTAATCCTGACTAGATTGTATGCACTTCGGAGATCGAGCTTGGTAAAGACTCGAGCTCCCTTCAATCTGTCAAATAGCTCTGATATAAGGGGAATAGGGTAGGCGTTTTTAATGGTAATCCTATTCAAACCCCTATAATCAATACAAGGGCGTAGGTCTCCTTCTTTTTTAGAGACAAAGAAGAATCCAGCCCCGGCTGGTGAGGAGGACCTACGGATATGACCCTTTCTGAGAGCATCCTTAATATATTCCTCCAAACAAAGATTTTCCTGGGGGGACAAGGCATAGATTCCTCCCTTGGGAGGCATAGTCCCTGGTAATAAGTTTATAGCACAGTCTATGAGGAGGTAACCCTTCTGACTGGACCTTGTTAAATACCTCTTTCAAATCCATATACTGCTGTGGAATTTCAAACAAAACAAGGTAGTACTAGCGCTAATATGCAAAGTGAAGAAAACGGATGAGCAGCTGTAACACCAAGTTCTTATCTTAAAAGTAGGTCTAGTGGTAGTGTGCTGGTGCAGCGCTAAAAGTTTATATAATTTTAACAGTTGTGGATATTACTGGTAACACTTGTGAATCAATTTAAAATGTGGGTATATACATGGACAGTACCTTTTAGTATACAAAGAATGTCCTAAGTAGATATTCAATACCTTAAAAACAAAATATACAAAACATAGTGTAAACTGTGACAAAAAAGTGAATTTCAATTAAGAGTGAAAAGTTCCCACTCACACTTTGGAGAGCTAATAGTATATAGCTCAATTTGATAGCTTGTGGGGTCCGTGAAGGCGACCCTATCCCTTCTTTTTGGCTGGATATTCTTTAAATTCTGAAATGTTGAAACATATATATGGTGCAGTACCGTATGGTTCCAAATATGTGTAAAAAAGAAGAACAGGTGGGTACTTACAGACACAGAGCCATCCACATCGGCTCTGATCAAGGGTATATGTGGTTAAGGACCACACACCTTCTTTAAAAGAGCAGGAACAATGCCAGCAGTGTTATAAAAATATAAGTATATTTATTAGCATAAAACTATATATAACAATATAAAAAACTATGTAAAGCAATATAAAAACACTGGATAGGCATATAAAAAGTCCAAATATATAAAGACCGGTGTATTCCAAGCTCCAGGACGCGTTTCGCTGTAACAGCTTCTTCAACTGGATAAAAAAGTCTTTTTTTTGCTGTGGAATTTGTGTGGTCAAGGGAGGTGTAACAGGAACATTGATGGTGCAAATAGGTTGTGGGATTTGCTTAAAGCAAACACCTTTGCATCTCTCACCCCAACTCACAATCTCTCCTTCAATCCAATCCAAACGTGGATTGTGTTTCAGGAGCCAAGGAAAACCGAGTATTATCGGCACTGTAGGTGAAGATATAATTTGAAAGGTCATTTCTTCAGAATGGAGAATACCCACTGAAATAGTGATTGGCAGAGTTTCGTGTGTGATGAAAGGCTGGGTAAGAGGCCTTCCATCAATGGCCTCGACTGCTATAGGTTTCTCTTTATGTCTTAAGGGCATGAGATGTTTTGCAGAGAATTCTTTGTCTAGGAAATTCTCCGCTGCCCCAGAGTCAATCATAGCCTCACACTGAACAGTAGTGTTCTTGAAAGATAAGGTTACTTTGACAAGGAAACGGTTCTTAGTCAATTTAGGGGACATATACATCACACCTAAGGTCGGTCCCCGTACGTGCCTTAGGTGTGCAAGTTTTCCGGCCGAACCGGGCATGACGATCTTAGATGTCCCTTCTTGCCACAATACATACATAACACCTCGTTACGTCTGTGTTGTCTCTCTGCCTCAGTGAGTTTAGCGCTACCCAATTGCATGGGTTCAGGTTCCGGAAGAGGAGTTTGGCTACTCACCACTGGGTTAGAGAAACGAGGGGCTATGGACAAATTAGAACGTCTGTTACGTTGTTTGTTTTTCTCTCTCTCTCTGAGCCGGTTATCAATGTCTATCATGTATGCAATAAACTCGTTAAGATTAACCGGAAGGTCTCTAGCTGCAGTCTCATCTTGTATACTCTCAGCTAGACCCTCAGAGAAAGCAGCCACCAGACCACTATTGGTCCAATCAACCTCAGATGCTAATGTCCTGAACTCTATTGCATAATCGGCTACAGAACGACTGCCTTGCTTGATTCTCATAAGGGCTTTGGCAGCGTTCTTCTCCCTGCCTTTAGGTTCAAACGTAGCCTTAAAGGCCGTAAGAAAAGTATTGTAATCACGGGCTACTGCGTCACCACTTTCCCATAAGGAGTTAGCCCAGGTTAAGGCCTTTCCTGTTAATTGGTTCATCAGATAGCCAATTTTCGATCTATCTGTTGGGAATGAACCTGGGGAGGCCTCAAAGTGGTATTCAATTTGGTTTAAAAAACCTCTGAATTCCTTGGAATCACCTCCATAGCGAGGGGGCGGTGACAAGGTTATGGACGGTGGTTTATGTGGTACGGGAACCACTACAGGTGGCGGAACCACAGGTGGTACCGGAGGAACCTCTAAATAGGCAGTCCTCTGGAGCAAGGTCTGAAATGCCTGGGCAAATTGGTCTAACCTGTGGTCCATATCCTCCACCCTACTCTCACATGCGATCATATGCTTGCATAGTTCTGCAGGATCCATGGCCATGTCGTAATGTCACAACTAGTAATGTGGTCCAGCACGCAGAAACTATGTAAACATATACATAAGTAAGAAAAGGAAAATAATAGGATAGAGCGTAAACCGGACCTTAGAATGGCCGGACTAATACGCTAGAGACAGAGAATGGTCAAAGGGAAAGCCGAGGTCAAGGAAGCCAGAAAATACTCAATACCGATAAAACAAGCCAAGTCAGGGAAACCAGAGATCAGAATAACCAGGGAAACGCCAAGGATCAGGATACCAGGAAATCAGAAACACAGAATCAGCACTTTCAGGAAACCAGGAAACTGAAACCACGACATGGCAAAGTAATGGGGAAAGCTAGGGGTTTAAATACCCCTCTCTAGGCTAAGATTGGTCAGAGGGCGACCTCTGACCCCAAAACGTGCGTGTGCGTTGACGTCGTGACGTCACGCACACGTTGGTATAATTCTCGGGGGCGGGCTAGCAATAGACGCGACCACGCGGTCGGCGCCATCTTGGATCTGGGCGCGATGCCCGGAAGAACTACGTGCGCGGTTCCCGGCTCGCCGACGAGCAAGTAAGCTCGTGTAGTCGGAGCGGTCGTGCCGGTCGGGCACGACCGTGAGGCTCGGCGGGCCGGTGACCGCAACAGTTTCCCATGTTCCCTTAAAGGCAGGAGTCTCTGTGGGGGTCTCTCTCTGTAGCAGTGAGTACAGGATAGAAATGCTGTGGGGAAGGGGGTCTGGTTGGATACAGTAATCCTCGAAGGTGGTCGGTTCCCTAGCGTAGTTCTGTCCTCCGGGCAGTGAGTCAATGTAGTTCGAAAGTTGTTTGTATTTGAAGGTTTGCATGAATGTGGGGTGTGTACATTCCGTCAGTTGCGTGAGTGTCTTCCGTCCGTTATGCGTGTGTATGTGGTGTAGTCTGGGGATTGGGTTGTGGATGAGGTCTCTGAAGGCCTTCGGATCCAGCCCAGGTGGGAAGTCCCGGTCATGGATGAGTGGCAGTAAGGGTGAGGGGTGTCGGGTGAGGCCATGTACCCGGGACGCTCTATGCCATACCCGTAGGGTATGTTGTGCCAAAGAGGAGCATCCCCGGCCCAGGCCCCCTCCGGAGCACCATGGTAGGGTCGACACCGGCCCTGCTGTCTCCGTCTCTTCCACCGTTTTCCATTGTTTGAGGACGTTAGTCTTGGTCCAGTCTAGGACCCTCCGTAGGTGTCCTGCCGTGTAATATAGATAGAAGTCGGGGATGGCCAACCCCCCCCTCTCCTTAGGTAGAGTGAGGGTCTGGTACTTGAGACGTGGTCTTTTCCCGTTCCATATATATGCGCTAGTCAGCGTGCGTAAGGCAGTGAAAAATCTTTTAGGGATTGTTATAGGGAGTGTCTGGAATAAGTAGAGTAATCGTGGGAGAAGGTTCATTTTAATTACCTGAACCCTTCCCAGCCACGATATATGTGGGTGGGACCACTCGGCTAGTTCCCTTTTGAAAGTGTTCAGCATAGTTCACCCAGTTTTCTCTGTATATGTCTTCTTTCTGTCTAGTTAGCCATGTACCTAGGTAACGTATTTTGTGTTCTGCCCATTGGAATGGGAAGCTAGGGCGGATGGGGGTAGTTCTGTTGTCAGGTAAGTCTACATTCAGTATATGGGATTTGGAGTAGTTTATTTTGAGGTTGGAAATGTGTCCGAATGTCTTGAAGGCTTGCAGAATGTTGGGGAGAGAGATCTCCGGTTTCGTGACGTAAAAGAGGAGGTCATCCGCGTAGGCGGCCACCTTGTGATGTGTGTCTCTTGTGCGTATGCCCGTTATGTCGTGGTGTTCCCTGATGGCTATCATAAAGGGTTCAAGGGCAAGGACGAAGAGCAGTGGGGAAAGTGGGCAACCCTGACGGGTGCCGTTGTGTATCGGAAATTCGTCCGTCAGTGCCCCGTTTACTATGACATGAGCCGTGGGCCCATCATACATGGCTGTGATCCAGTCCTGCATGTGGGGTCCCAGTCCTATTTGACCCAGGATCTGGAATAGGTACTCCCATCCCACTCTGTCGAAGGCCTTCTCCGCGTCCGTGGACAGAAGGAGAAGGCCTCCGGCGTCGCAGGTCTTGTTATGCATAAGGGCAAGGGTTCGAATGGTATTGTCTCTCGCTTCACGGTCTGTGACAAATCCGACTTGGTCGGGGTGTACCAGTGCGGGGATGTGCGGTTGCAGGCGACCGGCAAGCATCTTCGCCATCAACTTAATGTCGCAATTGATGAGGGAGATGGGCCTGTAGTTCCCGCAGTGCTCCGCGTCCTTGCCCTCCTTTGGAATGATAGTAATGTGTGCTGTCAACGCCTGTTTGGGGAAATGGTGACCTTCTCTAATCGCGTTAAAGGAGGCCAGCATAGGTTGGTACAATTTATCTGCGAAGTGCTTGTAGTAGCAGAGAGGCAGGCCGTCGGGACCCGGACTCTTGCCAGGTTTAGTTCCTTTAATCGCCCTCGACAGCTCCTCAATTGAGAAGGGTTCATCAAGCTGGTCTGCCACCGGTTGATCTAGTGTGGGTAGTTTATGGGTCAGTAGATATTGTCGGATGGAGTCTTTTAGGTGGGCGGCCGCTGTCTCCGACTTCGGTCGGGGAAGCGAGTAGAGTTCTGAGTAGTAGGTTCTTATCGTTTGCATGATTTCGGACGGTAGGCGGCGCGTCACTCCCTGTTTGTCTCTTATTTTATTGATGTATGTCATTTGGCGTCGTTTCGCCAGCATCCTGGCTAAGAGCTTGCCACTCTTATTGCCGTGTAGGGAAAAAAAGGCCCTATGTCTGAGGGCTTCTCTATGCTGTTTGGACTGGATCAGGGAGGTCAGGTCTCGTCGCAGTTGTAGGAGTTGTGTGTGGTGGGCTGGGGATTGTTTTTGTTTGTGAAGCGTGTCGTGTTTGTGTATGTCTGTTATGAGTTCTGTGATTCGGGCTTCCCTTTGTTTCTTGAGTTCTGCACCCTTTTGTATGAAGTGTCCCCGTATGACGCTTTTGTGTGCTTCCCATCTGATTGTCGGTGAGGTGTCCTCTGGTGCGTTGTCCTGAAAGTATTCGGCCAAAACTCTACCAAAGTGTGTGGTCATGTCTTGGCGTGATAGCAGGTATTCGTTCAGTCTCCATTTGGTTATTGCGGGTCTAAGAAGCGGGGATCGGAGGGTGATAAGGACTGGGGCGTGGTCCGACCAAGTCGCTACTCCTATCTTCGCGTCTCGTATTAAGGAGAGGTGATAGTGTGTGGTGAGAAAGTAGTCTATGCGAGTGTATGTCCGGTGGGGATGGGAGTAGAATGTGTAGTCCCGTTCGTCCGGGTGATGTGCCCTCCAGCAGTCAATTAGTCTGTGTCTATTCAGTAGGGAGGTTATTGCTCTAAGGTGTTGTCTGTGGAGGTGGGAGGTGCCCTGTGACAGACCCTTTTCTAGTATAACAGATACCATCTCGGAGAATTGCCGTTGCATATGGATTATTGTGGATTTCGGGTACTTGTGGATCCGTACGGTATACATCGCCACGTGGAGAGAACAATGGGTCGCGGCCATTTTGACCGCGTGGACTAATGACCGAACTTTCCACACGACGAATTCCGACCTTACCAACGACGTACGCCCATGCTCGTCGACGGATCCAAAGTACCGAACCAAAGACACCCGGTCCAACAGAGAGTTTTCGTTTATCTTGTATAGTTTTTGAGTAATTGGTGCAAACGTGTATCTGGCGAACGGCCCAACCGATCTAGGGGATTTTCACGTATATTGTTCCCCTAGATCTCCGTTCCCTAATACACGTAGCACAATGTATTTTCGTTGCATATTGTGTGTGTTATATAACTTGTAATAATGTTATAATATTCTGCTCGGTACAGTGGGAGTGACTCCCACTGTAAATGTATTATCTCCTCCGGATACGGGGAGGAGTTGTTGTACGGCATAAAAGCCCGAGTTACCGAATAAACATTATTCCTACTTTGACCCTCAACACAGAGTCTCGTCTCGTGCTTGGAGGGGATGACTATTACTTGGATATCGTAATTATGGGGAACCTGTTATGCTGTAGCTAACTTCGTGCTTGGGGGAAAGGACACCTTCTCAGCGGCGTAAACCCCTACTACACCGGGGTGCCGCTACAATTGGTGGCAGCGGCGGGATCGTTCTTTCACCCCAGAAGGACAGCTACCGAGAGCAATCAGGATGGAGGCCTACTACGGAAGGTTGAAACGATCTACCCTAAAAGACTTGTTGGAGAGCCGTGGTCGTTCGGCTAGCAACAAAAAGAAAAGAGACATTTTGGCAGAGTTGGTCGCATTGGACTTAGCTGAACAGAATGACGGACTGGATGTCGAACCAAACCCAGAACCGGAGATCGCGTTGGTCCGAACGCCAGCAGATGAACAATTCGACCACGAGGTGAGGGTAAGGCTGGCTCACTACGGACCAAACCCCTCACCTAGGATTGTAACCCAAGTCATTGCGGCAGTCGATGCCAACCGGCGCCAGACTTCCACTGGCACCAGTCCAATTGCGGGGACTTTCCAAACTCCCGAGGAAAAGAGGAAAGTACACTTTGCCGCTTTTAAAAATTTTGTGGAAGCAGAGGGGGAGATTGACCAATACCTAGCGGACTTTGAGCGTCAATGTGCCCTGCATAAAGTACCCTCCGAGGAGTGGGTCAAAATTCTGTCTGGCAAATTATCCGGACGAGCCAGCGATGCTTTCCGGGCGATCCCGGACCATGAGGTGGGAAGCTACCGATTGGTAAAAGAAGCTCTATTGTCCCGATATGCGGTAACCCCCGAAGCATATCGGAGACGCTTCCGGGAATCCCGAAAGCAAACCGGTGACTCCTACTCCGAATGGGCCTGCCGATTACAACGCACGGCTGGCCACTGGATGGATGGGTGCCAAGCTACCACCGCGGAGGAGGTTTTACAGTTGTTTTTGTTGGAACATTTTTTTGAAAAGGTGGACAAGGAGCTCAGAGAGTGGATTCGGGATAGGAGACCACTTACCCTACCCGAAGCCGCCCGGTTGGCCGACGAGTATGCAGACGCCCGCAAACCCGATCTCTCGGTCCAAAAGACAGCTGCCCGAGTAGAAAGCCGCCCTGTCGGCCCTACTCCAACCACCCCCACTATCCAACCTAGCTACAACACGTCCTCCCGTTTCACCCAGTCAAGTGTCCCGGACCGCCGGCGGTGCCATAGGTGTCAGCAAGTGGGTCACCTGAGGGACAAATGCCCACTTGATCCCGCTCGACAAACGTCCTGGAGGAAGCCCGCTGAAGGGAACCCCCGACCTTTTACCTCAGGGGCCCATTGCATTGAAGCCCAACCCCTGGGGGAAGAGCAATGGGAGATTTTACACGAGGCCAATCCCCTATATGCGGCTGCTGTAGACAACCGGCAGCATCACCGACAAACAGTCCGAGTGAATGGACAAGTTGTCAGTGGGTTACGAGACACTGGGGCCACCCTAACCTTGATTCAACACGACCTGGTCCCAGAAAAAGAACATACTGGCCAAACGGTGGCCGTTAGAGTGGCCGGGGGTGCAGTACATCGCCTCCCCACGGCCCGAGTGCATTTGGATTGGGGGGTGGGAGCTGGCCAAGTAAATGTGGGCCTGATGAAAGGGCTACCCGCGGAAGTACTTTTGGGAAATGACTTAGCCCCGCTGTTGTCCGCTTTTGCTCCTCAAGGCCCTGCTGGAGCCTGCCCTGTCACCACCCGGGCTCAGGCTCGTGCTATTGGAATCGGCCCGCCAGTCGCGGAGACCCAGGTAAGATCTGACCCTCCGACGGTGACCTTAGGACAGACCCCCTTAGACTGGGATACCCCTGAGACTTTTGGGAGGGAGACGCGGGAAGACGTCACTCTCCGGAAATATAGGGATAAGGCAGAGAAAGGGGAACCGGGGACAGATGGGGAAAGCTACGAGTGGGTGGGGGATAGACTGTATAGGATCCCCCAGGAGCCCGCAGCAGGTAAAAACCCCGTCCCACAGAAGCAACTAGTGCTACCGAAAAAATACAGGCGAGAGATCATGAGGATCGCTCACGATATACCCTTAGCTGGCCATTCAGGAGTACGTCGCACGGCCCATAGGATTACCCAGAATTTCTTCTGGCCAGGGTTTAACCGGGACGTGCGACAATATTGCAGAACCTGTGACACTTGCCAACGGGTGGGTAAGAGGGGAGATCGCCCGAAGGCCAAATTAATGTCGATGCCGATCATTGGGGAACCCTTCTATAGGGTCGCCGTCGACATTGTAGGCCCCCTAGCACGACATAGCCCGTCCGGTAAGAAGTACATTCTTACCGTGGTGGACTATGGGACCCGGTACCCCGAGGCGGTACCCCTGCCGAATATTGAAGCGGAGACGGTAGCCGATGCCTTGGTTAAGATATTCACTCGGGTGGGGTTCCCTAAAGAAATCCTATCCGACCAGGGAACCCAGTTCACTGCCGTACTCACACAGCAGTTATGGAAAGTGTGCCACATTAAACCCCTGCTCAGTTCCCCGTACCACCCTCAAACTAACGGTCTCTGTGAGCGCTTTAATGGGACTCTCAAACAAATGTTGAGGACCTTTACGGACGGTTGCAGGGACTGGGAGAGGTTCTTACCCCACCTGTTATTTGCCTATAGGGAGGTCCCCCAAGAATCTACGGGTTTTTCTCCCTTTGAGTTATTGTATGGGAGGAGGGTGCGAGGACCCCTCGATCTCATTCGGGACCACTGGGAAGGGGAAACCGAACAGGCAGGGACACCTATTGTGCCATATGTCCTGGAGCTCCGGGACCGCATGGAGCAACTTTCCCTATTGGTAAGGGAGAATCTCCAGGCGGCCCAGGGGCGACAGAAACGATGGTACGATAGGGGTGCCCGGCAACGACTGTTCCATATAGGGCAGAAGGTATTGGTGCTAAAACCGGTGAAGGACAACAAACTGCAGGCTGCGTGGCAGGGTCCTTACAAGGTTTTAGCCCAACTCTGTGATACCACCTACCTTATTGCCAGCTGTGCAGATGAAAGGATCCAACGCTCCTTTCATGTGAACATGTTGAAAGAGTACCAAGAGCGACAGGAAGATGTTAACGCTGTTTGTGCCCCAGCTACTGATGACCCCGAAAACTTACCCCTACCTGACCTGCTGGAAAAGGAGACTCACCCCGACCCAGTTAGCCTAGTGAAGCTGGGAGAACGACTGAACCCTACGGAGCTAGAGCAGGCTAGACAGCTCCTATGGGAGAAGCAGAGTACCTTCTCCCAGGAGCCAGGATACACAACCCTGGCCATACACAAAGTAGAGACCCCAGGGCAGGCCCCCCTCCGACAACCCCCGTACCGTATTCCGGAAGCAGTCCGGGACGGAATGCTGAAGGAAATACGGGAAATGACACAGCTGGGGGTCATTGAGCCATCCGACAGCCCCTGGGCCTCTCCCGTAGTCTTAGTCCCCAAGAAAGACGGAACCACTCGGTTCTGCGTCGACTACAGGCGGCTAAATGAAAAGACTACCACTGACGCTTACCCCATGCCTCGGGTAGACGAATTATTAGATCGCATAGCCAGGGGTAACTACCTCTCTACCATAGACCTCTGCAAGGGTTATTGGCAGATCCCCCTGGCCGAGGATGCCGTCCCCAAGTCGGCCTTTGTCACCCCGTTTGGCTTATACCAATTTAAGGTCATGCCATTCGGGATGAAAAACGCCCCGGCTACATTCCAGCGAATGGTGGATCGGCTCCTCGATGGCTTCCAGGAGTTTGCGTGTGCATACCTGGATGACATTGCGATCTACAGTGAGTCTTGGGAAGAACATTTAGTCCACGTAGGGGTAGTCCTAGATAAGATTCGGGCCGCGGGCCTGACACTAAAACCCGAGAAATGCCATCTAGGAATGGCCGAGGTCCAATACCTGGGACACCGGGTGGGGTGTGGAAACCAGAGACCGGAGCCTGCCAAGGTTGAGGCAGTAGCAAACTGGCCCACACCGAATACCAAGACCCAGGTATTGGCCTTCTTAGGGACCGCCGGGTACTATAGACGCTTTGTCCCTGATTATAGCACGGTAGCCAAACCTCTGACTGACTTGACCAAAAAGAATTTACCCAGACAGGTCCTGTGGTCTCCCGCTTGCGAAGCCGCATTTCAATCTCTCAAACATGCTCTTGTTAATGCTCCTGTCTTGGCTGCCCCAGTACCTAACAAACGTTTCCTTGTACATACAGACGCTTCCATGTATGGACTGGGGGCTGTGCTGAGCCAAATCGGGGAAGATGGAAAAGAGCATCCGGTCGCATACCTCAGCCGAAAGCTGTTACCGAGGGAAGTGAGTTATGCGGCCGTAGAGAAAGAGTGTCTGGCCCTGGTATGGGCATTGAAAAAACTAACACCTTATTTGTATGGACAGGAATTCTCTTTGGTAACAGATCACAATCCATTGGTATGGCTTAACCGGGTCGCAGGAGACAACGGCCGATTGCTAAGATGGAGCTTGGCCCTGCAAACGTACAATTTCACCATCAGCTATCGACCCGGTAAGCTAAATGGCAACGCCGATGGGTTGTCTCGACAACTGGACAATTCTCCGGACAAATGAATTCCGGTCATCCCTAAGTTAATCCGAAAGGATCAATCCAGGTCTGCCGGAGTGTACCACTAGGAGGGAGCCGTGTGACAGACCCTTTTCTAGTATAACAGATACCATCTCGGAGAATTGCCGTTGCATATGGATTATTGTGGATTTCGGGTACTTGTGGATCCGTACGGTATACATCGCCACGTGGAGAGAACAATGGGTCGCGGCCATTTTGACCGCGTGGACTAATGACCGAACTTTCCACACGACGAATTCCGACCTTACCAACGACGTACGCCCATGCTCGTCGACGGATCCAAAGTACCGAACCAAAGACACCCGGTCCAACAGAGAGTTTTCGTTTATCTTGTATAGTTTTTGAGTAATTGGTGCAAACGTGTATCTGGCGAACGGCCCAACCGATCTAGGGGATTTTCACGTATATTGTTCCCCTAGATCTCCGTTCCCTAATACACGTAGCACAATGTATTTTCGTTGCATATTGTGTGTGTTATATAACTTGTAATAATGTTATAATATTCTGCTCGGTACAGTGGGAGTGACTCCCACTGTAAATGTATTATCTCCTCCGGATACGGGGAGGAGTTGTTGTACGGCATAAAAGCCCGAGTTACCGAATAAACATTATTCCTACTTTGACCCTCAACACAGAGTCTCGTCTCGTGCTTGGAGGGGATGACTATTACTTGGATATCGTAATTATGGGGAACCTGTTATGCTGTAGCTAACTTCGTGCTTGGGGGAAAGGACACCTTCTCAGCGGCGTAAACCCCTACTACACCGGGGTGCCGCTACATGCCCGTGGAGCTGTCCCAGGTTGGGCCCATGGCAACGTTCAAGTCGCCCCCTATTATGAAGACCCCCTCTGTGAAAGCGTGAAGTTTCCGCAGAGTGCTTTTAAGGTAGCGGTGGTGTTTGTAGTTCGGTGCGTACAAAGTGGCAAAGGTGTAAAGGTGGTCGGACACTGTGCCTTTTACAAAGAGGTATCTCCCTTCCCTGTCGGTCATGCTTGCCTTCTCAACAAACGGTATTTTCTTATTAAACAGTATCGCCACCCCCCTGGATTTCCCCTCGTGGAAGTCACTGTAGTACCCTGTTGGGAAGTGATGGTTGGTCAGCTTGGGCCTGTCCCCATCTCTAAAGTGGGTCTCCTGTATCATTACTACGGATGCTTTCTGCGAGTGAAAGTCCCTCAGTGCCCCTGACCTTTTCTCCGGTTTGTTAAGCCCTTTGGCATTTATGGAGAGGACAGTGAGGTCGCACGGTAGTAGTGATCCGTCGGTCATTGTGGGGCGTGTGCACTTGTCTGTGTTGGGTCCAGTCAGTGCGTGTCGTGGGTCAGTCGGGTCGTCCGGTAGGGGAGGGAAAGGAGGGAGGGGGAAGGGGGGGGGGGTGGGACAGGTACGGGGCAGGGAGGGGAAGGGAATCTAGGTGGGGAAACTATGTACAGTGAACCAATCAGCCACTCGGTGGTGGCTGTTTAAGGGTCGAGCGTCGGGGGACAAGGAGTGGTGGGGTCCACCAGTGGTCCACCAAGTCCCGTCCACCTATCTGTGGGCGCTCTATTCCTATTGGGGAAAGCGGAGGAGGTCGAGGGTCTCCGTACGAGTCCCGCCCGGGATTCCCGGGGTTGTGTGGCCTCCCGTGCCCTCACACCCTGGGCTCTCGTGCGCCGGGTCTCGTCTGGAACCTCCAACTCCCCTGCGGCTTCAAGTGTGGGCGGTGGGTGAGTGATTGTTTCATCCTCGTCCTAAACTCGTATTGGCCGGAGGCTCTTAGTGGGTAGGGTTTGTTTCGTTGGGCGTTTGGTTTTGGTGTGGCGTGTGGCCCGGTGGGCAAGTCGGTGAGCAACAACAAATAATAACAGTTTAGATGAACATATTAAGCAAGTATAACAGTTTAAATGAACATATTAAACAAGTATATTGAGCAATTTATCTACCATAGAAAAAGTCCCGCTTCCCCATTCCTCAGGATTGGTCTCGGCCTTCCCATGCTACTTTACAGTTATAAGTTCCTTTACGTTCCCTGATTTTGTGTGGAGGTTAGGACAGTATGCGACTCTCATGGTGTGGGTGGGAGGGGGTACCCCGTCCGTGATTTTAGCGGTTGCCGGGTGTGGCGAAACCGACCTCGCCACGTGTCCTTGGAGGGGGCTGATTGCCCGCCTCTTGCCTTTGGACTATGGACCAGACTTTATGGGAATGTGATACCCCAGATAGCCATACCATGGAGCCTATTCATATAATGAAAGACTATGGGAAAGACTTTAGCTCCATGGCAATTGTACTGTGTGAGTAGGATCTGCGCGCTATTCGGTAGTTTTGTGCATGCAGATCCCAGCTATCTGGGGATAGGTGAAATGTCTGTGTGTTATGTGTAAATGTGACTTTATGTATTTTAAAGTGTTTTATGTTGTTTTGCAACCATGTGGTTAATGGAGTCTGCCTTTAGTCCTGGGTAATTGGATTACTTCTCCAATTAACTCCAGGGCAGAAGGGAGGAAACCAGGGTGCATTGTGGGGATGTTTTTCTGCCAGCCAGAAAGGAACAAAAGATACTTTTAGTAACTTTTGAACCCCTGGTCGGATTCATGCCATTTTTTTAATATGTTGTTCCCCTGAATGGATTGATTGTGGATATGTATTTTTATGTGAATGTGATGTATGGTTTTAAAGTTATGAAAGTTGTGTAAAAGTATATTTTACACTGTATGCATAATGGGATTATGTGTCACACTAAGGGGAGGGGATGTGTGGGAGGTAACATCTATGTCATTGGTTCTTTTATGCCTCCCCCTGGGTGTGGCCTGTATGTGTGAGTTGGAAATAAAAGCCAGGCTGGATGAGCCAGTCCAGAGTTCCTGTTTTACCCTCAAAGTGATGTGTCGTCTCATTATTGGGGGAAGGATTTATTGCATGCTGTTCCAGTTGACTGCTAGGAGTACAAGCCTATTCGTATGGTTCCTATTCAATGGTCTACAGCATTCATATGCTTGGGAGAATTTAAAGGTTTCTCGGATTCGGTGATTGTGGTGTCTGCCAGAGTGCTTGGAGTCCTCAGGAAGCACTAGGAGCATCCATTAACGGAGGTACCAAGTCGGGGTGCCAGGTGATCCGTTACACCGGGGGTGGGTTCAGATTCCAAGTTTGCATTCCTTAGTGTCTTGCACCCATCCCTAGGTCGAGGTAGGCCCTATATTCGTCCTCTGCCCTCTGGTTTTAGTGTTGAGTTAACTCCCCTATTGCTATCTAGGAGGGGGGTCGTGCCCCGGGTGAACCGCACCAGCATCGGCCTCCGCCTCTGCTCCCCCACCGGTTCCTTACAGGGCGGTATCACCTCCGCGGTACGGTCCAGCCAGGAACGCCCCCCTCGCCCCTCCGCCAGGGGGGTTCGCTAAAGTCGACTTAGGTCGTGTGTCTGGACTAGGGGGTAGTGATGGTGGGCAGGTTAGGATTTGCTCGGATGTGAGCTACCTGTCTCTCATGGAGTTGTACCTCTAGCGGGGTCCCAGGCTGCCTCAAGGCATTTAGCTCCCATCGGGTCTGGCCATGTGAGCTGTATAGGCGGTAGTTGCAGTTCAGTAGTCAGGTCTGCTAGGTCCTCTGGGGTTCTCACCACAAATAGGCCGCTGGGAGTGGAAGCTTGTAGTCCTGAGGGATAAGTCCATCGGTAACGTATTTTGTTAGATTGTAGGACACGAGTCAGGGGTTTAAGTGTCCTTCTGTAGGCCAGTGTTGCTGGCGACAGGTCGGGGTACAGTTGTAGGGGTGTGCCGTTCAACAGGACCCGGTCTGTGTCTCGGGCCTGTCTCAGGATGTCCTCCTTTAGTTGGTAGCTCGCTAGGCAGCAGATTGTGTCTCTGGGAGGGGACTCCGGGGGGCCCCTGGGTCTCAGGGCCCTATGTGCCCGCACAAATTCGATGTGCGTGGTTTCAGGCCGTCCGAGGAGCCTGTTAAATAGTCCCGTGAGCGTTGCGCGGATCGGAGTATTCTGATCCAATTCTTCCGGAATCCCCCTAACCCGGATATTTTGTCTGCGTCCCCTATTGTCCAGGTCTTCGAGGTGCAGGGCCATCTGGCGTAGTTGTGCCTCATGTACCTTCAGGGTATTCGTAGTGGCGTTTTGTGTGGCAGTCAGATGGTCACTGTCCGCTTCCAGCTGGGATACCTTTTGGTGCAGGCCCTGCAGTTCTTCTCGGAGGGAGTGGAGCTCTGCCGTGATGGAGTTTCGGAGCTCAGAGTTCGCCTCCTTAAGGTTTGCCTTGGTGGGTAGTGCCCGGATTAAAGTCACCCAGTCTGGTGTGTTCTCCGGGTGGGGGTTGATGTCGGGGGGTTCCGTGCAGGGCTCTGTGTTCGGGGAATGAGGGCGCGAGGCCCAAGAGGTCCCGGAATCCGTCGAGGCCTGTGAAGCCAGGTCCGCCGGGGTTTTCAGGTATTTGTGCAATGTGGATGCCGGGGTGCCCTTGGTTGTGTCTGCGGGCTTACCAGCGTGTGATGAGCGGTGTGTTTTGCCCATTTTGTAGTTGTAGGGAGTGGATGGACGAGGATTCAAGATAAGCCTGCGGGGAGCTCTCAGGTTAAGCTGCCATTCCTCTCAGCCTCCAAGCCACGCCCCCCGCTGCTTTTGACACTCGCCTTTCTTTTAACCAATTCGTTACTTCCATATGGTTTCAAAAGATCTCTGGCATCATTACTTTCAACGCAAATAACGTCATCATAGTTAGTCTCCTCATTATTCACCGGGAAGAGAGTGTTTGCACTGACTACCCACAGCATGCTCTTGCCATTGCCTACTCCACCTTCAACGACAGGGTGCAAGTCCCAAGGAGAAGGATCATTCACTTTATTATCTGTCTTTATTTCACAAGTAGTGCCTGGAACATCCTCATGGGTCACAAGATGTAAATCTGGACTAATGTCAACCCCAGGGTCTGGAAAATCATCAATTTGAAATTTTTCGAATAATCCCAGTGGGCTGCCACATTCTTCCTCCTCTGATGGTATTAAAGTTTGCAGAGATTCACTATGGGGTGGTGTCAAGCATTTTGGAGAACAATTAAGCATCTCCATCCCAATACGTTTCAGATGTCCTATCAGCTCTTCCACCCTATGCGATACTATGGGCAGGCTACCCGTGACGTCATTACTCACGGCCCTATTTCACGCGGACACTCTGTGTCAGTGTGTATCATGGTGTCTGTGGACAGGGAACAGTCTCTATTCTGCTCTGTGTCAGTGTGTATCATGGTCTCTGTGGACGGTGAACAGTCTCTATTCTGCTCTGTGTCAGTGTGTATCATGGTCTCTGTGGACAGGGAACAGTCTCTATTCTGCTCTGTGTCAGTGTGTATCAGGGGTTTTGAGGACAGGTGTCAATCCATATCTGCCAAGTGACCCTATGTAGGGGGAACAGTACCTATTCTGCTCTGTGTCAGTGTGTATCATGGTCTCTGTGGACGGTGAACAGTCTCTATTCTGCTCTGTGTCAGTGTGTATCATGGTCTCTGTGGACAGGGAACAGTCTCTATTCTGCTCTGTGTCAGTGTGTATCAGGGGTTTTGAGGACAGGTGTCAATCCATATCTGCCAAGTGACCCTATGTAGGAGGAACAGTCCCTATTCTGCTCTGTGTCAGTGTGTATCAGGGGTTTTGAGGACAGGTGTCAATCCATATCTGCCAAGTGACCCTATGTAGGGGGAACAGTCCCTATTCTGCTCTGTGTCAGTGTGTATCATGGTCTCTGTGGACAGGGAACAGTCTCTATTCTGCTCTGTGTCAGTGTGTATCATGGTCTCTGTGGACAGGGAACAGTCTCTATTCTGCTCTGTGTCAGTGTGTATCAGGGGTTTTGAGGACAGGTGTCAATCCATATCTGCCAAGTGACCCTATGTAGGGGGAACAGTCTCTATTCTGCTCTGTGTCAGTGTGTATCATGGTCTCTGTGGACAGGGAACAGTCCCTATTCTGCTCTGTGTCAGTGTGTATCAGGGGTTTTGAGGACAGGTGTCAATCCATATCTGCCCAGTGACCCTATGTAGGGGGAACAGTCTCTATTCTGCTCTGTGTCAGTGTGTATCAGGGCTGGGCTTTGAGGACAGGTGTCAATGTTAGGTGATTTCTGCCCTTTATGGATTAAAAGCAGACTCTGCATCAACTGTGTAATTTTCCATGGGAGTTTTGCCATGGATCCCCCTCCGGCATGCCACAGTCCAGGTGTTAGTCCCCTTGAAACAACTTTTCCATCACTTTTGTGGCCAGAAAGAGTCCCTGTTGGTTTTAAAATTCGCCTGCCCATTGAAGTCAATTTTCGGGTTCGCGACAACACTAGTTATAAATAATTGATGTGTAATGGATCACCTGACACCCTGACTGGGTACCTCCTTTGAAGGATGCTCCTAGCGCTTCCTGAGGACTCCAAGCACTGCAGCAGACACCACAACCACCGCAGACTCCACAACCGCCGTAGCTTAACTGGAGTCGTGCCGTCTTCCTTCCACCCTGGATCAGCTTCTGTCCTCCAGGACCGTGTGGGGAAGACCTCTCCTCCAAGGAGAGCGTAACAGGAACAAACTCTTAAAAGTGCTAAGTGATTAAAACTCAAGGGAGTATGCAGAGCATAGCAATCCCCAGTGTGAATATAGCTGTCCCCTCCAATCACGAGACAAGAATACGTGTTGAGGGTCAAGAAGAACTGAGGTTTAATGACACAAACTCTGCTTTTATGCAATTCTCCCATGCAAGGGAGACGCCCACAGTCAATTATACATAGGCCAATCAAACAATGGTTACATCCCACACATCTCCTCCCCTTAGCCTGAGAGGTAACCCAATTATCCGTACAGTTTAAAACATAATTTTTACCCAACTTTCATAACTCTAAAACCATACATCCAATATTAATAAAAGTCACATATTATTAATCAGCACATTGCAAATACAAACATACCCAAAAATCATTCGAATCCGTTCAGCTGTTCGAGAGATAGATATAAGTCACTTTTGACCGACCGCAAGCACATTTTCATGCCCAAAACAGTTCCATGGATTTGGGCTGTGCGGTCGATCTATTTTACACCGAGAAAATGACTAAGTGCCATTCGAACGAGCATTCGAATCTTCGAACAGGACTTAGTCTCCAGCCGCAGTGTCAAAGTAGAGTAGAGCGGTGTTCGTGCAATTGGGTAGCCGAAAACAGTTCCATAGATTTGGCTGCACACACCGCTGACCGCGTTCGAATAAGTTAAAATGGCCACCGCCACGTGTTTGGTATTCTAATGGCGGCCACTTCGACGACTTCGGCACTTCGACTGCATACGAAGTGCCAGTTTAAAAGTACAAACCCTTTCTCTGGGAATTAAAGGGCCAGAAACAGCAATATAAGAATCAAATATGCCCAAATCAGTTCCTAGAAGGGCAATACATCCCAGGGCCATAGTCGCAGGGCAGGAGGCTGGCAATCAGTCCTCTCCAAATGGCAGTTTGTCACACAGGGGTTGTGAGATAAATGAGGAGCTGAGAGATCTATAATCAAACATTTTTTTATTGGAAGTTTTGTTGGTAACCACCCTAATAGGGTTTGTATGCCATGTGGAAAATGGGGAGCTTGTGAAAGGGCCTATCATGAAACCTGACTGGGTTTCTTTTTTAGTAGCAATTTGTCTACTGTATTTGGATCATTAGATGCTGACAGGAGTTATGGTCATTCCAGAGTGCCTGAGGGGAGTGCTAAGTCTTGTGTAAAAACCGTTAGAAAACCCTGAAAACAGAAAATCCACCAAGTGAGAAGAAGGGTGAGTGCAAAACAAAACGTAAACAAAAACTGGAATTTGCGCTACATGTCTGTTCACCCGTAGTTCCCCTCTTTCAAATTATATGCACCCACACTTATTATATATCATTTTGTTCAGGAGAAACAGGGCTTTAATCTATCATTAACTATTCATATATGGAACATAATTTATTATGAATAAAATTAAAAAAAATGTGAGAAAATAAGATTTTTTTTTAAATTTGCATTTCCGTCTGACATTTTAACTGTGAATGTCATAACACTGTTAGGTTTTACTGCAAAAAAATGCACATGTTTGTAATCAGCGATGTCTCACGAGTACAACAGTACCCCCCATTAACAGGTTTTATGTTGTTTTGGAAAGTTACAGGGTCAAATATAGAACATTCCATTTTCAAATTGAAATTTTCCAGATTAGTAATGTTACCTTTGAGACGGTGTGGTAGCCCAGGAATGAGAATTACCCCCATAATGGCATACCATTTGAAAAAGCAGACAAGCCAAGGTATTGAAAGTGGGGTATGTTTAGTCTTTTTTAGTAGCCACTTAGTCACAAACACTGGCCAAAGTTAGCGTTCATATTTGTTTTTGTGTGAAAAAAGCAAAAAACGAATATTTGGCCAGTGTTTGTGACTAAGTGGCTACTAAGAAAGACTGGACATACCCCACTTGCAATACCTCGGGTTGTCTACTTTTGCAATTGGTATGCCATCATGGGGGTAATTCTCATTCCTGGGCTACCATACGCTCTCAAAGGCAACATAACCAATCTGGCAAATTTCAATGTGAAAAAAATGAAATGCAAGCCTTATATGTAACTCTCTAACTTTCCAAAACACCATGAAACCTGTACATGGGGGGTACTGTTATTCTCGGGAGACTTCACTAAACACAAATATTAGTGTTTTAAAACAGTAAAACATATTACAACAATAATATAGACCATAAAAGTGCCGTTCGCTTGTAAAAAATGCGAAAAACGTCACTTTTACTTAAAATATCATCGTTGTAATACAATTTACCAGTTTGAAACACTAATATTTGAGTTCAGCGAAGTCTCCCGAGTAAAACAGTACCCCCTATGTACAGGTTTTATGGTGTCTTGGAGAGTAACAGGGTCAAATATAGTGCTTGCGAATTAAATTCTCTGCACTTTCTCCCTGTGTTGTCAGGCATGTCAATCAAATTTTAATTAGTCTAATCACATAATTACGTTAAAAGATTATTTATATATACACGTAGAATTTTAATATATATGCATTTATAGGTATTTAAATTCTACGTGTATACTAATGTAATCTTTTATGTAATTATATGTATCTATCTATATATATATATTTGCGTTATTTGTATTTTATATATAGATAGATATATCTAGAATGTCATTCTAAGTGTATTTTGTTACCGATATATATATATTAATAACAAAATAGAGTTAGAATGAAATTACATATTCATATATAATTTATATTAAATTTTGTCCCTATTTATACATGACAAAACCTTACTGGCCTTAGCAACTTCAGATTGACATTGCATATAGCTGCCTAATTTGTTGTCTATAACCATTCCCAAATCCTATTTGTGTGTGGTTATCCCTAATTCACTACCATTTAGGGTGTAAGTTACTTGTGCATTCTTGACCCCAAAGTGCATAACTTTGCATTTCTCTACATTAAATTTCATCTGCCATTTTAGTGCCCAGTCCCAAATCTATCTAAATCCCTCTGCAGCAAATCAATATCATGCTCACATTTTATTACTTTACAAAGTTTTGTGTCATCCGCAAACACTAAAACATGGCTTTAAATACCTATATACACAAGAAATAGAACAGCGCTAAAATATCAATGGGTAGGCAGCAACCACAACAAAGGGGATCCCTCTAACCCTTTGAACAAAAAACTGAAATGTACAAAGATAAATAGGTGCTGTGTCACAGGAAGTAATGAAATATAGTCAATGACAAGAAGTCCAGAGGTATAAAAGAAAACCTTTAGTTTCACACCAGATGGTGTCTTTATGGTATATTCAAAGGGAGATGTGAGTTCCTAAAGCTTGGGAATGGTATCCTTAATCAGTCTCTCCGATATTCGGTCATATGAAATGGAGAGAAGACGAGAGAAAGGACCTAAAAGTGTAATATGTAATGTATAAGTTGGTTATGGTGGAATAATAATAATAATAATGCACTCACATTTGGCAGAGCTACAGCCAGCTCTAGCGTCTAGCGCTTATAGTGGTATAATCCACACTTTGGGATATACTGTAGGTATCCTCGACCTATGGGTTAGCTGGAGCTCAAATGACAACAAAAGTAGGGGGCAACAATAGTGCTCTCAATGAGATAAAAAACAAGTGTAAAAAGATATATAAAATATACTCACACAACGTAGAGCAGGCCAACTGCTCTGTGGTATCAGTTCTGGTGGTATGATCCCCACCTCTGATTTCTTTAGAGTGGTTGTTAAAAAGCCAGGTAAAAAAACAAAAAAAATTTTTAACAATAATAATTTGTTTTTTGAATAATTAAAGGAAATTGGCACAAACCTAGGTATACTTGTCCAAAATAATTCCTTTATTTAAATACAAAAGAAAACATCCAATAAAGTGTTTTTCCATTGTGACTTTTTCAAATAGGGTAAAAAAACATGGTCACCCAAAAAGCCGGGGTCACCCAACATATGTGGAAAGTATGTGGCATTAAGCCAATAGTCAATTCCGCATACCATCCCCAGTCCAATGGATTATGTGAGAGGTTCAACTGGACGCTGAAGCAGATGCTTCGTACGTTCGGGGAAACCCACAAAGACTGGGAGAGGTTCCTACCTCACCTACTCTTTGTGTATAGAGAGGTCCCCCAGGAGTCGACAGGATTCTCCCCGTTTGAACTACTGTTTGGGAGGAGGGTGCGGGGACCCTTGAACTTGATTAGGGAACACTGGGAGGGAGAGAGTATTACAGACGGAACCCCTATCGTATCATACGTACTGGAGTTCAGAGACCGTCTGGAGGCGCTGACTCAGGCTGTGCGCACCAACCTCCAGGCGGCCCAGCAACGCCAGCGGCGCTGGTACGATAGAGGAGCCAGAGACCGCAGCTTTCAGGTGGGACAAAAGGTTTTAATTCTAAAACCCGTCCGCACAGACAAGCTGCAGGCCATCTGGCAAGGCCCATACCAGGTAGTAGAGCAGCGATGCGACACTACCTATGTGATTGGCCCCTGCTCAGGGGTAGGGAAGAGACGCATGCTCCACGTGAACATGCTCAAACCCTACCATGAGAGGATAGAGGATGTGACGGCGATCTGTGCCTCCGCATCAGAAGATCAAGAGAATCTGCCCCTACCTGACTTGCTAGAACCGGAAGAGCCGATAGAGCCCTCCCGGGGGGTTCAGCTGGGGGAGCGGCTAAGCCCTCACGAGCGTGCACAGGTACAAGCGCTGATTGTAGCTAAAGGGGCTACCTTCTCCAATTTACCTGGGTACACTCCGCTAGCCACCCACCGAGTCGAAACCCCGGGACAGCTACCTATGCGACAGGCTCCATATAGGGTTCCGGAATCAGTCCTGACCCATATGAAGGCAGAATTGGATGAAATGTTACAGCTAGGGGTTATCGAACCCTCAGATAGCCCCTGGGCATCGCCGGTAGTCCTGGTACCTAAAAAGGACGGCACAACCCGGTTCTGCGTCGACTACCGGAGGCTAAACGACAAAACGGTGTCTGATGCCTACCCGCTGCCTCGGATAGACGAGCTGCTAGATAAGATGGGACGGGGCCAGTATCTCACTACCATTGACTTGTGTAAGGGATACTGGCAAATTCCTCTAGCCGATGACGCCATCCCCAAGTCGGCGTTTGTCACTCCGTTTGGCCTGTACCAGTTCAAGGTCATGCCCTTCGGAATGAAAAACGCTCCGGCTACCTTTCAGCGGATGGTAGATCGGCTACTGGACGGCTTTCAGGAGTATGCCTGTGCCTACTTAGATGACATAGCCATATTTAGCCAGACCTGGGAAGATCACCTACGCCATATAGGGGCTATTTTAGACCGTATTGGGGAAGCAGGGTTAGCCTTAAAGCCCAGTAAGTGCCACATAGGGATGGCCGAAGTGCAGTATCTGGGGCACCGAGTAGGGTGTGGGCAGCAGAGACCCGAGCCAGCCAAAATTGAGGCCGTGGCCAAGTGGCCTACCCCAAGGACCAAAACTCAGGTGCTAGCTTTCCTAGGGACTGCAGGGTATTATAGAAAATTTGTCCCCGACTACAGCGCCCTGGCCAAACCCCTGACGGACCTGACCAAAAAGAACCTTCCCCGACTGGTTGTCTGGGCCCCAGAGTGTGAGCAGGCATTCCAACAACTCAAGACGGCTCTGACTAATGCTCCTGTATTAACTGCTCCTGATCCAACTAAAAGATTTCTTGTCCACACAGACGCTTCAATGTTTGGATTGGGGCAGTGCTGAGCCAAGTGGGAGCAGATGGCGGAGAGCATCCCGTAGCCTACTTAAGCCGAAAGTTGTTGCCCCGTGAAGTGAGCTACGCCGCCATTGAGAAAGAATGCCTGGCCGTGGTGTGGGCCCTTAAAAAGCTACAGCCGTATTTGTATGGACAACCTTTTTCCTTACTCACAGATCACAACCCGTTGGTGTGGCTCAACCGTGTGGCTGGGGACAATGCCAGGCTGCTGCGCTGGAGTTTGGCGCTGCAGCCCTTCGACTTCACCATCCACTACCGCCCAGGGAAACAAAACGGTAACGCCGACGGGTTGTCCAGACAAACTGAACTAGAAAAGTGATCTGTGAGTACTCTCCCGGACATCCCCAAGCCGATCCGTTGGGATCAGACTGTGTATGCCGGCTTGGTTCTGGGGGAGCATTGTGGCAAACCTAGCCACTTCGGGACTCTAGTTAACAAAGGTTGTCCGTAGGCTGAATGTATTACTGTATATCGTGGTTGTGTATGTACTATATTATGTCCGTTCGCATGCTGGCAGCCGTACGCTACCAGCATACGAGCCTTTCGTTTGACGAAACACGGCTATCCGGGCCGTTCGCCAAACGAATGCGGGCTCCCCAAGTAGACCACACACTCACAGTCGTGTGGCACTAATTAACCGATTGCAACAATGTTGCAATCGGTAATTGAAGGCTCTCCTAGGTGGCCGTCGTTCGGCTACCGACCATGCGGCGGTCGGCCATCTTGGATCCTTTGTTTCTGCAGCGGTGTTCGGCCGTCGAGAGCCTGGAACTGAAAACGGCTACTCAATGACTCGAACACCGCTGGACTTCCAGAGCGTTCGGGAGCCCCGCGTTCGCCACATTCTGTTCCCCATCGATGTTCAGTAGTTTTAAACCGAACTCGATGGATAAATGTATTTTGTGCGGCGTTCGGTTAGAATAGCTGGGATCTGAGCGGTATTCTCACTAAATGTGCCCGCAGACCCCAGCTATCTACCGAATGGTCATTTGTATAAAAGCGAGCAATATTGTGTGAAATATGGATTTCTATGTGAATTGTCAGTTTTGCTGCACGAGGGGATAATCCACTTAATCGTCCATTTTAGTGGGAGGATCCCTCTCGTGCAGCAATGCCTGTTGGGATAATCGTACTGCCTGATGGGAGAAATCCCCTGTAACATCTGTAAGGAAACCCCTTGCAAGGGGAACTGCATAAATATGGAAGTCTGTGAATAAAGCAAGTTAGTTGACTCCCAAACTGTTTCGTCCGGTTATTGGGAGGATTGGGAATATTGCTGTGCTTTCTAACTCTGACTGTGAATTACCTAAGATACCAACAGAGATCGTGGACTATACTACTGCATTCCGTTACACCTTCAGAAGTCACATAAATAGTGAAATGATGTCCACCTGTGTGCAATACAAGTGTCATATGATCTGTCATTACATATGTAACGGCTACCCAGGTAGTGAGAGGGTATCAGCCGTTGGAGACGTCCTTTTTCCCGGCAAGTTGCTGTATAGTAGTGGAGTTACTTATTCCCATGCACGAGATCCAAGAGAAGAGTCAGGCATAGCTATTAAAAGAGCAAGGTGGTTATGCAGTAAATCCCCTTCCAAGAACGAGACGAGGCTACGTTTTGAAGGGTCAAGAAGAACTAACTTTTAATGGCATGCATTCTCCTTTTATGTGATGCTGTCCATGCAAGGGAGACACCTACATAATTAATACAGTAACCAATAACAGACAGGGTACAGCCCACACATATCCTCCCCTCAGATAAACCTTTAACATGATTAACAAGCACACATTTTTACCCTAGTTTTGGATGTACCCCAAATACTTGGTAATCCACTTAATCGTCCATTTTAGTGGGAGGATCCCTCTCGTGCAGCAATGCCTGTTGGGATAATCGTACTGCCTGATGGGAGAAATCCCCTGTAACATCTGTAAGGAAACCCCTTGCAAAGGGAACTGCATAAATATGGAAGTCTGTGAATAAAGCAAGTTAGTTGACTCCCAAACTGTGTTTCGTCCGGTTATTGGGAGGATTGGGAATATTGCAGTGCTTTCTAACTCTGACTGTGGATTACCTAAGATACCAACGGAGATCGTGGACTATACTACTGCATTCCGTTACAATTGGTGGCAAGCGACGGGATCCGAACCTTACAGCCGAAAAGCAGTGTTCGTGTAAACTGAAACTACCGAACAAGGAAAGCAAGGGCAATTCGTATGGAGATTGATTATACCGTACTGAAACGACAGACTTTAAAGGAGCTACTGGAAGCCAGGGGTAAGATAGCCAGCAACAAATCCAAAGCTGTGCTGATCGCTGAACTGATGGAGGGAGACAGAGCCCGCAGCGCTACACCTCCACCAGCCATGGAAGAGACCCCATACCAGAGAGAGCTGAGAACCAGGATGGAGTTCCTGCCACAGCCAGTACCCATGGAAATAATGACCGTGCTGATGTCAGATGTGCATGATTATCTGATGGCAAACCGCACACCAGAGACACCGCCTAGGGCAGAGTCTGTTACTGCCTCCATATACGGACAGGTAAAACCAAAAGTCCCACATCACGCATTTAAAGTGTTTTGTGAAGAAAAGGACGAGATTGACGGGTATTTACAGGATTTCGAGAGGCTGTGTGATTTGCACGACTTGGAACCCGCAGTATGGGTACCCCTACTGGCAGGCAAATTATCGGCTAGGGCAGCCGAAGCCTACCGCGCTGTGCCCCGAGAGGACAGCAAAGATTACCCAAAAGTAAAGAGGGCGATCTTGGAGAGGTATGCCATTACCCCAGAGGCGTACCGGCGCAAGTTCAGGGGCTTGCGCAAACCTGAGAAAGATTCCCATGCAGAGTGGGCACACAAACTGGACCAAGCATCACAAGGCTGGATACAAGCCATCAACGCTACCACTATGGAAGAATTGCGGCAGTTGATGCTGCTGGAGCAATTCTTTAATGGCTTGTTCCCAGAAGCACAAGAATGGGTGAGAGATCGAAAACCACTCACCCTAACCGAAGCGGCTAGACTAGCGGATCAGCATTTTGATGCCAGGAGGCATCACGGACTTCAAAGTAAGACTTTTCCTCGGATTACCGGGCCACCCAATAACTTTTCTCCTACCGGCCCCACAGTATCCCTGTCCAGGCCCGCACCAAATAATCCACCACCTCCCTCTCGATACAATGGCCGGGCTAACATTCAATGTCACACCTGCAAACAGTGGGGACATATTTCTCCGGAGTGCACGCAAAACCGGAGCCGACAAGCATGGAACCAGGTGCGACAAAACTTAACACCAAGGGCTGCTGCGCATCACTATCAAGTAGCCCCAACCACCCAGGAAATGCTGAGCGCCCAGACCGAGGAACCTCTAGGAGTACTCCACGAGGTAATGTCGGTCCGAGCCACCGACAACCGACAACATCATCGTCAGCTAGTGACCCTGGAGGGGAAGGAGGTACAAGGGCTCCGAGATTCGGGAGCCACTCTAACTTTAGTTGCACCGCATTTGGTACCAGGCTCAACCCACACTGGCGGATCAGTGGCAGTACGGGTGGCAGGGGGAGCAGTATACCGGCTACCCACTGCCAAGGTACATTTGGATTGGGGTGTGGGAGAGGGAACTGTGGAAGTGGGGCTTATGCAAAATTTACCCGCAGATGTTGTACTGGGGAATGACTTGGGCCAGATGACTTCTGCTTTTATACCCCAGGCTCCATACCAGGAGGCCCATCCCGTGACAACACGGCAGCAGGCTCGCACCACGGCTACACCGATACACTCTGAGGCTCAGGTAAGAGACCATGAACCCCACCCGACTCACATGTCCTGGGATACCCCGACTACCTTTGCGACAGAAGTACAGACAGACCCCACCCTACAAGTATATAGGGACCGGGCACACACTGACCAGGCAGGGCTAGAGGGGGAGCGGTACACGTGGGAGAAAGGGTTATTATACCGCGTCATGGCAAAGGAAGTGGGAGGGTCCGTCACCCTGACAAACAAACAGTTAGTGGTACCACAGAAGTATAGGCAGGAGCTACTTAGAATCGCTCATGATATTCCCTTGTCAGGACACCTAGGGATGACCCGCACCAGATATCGCCTAACGCATGCTTTCTTCTGGCCCGGAATTTCTCAGGACGTGCGACAGTATTGCACCTCCTGCGACGTCTGCCAGCGAGTAGGTAAACGAGGGGACCGCCACAAAGCCAAGCTATGTCCCCTACCCATTATCGCAGAGCCCTTCAGCAGGGTAGCTGTAGACATAGTGGGGCCCCTGCCAAAGCCCAGACCCTCTGGCAAAAAGTACATTCTAACCATAGTGGACTACGCCACCAGGTACCCCGAGGCTGTGGCCCTCACTAACATTCATGCTGAAACCGTAGCTGAGGCCTTGATGAAAGTATTTTCCAGAGTAGGGTTTCCCCAAGAAATAATATCGGACCGGGGCACCCAATTCACTGCCGAGGTCACCCAACATATGTGGAAAGTATGTGGCATTAAGCCAATAGTCAATTCCGCATACCATCCCCAGTCCAATGGATTATGTGAGAGGTTCAACGGGACGCTGAAGCAGATGCTTCGTACGTTCGGGGAAAACCACAAAGATTGGGAGAGGTTCCTACCTCACCTACTCTTTGTGTATAGAGAGGTCCCCCAGGAGTCGACAGGATTCTCCCCGTTTGAACTACTGTTTGGGAGGAGGGTGCGGGGACCCTTGAACTTGATTAGGGAACACTGGGAGGGAGAGAGTATTACAGACGGAACCCCTATCGTATCATACGTACTGGAGTTCAGAGACCGTCTGGAGGCGCTGACTCAGGCTGTGCGCACCAACCTCCAGGCGGCCCAGCAACGCCAGCGGCGCTGGTACGATAGAGGAGCCAGAGACCGCAGCTTTCAGGTGGGGCAAAAGGTTTTAATTCTAAAACCCGTCCGCACAGACAAGCTGCAGGCCATCTGGCAAGGCCCATACCAGGTAGTAGAGCAGCGATGCGACACTACCTATGTGATTGGCCCCTGCTCAGGGGTAGGGAAGAGACGCATGCTCCACGTGAACATGCTCAAACCCTACCATGAGAGGATAGAGGATGTGACGGCGATCTGTGCCTCCGCATCAGAAGATCAAGAGAATCTGCCCCTACCTGACTTGCTAGAACCGGAAGAGCCGATAGAGCCCTCCCGGGGGGTTCAGCTGGGGGAGCGGCTAAGCCCTCACGAGCGTGCACAGGTACAAGCGCTGATTGTAGCTAAAGGGGCTACCTTCTCCAATTTACCTGGGTACACTCCGCTAGCCACCCACCGAGTCGAAACCCCGGGACAGCTACCTATGCAACAGGCTCCATATAGGGTTCCGGAATCAGTCCGGACCCATATGAAGGCAGAATTGGATGAAATGTTACAGCTAGGGGTTATCGAACCCTCAGATAGCCCCTGGGCATCGCCGGTAGTCCTGGTACCTAAAAAGGACGGCACAACCCGGTTCTGCGTCGACTACCGGAGGCTAAACGACAAAACGGTGTCTGATGCCTACTCGCTGCCTCGGATAGACGAGCTGCTAGATAATATGGCACGGGGCCAGTATCTCACTACCATTGACTTGTGTAAGGGATACTGGCAAATTCCTCTAGCCGATGACGCCATCCCCAAGTCGGCGTTTGTCACTCCGTTTGGCCTGTACCAGTTCAAGGTCATGCCCTTCGGAATGAAAAACGCTCCGGCTACCTTTCAGCGGATGGTAGATCGGCTACTGGACGGCTTTCAGGAGTATGCCTGTGCCTACTTAGATGACATAGCCATATTTAGCCAGACCTGGGAAGATCACCTACGCCATATAGGGGCTATTTTAGACCGTATTGGGGAAGCAGGGTTAACCTTAAAGCCCAGTAAGTGCCACATAGGGATGGCCGAATTGCAGTATCTGGGGCACCGAGTAGGGTGTGGGCAGCAGAGACCCGAGCCAGCCAAAATTGAGGCCGTGGCCAAGTGGCCTACCCCAAGGACCAAAACTCAGGTGCTAGCTTTCCTAGGGACTGCAGGGTATTATAGAAAATTTGTCCCCGACTACAGCACCCTGGCCAAACCCCTGACGGACCTGACCAAAAAGAACCTTCCCCGACTGGTTGTCTGGGCCCCAGAGTGTGAGCAGGCATTCCAACAACTCAAGACGGCTCTGACTAATGCTCCTGTATTAACTGCTCCTGATCCAACTAAAAGATTTCTTGTCCACACAGACGCTTCAATGTTTGGATTGGGGGCAGTGCTGAGCCAAATGGGAGCAGATGGCGGAGAGCATCCCGTAGCCTACTTAAGCCGAAAGTTGTTGCCCCGTGAAGTGAGCTACGCCGCCATTGAGAAAGAATGCCTGGCCGTGGTGTGGGCCCTTAAAAAGCTACAGCCGTATTTGTATGGACAACCTTTTTCCTTACTCACAGATCACAACCCGTTGGTGTGGCTCAACCGTGTGGCTGGGGACAATGCCAGGCTGCTGCGCTGGAGTTTGGCGCTGCAGCCCTTCGACTTCACCATCCACTACCGCCCAGGGAAACAAAACGGTAACGCCGACGGGTTGTCCAGACAAACTGAACTAGAAAAGTGATCTGTGAGTACTCTCCCGGACATCCCCAAGCCGATCCGTTGGGATCAGACTGTGTATGCCGGCTTGGTTCTGGGGGAGCATTGTGGCAAACCTAGCCACTTCGGGACTTTAGTTAACAAAGGTTGTCCGTAGGCTGAATGTATTACTGTATATCGTGGTTGTGTATGTACTATATTATGTCCGTTTGCATGCTGGCAGCCGTACGCTACCAGCATACGAGCCTTTCGTTTGACGAAACACGGCTATCCGGGCCGTTCGCCAAACGAATGCGGGCTCCCCAAGTAGACCACACACTCACAGTCGTGTGGCACTAATTAACCGATTGCAACAATGTTGCAATCGGTAATTGAAGGCTCTCCTAGGTGGCCGTCGTTCGGCTACCGACCATGCGGCGGTCGGCCATCTTGGATCCTTTGTTTCTGCAGCGGTGTTCGGCCGTCGAGAGCCTGGAACTGAAAACGGCTACTCAATGACTCGAACACCGCTGGACTTCCAGAGTGTTCGGGAGCCCCGCGTTCGCCACATTCTGTTCCCCATCGATGTTCGGTAGTTTTAAACCGAACTCGATGGATAAATGTATTTTGTGCGGCGTTCGGTTAGAATAGCTGGGATCTGAGCGGTATTCTCACTAAATGTGCCCGCAGACCCCAGCTATCTACCGAATGGTCATTCGTATAAAAGCGAGCAATATTGTGTGAAATATGGATTTCTATGTGAATTGTCAGTTTTGCTGCACGAGGGGATAATCCACTTAATCGTCCATTTTAGTGGGAGGATCCCTCTCGTGCAGCAATGCCTGTTGGGATAATCGTACTGCCTGATGGGAGAAATCCCCTGTAACATCTGTAAGGAAACCCCTTGCAAGGGGAACTGCATAAATATGGAAGTCTGTGAATAAAGCAAGTTAGTTGACTCCCAAACTGTTTCGTCCGGTTATTGGGAGGATTGGGAATATTGCCGTGCTTTCTAACTCTGACTGTGGATTACCTAAGATACCAACAGAGATCGTGGACTATACTACTGCATTCTGTTACACCTTCAGAAGTCACATAAATAGTGAAATGATGTCCACCTGTGTGCAATACAAGTGTCATATGATCTGTCATTACATATGTAACGGCTACCCAGGTAGTGAGAGGGTATCAGCCGTTGGAGACGTCCTTTTTCCCGGCAAGTTGCTGTATAGTAGTGGAGTTACTTATTCCCATGCACGAGATCCAAGAGAAGAGTCAGGCATAGCTATTAAAAGAGCAAGGTGGTTATGCAGTAAATCCCCTTCCAAGAACGAGACGAGGCTACGTTTTGAAGGGTCAAGAAGAACTAACTTTTAATGGCATGCATTCTCCTTTTATGTGATGCTGCCCATGCAAGGGAGACACCTACATAATTAATACAGTAACCAATAAGAGACAGGGTACAACCCACACATATCCTCCCCTCAGATAACCTTTAACATGATTAACAAGCACACATTTTTCCCCTAGTTTTGGATGTACCCCAAATACTTGGGGTACATTCATAAATCCAGTATCCCCAGATAGCCCTATCCTGGGGGAGCAATATATATATGTATGTATGTATGTGTGTATATATATATATATATATGTATATATATATATATATATATATATATATATATATATATATATATATATATATATATATATATATATATATATATGTATGTATGTATGTATATATATATATATACAAAATAATAATTTAGGCACTCACCCCTGAATGGTGTTCGAATATATCCTGCCTTTGGTGCATCCGACGTCCTCAATATATATCAAACGATAAAGTGGAGCACTCAAAAGGACTTAACAATAGTGGGTTTATTGGTACGAAAAAGTTTTACATAGACATGTAAATCCTGTGTTTCGACGTTTCGACCCCTCAGGGTCTTTTTCAAGAACAATTTACAAGTGAACTAGACATGATTTATATACAAGTGAAGAGAATACACTCACCAATCTCGTGTGTGCAGCCGCCCGTTCAAACCCGGAAGTGTCACGGAGACCCACGTGGTTTCCCTAGCGTGCGTCAGTGCGTGCAGCGTGGTTGCTAGGTGATACTCTGTAAACAGTTCAATAATGTGTAACTCGCAACCAGCCATGGCAACATGTTTTTACGAGTTATAATTAAGTGATCACTGGGAAAGAGATCTAAAGATAATAATGAATCAGAATAGGAAGATCTCACATTTAACTATGTGTATGGATATGAGACATACGGCCAAAGTGTCTGAATGTGCAAAACAAAGTGCTAAGTGCCAAAAGTGCCCAGGGGATATTATACAAAGTGCAACTACCAAAGCAAAGTGCTCGGAATTTATCTAATACGTAATGGGATGTAGAAGGGAAAGCAAAGTTGGTGGAGGTGTGCCAAAACCAACGTACGAGTAGGCCTGTAAAAATAGGACCCACAAATGTGAGTGTTAATATAGATGGGTGTAGGTGGGTGGGGACAAATGGCTTGCAAGACAAAGGTAAGTAGGGGGTAGGGTTTATAAAGTTTCATTACTCCTCCCACAAATTCAGGCCAAATGGCCTTCCAACTTGTGCTCGGAATTTATCTAATACGTAATGGGATGTAGAAGGGGAAGCAAAGTTGGTTGAGGTGTGCCGAAACCAATGTACGAGTAGGCCTGTAAAAAGAGGGCAAAAGAGGATCCAAAGAAACCACACTTTATTGCAAGTTAATACAGCATGAGTAAGAAAAGTTTGTAAGGTGCTTCACTCTGATTGAGGTATGTAAGTACCTGAGCTGATGCTTCTTGTGACCGCATTGTTTGTGATGTAGACTGGGTTGTAAGTGTTTGAAGCTGCTGTTGTAGTGCCTTTGGAGACGTAACAGCTGAGTGACAGCACAGAAGGTTTTAAGTAAGAAGCTTGGGTTATGAGTTTAGAGAAAAAGGCAAAAATTTACCAAGATTATAACAGCGAGGTTCTTGAATTTAAGCCAGCTCCTGTATGTGTCATGGTGCAATACAGTAAGCCCTGGCGTACGTGAAGGGAAAGCCGTGACCCTGCGTGAAGCTTGTGTACCTGTGCAATGTGCAATTGTGTGCTTAGTCCCAGATCAGCTTGTGGAAAAGTGGTATCATAGATGGAAAGTGGTGGGCCGCGGGGAGGGCCTGGAAGAAGGTATCAATTTGGGAGCGTGACAGTGCGTCAGCTGCTGTGTTGTGGACACCAGGAATGTGGATACAGACTAGAAAGAACGGAAAGGTAGCTGCCAACCACTTCAGCCTATGAATCAGCCTCATAATTGTTAGGGAGGAGGACCGTTCTTTGATAATGATGTCGCAGGCTGCGGAGTTGTTGGAGAAGCATCTAACTGCCTTGACGGTCCAAAGGTGACCCCATGTGTGGGCGGCCACTACGATGGGGTAGATCTCAAATAAAGTAGATGTTTCTCTAAAGGCCAGCAAGGCATCCGTCTCAGGGGGCCAGTCGCCCCTAAACCAGTGGTTGCCATAGATGGTTTCAAACCCTGTGTGTGCTGCTGCGTCTGTGTGAATCGAAGGTGAGTGCTCTGAAAGTGGGGAAATGAACAAAGAGATCCCATTCCAATCGTCCAGAAAACGACTCCACATGTGTAAATCCGCCCTAGCCGGATCGTTCAACACGATTGGGCGTGAGTCGGGCACACCGTGGAGCAAGTTGAGAAGCCTGGAGACAAAAGATCTACCCTGCGGAATGATGCGCATAGCAAAGTTGAGGGACCCCAATAAGGACTGGAGGCCCCTCCAAGTGCAGGCAACACTTCGCAGGCACAGGACAATCTCGTTCTTAATGTGGGACAGCTTGTCTGGTGGTAAACTGGCTTGGAAGGTAGTGGTGTTGAGTACTATGCCCAAGAAAACGAGCTTGGTGGAGGGACCGAGTGTTTTGCTAGGTGACAAGGGGGCCCGAGTGTCGTAAAAAAAGCTGTGGTGAAGTGTATGCAGTGAGGGGATTGTGAACCTGGTTCTATCAATAGAAAATCGTCTAGGTAGTGGATGACAGAGGGGCACCTGAGTATATTTAGGAGCAGCCAGCAGAGGATTTCTGTGAAGATATCGAATAACCTAGAGCCAAAAGTGAGTTGGGTGGCCCAAAAATACCTGTTTCTCCATTTAACACTGTGTAAGTGCTGTACTGAGGTGTGAATAGGTAGTAGTTTGAAGGTGTTTGTTATATCTGTATATCTGTTTTGCTCAACCAAGCCCCACTACCTGCTAATAAGATGGCCTCCATGGCATCATCAATTTTAGCGTATTGCAGTGAGAACTCCGTGGCGGGAATGAGGGAGTTGATACTAGGAGTGGAGGAAGAGTGAGGTGCGAAGAGATCAATAAATAAACGTTTTTTGTTGGAGTATTTGTGAATAGCTATGCCAATGGGATTGATACGCCAAGATGAGAAAAGGAAGAATGATTTGAATGAGTAGGGTGAAGAGGAGGTGAAGTTGAGACCTCCGGAGAACTGGCCTGCTAGCTAGTACAGAGGCGAAAAGTTTACCTAGACCAAGTGACAGGTGAGGCCCTGCTAGTGCCAAGTGGCGGAGAGAGGCTCTACCTACGATTTGGCCCGAGGGGATTTTGTGGCCACATGCACGTGGTGGCAGGGTGTAGGCCTCTCGGTGACTGTAAAGAGAGTCAAAACGTGTGGCTGTGACCTGGGAAACCCTGGCTATAGCCCAAAAGAAGGGCGAGCAAGGTGGCTAACTATGATTTGGTCGTGGGCCGAACCTCCGTGTATGAGGTGGGCTTGTAGACCTTGTGGGACTGGGAATTAATTAGACATCTAAGGCCAGAACCTAATCCTAGGAGCCAATTCTCTAAACTACTGGGGCTTGTCTCTCGCAGTGATGCATATGTACGTATGTAAATACTAACCTTGAGTATAAGTCCTGTTTGTTCGGACAAAGCACAGGTAGACTTCGATATGGCTATAAATTAGCTTCTGCAGGAAATGGGCTTGATCCAGAACCTAAGGGAAAAGGAGATGCTAGTGGGCCTGAGGCGTGCCACCGGTATGCCAAGTGTAAAATGTAGAACGTATGGGTAGGTGTGTACCAGAGATACTGTAACGTAAGCATGAGTAAGCTGACTGACCTGAACGTTGGTCCACAATAAGTGACAAGCCCCTGGGTACCCAGGGATGTGAATTTATGAATGATACGAAGGCGAAGTGAGGCCTTAATGAGAACGTCATCGTAATGAGAAAGATAAAAATACCTGATACTGAATGCCGAAGACCGGGTAGCCAGTTGGTTGTTGATAACGTACTGGAACTGAGTAAAAAGGCATAAGTCTAAGTAATATTATGTAGAAACGATAAACAGGAAATGATCCGTTAATATGATAGTAGCTCGGTTGAGCAGGTTTATGAGAGTAGTTGGTGTCTAGGTGGCGTTTTTAAACCTGGTGTGTATATAAACGTTTAGAACCCACTTTGGGAGGTGGGGGTGAGGGTTACGCAAGGCCGTGGAGGCTGAATGAGGCCTCAGGAGAAACGCAAAATTGATAAAAACAACTTTTTTACCTGATACCGTAAAACTGGAACCTGGAAATCACTTCTTGAAAATTTCCTTGAAGAGTAGACGAACCTAAAACATATGTATTCTAAGAATGATGAACAGGAAATAGTATATTTAAGGAACAGATTAGTCGTATGTTTTACTGGTCTGAAATGAGCCTAGAAAATGGGGGGGTTACTGCTGAGTGACCCAGTGATATAAAAAAGGGTTAAAAGGCCAACTGTTACTTTAAGAGGGTTACCCTTGTGTGGAAACCGCACAAGTGCTGGGAAAAGAGTGCTGGGAATTAGTTCATAATTAAATGTAACCGTGGGTCGGGAAATTGTGCCACACAGTCTTTGATATATGCAGGGGTAAAAAACAGAGTATACACTTAAATATAGAAAGGAAATAGTCATGTATAGTTTCATACTGGGGTATATGCATTACATATAGGGAATACCTGCTTATGCCTCCCGCGTTCGACTAAACAAACAAGAGAGGGATTTAACATATGAATCAACTGCAGACTGCATGAGTAAATGAAAGCGGGTGCATTAAAGCCATTTGTAAGCGTGTTCGGCTGTATTTTAAGGCCCGAACATGGGAAATAGCCACGTTTGTGCTTATGTGTAGGTGCCGGTCTCGTGACCGGAAGCCGGAAAACAAGTAATGAAGGCGGTTTAGAAGCCGGTGAAAGAGTCCAGAGGTCGGTGACGGGAGCTGTAAACAAGGGGCTGGGTACTCGAGCTAGGATTTGGCGGCAACCTCGACCGGAAGTGCAGGTAACTAAGGAGACAAACGTCTTGCAAGAAAAAGTAATGTGTTCATTACTCCTCCCACAAATTCAGGCCAAATGGCCTTCCAACATATAAAAATATCAAAAGATTACCGGTACTCTTGGGTTTGATTCATCCGATGTATTGTTGGTACATCCAAAATAGTCAACGTTTCAGCTCCCGATTGAAGCTTTCATCAGGACACATAGAGCAATTTACATTGCAATGACAAACATATATAGGGCATTTCTACCAATGAACACTCACCGCACCAGCTGTATTGCATATCCACCGATGTGGCAAACTCCTCCTACAAAGAGAGACCTACTGGATATTGGAACTCACTATCCCTGAAAGGCCTAAACAAAAAATGCTCTTTTATCTCTTTTTTATAATTACCCTATATTATACATTTGATAATTTGCTACTCAACCTATTACAGTAATTTTTTAATATAAAATTTATAAAAATGTATGAAAGGTGTGTAATTGGGAAAAGTGGTTAGTACGTGGTTTTGGATTCCGGTGTGATACAGTTTGATTGTGTTGTGATCTAATTTAAGGTGAAGGTGGCAAAAAGAAGCAAAAGCCACCATAGATTCGATGGTGAACTTCAGTTGTATGTGAAGTTCCAATGTGAATCCATTATAAATTGTAAGGGCTCTATCATATGCTATCTTTGTGTTATTGGACAGTGCTGCATGTGCTAGGAATCGTGAGTGATACAGAAGGTTGTTTAGTCCATCACCAGTTCTTGGAATAGTGGAATTCTGAAAGAGAGTCTGTGTACTGTGGGGTGCAGCTGGAAAAATACCTGAAAAGGCCAGTTTGTTAACTACACCAGGAATATGTTCACAGCAGAGGTAACATTGAAATGAGGCAGCCAACCAAGTCAATCGTCGGACCAATCTATTGATGATTTTGCATGCTGCCGCATTGTCACATCAAATAGCCTTCCCTGTCCAAAGATGCCCCCATGTGTGCAATTCTGCCACTATAGGGTAAATCTCGAATTGGGTGGAGGTCTTCTTTGGCCATGAGTCTCTGAACCACATATTAACAAAAACAGTGGTGGACCCTGTGTGTGCCACAGTGTCAGTCATGATAATTGGTGATGTGTGAGAAAGAGGAGGAATGAACAAAGAGGTACCATTCCAATCTGAAAGAAACCGGTGCCACATGTGTTAATCGGCTCTTGCCGAGGGATCGAGGTATACAATGGCATTATAGGACATGCCCGGAAGCAGACAAAGAAGCCTAGAAATGAAAGCTATTCCCTGTGGGATGATTCACATGGCAAGCTTAAGTGAGTCCAGTAATGACTGGAGATCCCTGCGATTACACAAACCAACCTGCAGGAATTGGTCCATCTCAGCCCTGATTCGTTGTAATTTGTTGTCAGGGAGGCTTGCCTATAATGCCATTGTATCCAAGATGATACCTAAAAGCACCAATCGGGTAGTGGGGCCTAGAGTTTAATCGTGAGAAACAGAGATACCTCATGTAGAGATGTGACGAGACCAATCTCGCCACTGTGCATTTGAGGAGCCTGGTTGCCCGCCTGCTGCCTTTAGACTATGGCCCCATGTTGAAACGCTTGATTTTCCCCTGCAAAGACACGAAATTGTTGAGATAGTGAATCACCTTGGGACAATGAAGTACATTCAGGAGCAGCCAACAGAGGCTTTCTACGAAAATGTCAAACAATTTTGTACTGCTCCTGGAACCAAAAGTGAGCCTAGTGTAAAAGTAATTGTAATGGAGCTCCAGTACTCCAAACGAGTACCTCCGTTGATGGATGCTCCTAGTGCTTCCCGAGCACTCAAAGCACTCCACTTGACACCATCAGCACTGCAGAGTGAACCTCTCTTACTGCAGAAAGCGGAACTGGAACAAGCTCGTAAAAAAGTTTAGTGATTATAGCTAGGGGAGTATGTAGAGTATAGCAATCCCCCAGCAGGGCAGGACTGGCCCACCGGGATACCAGGAAATTTCCCGGTGGGTCGCGGCACCTGGGGCTGGGCTGACAGCCCTAATCATTGCTCATGCTCCTGTAATCCCGGCCGGCCATGTGCAAGCTGTGCGACCACACAAGGCCCCATGGGAGCAGGCGGTCTGCCAGGGTGTGTGTGTGACTGCCTGCCTGTGTGGGATTGTGTGTGTAACTGTCTGCCTGTGTGTGTGTGTGTGTGTGTGTCTGTGTGTGTGACTGTCTGCCTGTGTGTGTGGGACTGTGTGTGTCTGTGTGTGTGACTGCCTGCCTGTGTGTGTAAGACTGTGTGTGTGTGACTGTCCTTACATTGGCTTCCTGTATGCTATAGGAGTCAATTCAAGGTACTAACTCACACCTCACAACTCTAGCCCCTCTTATATCTCCTCACAGATCCATAGGTATGTCCCTTCTCGGTCTCTCCGCTCTGCCCGTGACCACCTCCTGTCCATTGTCCGCACCCGTACGGCCAACTCACGCTTGCAGGACTTCTCGTGGGCGGCTCCCTTCCTATGGAATAGCCTGCCTACCGCCATCAGACTCTCCCCTAGTCTTGCATCTTTTAAGAAGTGCCTTAAAACCCATCTCTTTAGGAAAGCTTATGGCCTCCAAGACTAACCCCTACCTCACATACCTGTCTCTTGCCCTCTCCTAAAGGGCAGCCCACCTTATTTGACTGCAAATTCCTGTCCTAATGTGTTTTACACCCCACCTCCTATAGAATGTAAGCTCGATTGAGCAGGGTCCTCTTCAACCTATTGTTCCTGTAAGTTTATTTGTAATTGTCCTATTTATAGTTAAATCTCCTCTCATAATATTGTAAAGCGCTACGGAATCTGTTGGCGCTATATAAATGCCAATAATAATAATAATAATAATAATAATTCTATGCGTAACTCTGCAGTCAGTTTGGGGATAGACCAGGATCTTAATGACCCTGGGGAAGCCAGGGTAATAGATTCAGTAGGGGAAATTGGACGGGTGGTTGTGCTGGGCCTAGCTGGGGTTTCTGGGAGAGATAGGCCATCGTCATATTTGTATACTTGAGACATGCTAGACATATAAAACAAAAACAGTAATCAATGATTATGCAAGCTAACCCGATCTAGAAATAAATACCAGAATTACTGAAGGTAGTAACTCAAGTAATAGATAGTGTAGCTACTAAATATAATTTGCCTACCGAAAGGTGGTTTATACAATATTTTTTAAGTAGTAGGACTCCTTGTCCAATAGACCTACGGGAAAGGAAAATAACTAGCAGGCCTGTAACCAGATCCCAAAGATTATAAAATACCTGAAGAATAGACAGTTCTTGCCCTCCTAAGGTGGAGATTACAAAGTTATTCTTACCTGTGCATACTAAATAGGGGGTGGACAAAAACAAAACAAAACATGTTCATCTATATATTGACAACGAGTATGACTACCTGTGACTGATTACTTGTGTGTCAAAATTTAATTATGTATGGAAATTAACTGTTATGGTCTGCTAAAGGGGTAAGATTCTAGAATAGGAAACTGAAATATACATATGTGATGTGTATGTGACTGAAGGCGACATTTGCAGGTATGGGAAATTATGCAAATATATCGTGGACCATACGAGGGTCAATTTAAAAGAGACAAGCCCCACATTAACTCCAACATTTGATGGACTTATAATAGCGTAGGTGTTAGTAGAAGCATACCTAATGAGTTTTTAAATGGTGTATCTGCTCATTGGAATGTAAAATTCTATCCATGGCCTATCGTGATAGTAAATACCTTTAAGATAGCTGGTATGGTAATGGGAACACTTGCAAAAAAAAGCTGAGATGGCCACGGTAGGCCAGTCTTATGACACCTATAAGAAAGTGTTTACAGGTAAATTGCTGAGCTTATGACACATTGCATAAATATGCTAATTTCTTAAGAGCGCTCAGGCGGCTGCAGCTTCTCACCTCCCCTCCCCTGTAGCGTGGCCGAGCTGCTGTGCGGTCCGCGGTGCCCGGCCGGAGTGATAGGAAGGTGCACACTGTGTCAGTCCTGTCAGTCCGACTGGGTACAGGAAACAGAAACTCCTGTTCCGCGCGGAACAGGAGTTTCTGTTTCCTGTACCCGGCCGGACCTATCACTCCGGCCGGCACTGTGGACCGCACAGCAGCTAGGCCACGCTACAGGGGAGGGGGTGGGTAAGAACAGGGGGGGGGGAATGAACAGGGAGAGGGGGGGGAATGAACAGGGAGAGGGGGGGAATGAACAGGGAGAGGGGGGGATGAACAGGGAGAGGGGGGGGATGAACAGGGAGAGGGGGGGGATGAACAGGGAGAGGGGGGAATGAACAGGGAGAGGGGGGAGAATGAACAGAGGGAGGGGGGGAATGTACAGATGGGGGAATGAACAGAGAGGGGGGGAATGAACAGAGGGGGGGAATGAACAGAGAGGGGGGAATGAACAGGGGGGAATGAACAGAGGGGGGAATGAACAGAGGGGGGGTGAACAGAGAGGGGGGAATGAACAGAGAGAGGGGGGGAATGAACAGAGAGAGGGGGGAATTAACAGAGAGAGGGGGGAATGAACAGAGAGAGGGGGTAATGAACAGAGAGGGGGAATGAACAGAGGGGGGGGAATGAACAGAGAGGGGGGGAATGAACAGAGGGGGGGAATGAACAGAGAGGGGGGGTAAGAAGAAAGAGGGAGGTGGGTAAGAAGAGAAAAGGGAGGGGGTAAGAAGAGAGAGGGAGGTGGGTAAGAAGAGAAAAGGGAGGGGGGTAAGAAGAGAGAGGGAGGGGGGGTAAGAAGAGAAAGGGAGGGGGGTAAGAAGAGACAGGGAGGGGGGGAGAAGAGAAAGGGAGGGGGGTAAGAAGAGGGGGAGGGGGGGAGTAAGAGGAGGGCAATTGCCCCCTCCCCTGTCCGCAGGCACCGTGCGGGCAGCCGGCAGGGGAGGGAGGAAGAGAGGACCCGGGAGCTCAGCCTGCAGCTCCTCTGGGTCCTTCTTGCGCGAGCATAGATCGTTGCCGCGGTTACCACGGCAACGTTGCGGCTCTTGCGAGAATAAACTAGCCCTGGAGCTACGGGCTAGAGTTCACTCTCAACACTGTGACCACCAGGGATTCCTGGTGGTCGCAGTGGTGAGAGTGAACTCTAGCCCCATAAACACACTGCCCCCACACACCATACACATTCACACACTGCCCCAAATACACCCACACACACCATACACATTTACACACATTGCCTCACACACACATACACTGCCCACCCATACACACACACACAGCCCCCCATACTAACATTGCCACACACATACACAGCCCCCTCATCCACACATTGCCCCACACACCCTACACATTCACACACTACACCCCCTCACACACACTGAACCTTTCACACACACTGCACCCCTTACACATTGCACCACTGCTCCTATACCCTACTACAGCCTCATATCCCAGCAGACCCCAGGTAAGTTGTCAAACTGTTCTTAAACGGTTTGACTACTTACTCTGAAAGGGGGGTCCGGCCCTCCTGGCACCATAACGACTACACAGAGCAGTAGTGGTTATTGTGCATGGATTATTTCTTTAAATAATCTACAAGTGCCCCAGTAGTCAACAAGCCAGCCAGCCCACAGGCCGGCCAGCCAGCCAGCCAGCCCACAGGCCGGCCAGCCAGCCCACAGGCCACCAGTTAGGCTTACAGCCAGCAAGCCCACAGCCTGCCAACCGCAGTCAGCAAGCCACAGCCAGCAAGCCAACAGCCTGCCAGCCGCAGCCAGCAAGCCAACAGCCTGCCAGCCGCAGCCAGCAAGCCCACAGCCTGCCGGCAGTAGCCAGCAAACCCACAGCCTGCCAGAAAGCCCACAGCCTGCCAGCAAGCCCACAGCCTGCCAGCAAGCCCACAGCCTGCCAGCCGCAGCCAGTAAGCCCACAGCCTTCCAGCAAGCCCACAGACTGCCAGCCAGCAACAGTAATTAAGGTAAGAGGAGCTAACTTGGCCTAGGTATCAGCGAGCTATGTTGTGTTGCTATATTGTGAATAGGAACCAGAGTGTTGGAGAGACCCCCCTCCAGGCCCCATTAGACTCCATTGTAGTCTCTAATGGGAGCTGGAGGAAATTCTTTCTAACACACTCTCTAAAGGACACTGAGATAGCCTCTGCTAGAATGCTCCCCCCCCTCCATGGCCCATTAGCCCTCAATTGTAGTCTCTACTGGGGCCTGGAGGCGACTGTTTCCAGCAGGGACACTGAGATGGCCTCTGTTAGAAAGACCCCCTTCCAAGCATATTAGACTCCATTGTAGTCTCTAATAGGGCCTGGAGGGGATTCTTTCTAACACACTCTCTAAAGAATACTGAGATAGCCTCTGCTAGAAAGACCCCCCTCCATGGCCCATTAGCCCTCAATTGTAGTCTCTACTGGGGCCTCGAAGGGATTATTGCACTTTTGTTCCTTGTGTCTAAAAATTGTGTAGGGTGTGGCTGGAGGCGGTGCATGGAGGCGGGACATGGGTGGCGCTAGCTGCAGAGTATGGGTGGGGCCTGTAAGGGGGCCCTTGATTTATTTTGCCCGGGGGCCCTGAGGGTTCTCAGTCCGCCCCTGCATCCTCATCTAACTGTAAGTAGGCAATCTAGTATATTATTAGTGACACTAATCTATAATTTACCTCACATTAAAGGGATACTATAGCTTAATGAAGTGGTTCTGGTGTCTATATCTAGTCCCTGCAGGCTTTTTAATGTAAACACACACTGTGTGCAGCACTGGCGTTAGTTCATATGGCAGATCATATGGGTGGGGCATTGTGATGTCACATGGGAGGGCGGCAAATTTATATTTTGTCTAGGGCGGCAAAAATCCTTGCACCGGCTCTGATCCTGGGCAGGTGCACCAGTCTACTGGTGACCCACAGGAGGGAAGTGCACTGATTGCACTGCACTCTCCTCCTGCCCAGACCTGTCTTGACCGCAGTGCAAGTGCCCTCTGCCCTCTGCCCCTAATTTACAGTGGGTCACACTCACAACAAGCAGTGCCTGGAGCCCTTTGCAGAGACGGAAACAAAGAGGTTCTGCGGCAGCTGGCTGTCCTGCAAGCATTACATTAAACAGCTGTTCCCCATGCAGCCACAGGTGGCGTTGTGCTGGGAGACTGTGATTACTCTTCACTTCCTCCCAGCCTACAGAGCAGCGCATGGGGGAGAGAGAGGATGAGGCATGATTTAATCTTACAATAAATCCTCTAAGCAAACCTTTATAAATTTGGGGGATCAGCTCTGTTTCCACAGTTTATTGGTGTTTACTCTGATGTCTGTATTAATATTGAGGGATGTCTAAGTAGTAACGTCAGTGTGTGCCAGCAGGGCCAGCCGTTGGGGTGGGCAAGCTGTGCGGTCACGCAGGGTGCCATGACAACAGAGGCACCCGGTGGCCAACACAGCTCACAAGTTGGGTACACCAGCATATTTAATTTAAACGATTCGCTGGTGGTCAACTGGTGCGCACCAGCAGTAGGTGCAGTCAGATCATATCCTCTCCCTCGTGGTTCTGGCGCTCAGTTAGTGAGTCAGAGCACAGGCTCAGAGATTCTCAGCCTGTGCTCTGACAACATTGAAAGTCAGAGCCGTGAAGGAGCGGGTATGGCAAAGAGCTACTGATTAGCATAACATCAATATTCGTTATAAAACCAGGAAAAGGTGGGCATGGATGGTGAACTGATTTGGTGGCGTAATGGGCCACTTGACTGGTTTTGCCCCCCAGGTCTAAGGCTGCCAGCCCTCCCCTGGTGGGGGGTGATGGTAATGTGAGAGGGAGGGGGATGATGGTAATGTGAGAGGGAGGGGGGTGATGGTAATGTGAGAGGGAGGGGGGTGATGGTAATGTGAGAGTGAGAGGGGGGTAATGTGAGAGTGAGGGGGGGTAATGTGAGAGTGAGGGGGGTAATGTGAGAGTGAGGGGGGGTAATGTGAGAGTGAGGGGAGTGTGATGGTGAGAGGGAGAGGGGGTGCGGTGGTGAGAGGGAGCTATGGTGAGAGGGAGTGATGGTGAGAGGGAGCGGGGGTGATGGTAATGTGAGAGGGAGGGGGGTGATGGTAATGTGAGAGTGAGAGGGGTAATGTGAGAGGGGGTAATGTGAGAGTGAGGGGGGGTTATGTGAGAGTGAGGGGGGGTAATGTGAGAGTGAGGGGGGTAATGTGAGAGTGAGGGTAATGTGAGAGTGAGGGGGTAATGTGAGAGGGAGAGTGAGTAATGTGAGAGTGAGAGGGAGTAATGTGAGAGTGAGAGGGGGTAGAGTGAGAGGGGGTAATGTGAGAGGGGGTGATGTGAGAGTGAGAGGGGGTGATGTGAGAAGGAGGGGGTGATGGTGAGTGGGGTGAGGCTGAGGGTGGTGACGGAGGGTTATGCTGAGGGTGATGAGAGGGTGATGCTGCGGGTGATGAGAAAGTGATGCTGAAGGTGGTGGGGGGGTGATGCTGAGGGTGGTGGGGGTGTGATGCTGAGGGTGGTGGGGGATGATGCTGAGGGTGGTGGGGGGGTGATGCTGAGGGTGGTGGGGGGTGAGGGTGGTGGGGGTGAGGCTGAGGTTGGTGGAGGATGATGGTGAGGCTGAGGGTGGTGGGGGGTGATGGTGAAGGGTGAGGCTGAGGGGGTGGGGGCTGATGGTGAGGCTGAGGGTGGTGGGGGGTGATGGTGAGGGTGGGGGGTGAAGCTGAGGGTGGGGGAGTGACGGTGAGGCTGAGGGTGGTGGGGGGTGATGGTGAGGGTGGGGGTGAGGCTGAGGGTGGTGGGGGGTGATGGTGAGGGTGGGGGTGAGACTGAGGGTGGTGGGGGTGATGGTGAGGGTGGTGGGGGGTGAGGCTGAGGGTGGTGGGGGTGAGGCTGAGGGTGGTGGAGGGTGATGGTGAGGCTGAGGGTGGTGGGGGTGATGGTGAGGCTGAGGGTGGTGGGGGTGATGGTGAGGCTGAGGGTGGTGGGGGTGATGGTGAGGCTGAGGGTGGTGGGGGTGATGGTGAGGGTGGTGGGGTGATGGTGAGGCTGAGGGGGTGGGGGTTGATGGTGAGACTGAGGGTGGTGGGGGTGATGGTGAGGGTGGTGGGGGGTGATGGTGAGGGTGGAGGGGTGAGGCTGAGGGTGGTGGGGGGTGATGGTGAGGGTGGGGGGGTGAGGCTGAGGATGGTGGGGGGTGAGGCCGAGGGTGGTGGGGGGTGAGGCTGAGGGTGGTGGAGGGTGATGGTGAGGCTGAGGGTGGTGGGGGGTGATGGTGAGGGTGGTGGGGGGTGATGGTGAGGCTGAGGGTGGTGTGGGTGATGGTGAGGGTGGTGGGGGGAGATGGTGAGGCTGAGGGTGGCGGGGGTGATGGTGAGGGTGGTGGGATTGATGGTGAGGCTGAGGGTGGTGGGGGTGATGGTGAGGCTGAGGGTGGTGGGGGGTGATGGTGAGGCTGAGGGTGGTGGGGGGTGATGGTGAGGGTGGTGGGGGGTGATGGTGAGGGTAGTGGGGGGTGATGGTGAGGCTGAGGGTGGTGGGGGTGATGGTGAGGCTGAGGGTGGTGAGGGGTGATGGTGAGGGTGGTGGGGGTTGATGGTGAGGCTGAGCGTGGTGGGGGTGATGGTGAGGCTGAGGGTGGTGGGGAGTGATGGTGAGGGTTGTGGGGGTGATGGTGGGGGGGTGAGGCTGAGGGTGGTGATGGTGAGGGTGGTGGGGGGTGATGGTGAGGGTGGTGGGGGTGAGGCTGAGGGGGGTGGGGGTGATGGTGAGGGTGGGGGTTGAGGCTGAGGGGGGTGATGGTGAGGCTGAGGGGGGTGGGGGTGAGGCTGGGGGTGGTGATGGTGGTGGGGGGTGAGGATGAGTGTGGTGGGGGGTGATGGGGAGGGAGAGCCTACCTTTCCCTGGTGGTCCAGTGGGCTCCCTGGTGGTCCGGTGGCCACTGCTCCCGGTCTGCAGCTCCGCAGAGCTGCAGACCGTGTAGTCTCGAGAGATTTTAGAACGTTGCCGTGGTAACCCGCGGCAACGCTCTGATTGGCCAATTCTCGCGAGTCACATGGTCTGCAGCTCTGCTCACTGCGGAGCTGCAGACCAGTGTCTGCGATGGTGGCCGGGCAGCCAGGAGGGGCCTCGCACCCGGCGGCATACCAGGCAAGCCGCCGGGTACCCCTCCTGGTGTCAGGTCCTCGGTCATTGGTCAGTGGTTCCAGCAATACCCCTACATAGGGTCACTTGGCAGATATGGCGGGGTCGTGGGAGGGGGAGGATGACTTTCACCTCTTCCCCTGTTACATTCCCGTTGTGCTGTGACATCACCCTTATACGCTGTGTAAAGCATACTATTTAATTTGATCAGCATGGCCACTTGAGTTTTTATAGTTTTCACGCTGCTTGTAGTTTATATATGGTTCACAAAAATCAAACAAACGATAAAGTAAACGTGTAAGGATTCAGAATATTCTTTCACACCCTTTCACATTGTGTGTACGTATTTTTTGTCTTAAGTTTGTGGCTTTAAAGAGGTTTACGTTGTTTCTATGATGTGCATAACATGTTCTTGTAAATGTTTGTTACATTTTTCCTGGAATTGTAATTTTTCAATCTGAATAAAGATAGTCAAATCCCTGATACACACTGACACAGAGCAGAATAGGGACTGTTCCCCCTAAATAGGGCCACTTGGCAGATATGGATTGACACCTATCCTAATGATCCCTGATACACACTGACACAGAGCAGAATAGAGACTGTTCCCCCTACATAGGGTCACTTGGCAGATATGGATTGACACCTGTCCTCAAAACCCCTGATACACACTGACACAGAGCAGAATAGGGACTGTTCCTCCTACATAGGGTCACTTGGCAGATATGGATTGACACCTGTCCTCAAAACCCCTGATACACACTGACACAGAGCAGAATAGGGACTGTTCCCCCTACATAGGGTCACTTGGCAGATATGGATTGACACCTGTCCTCAAAACCCCTGATACACACTGACACAGAGGAGAATATGGACTGTTCCCCCTACATAGGGTCACTTGGCAGATATGGATTGACACCTGTCCTCAAAACCCCTGATACACACTGACACAGAGCAGAATAGAGACTGTTCCCTGTCCACAGAGACCATGATACACACTGACACAGAGCAGAATAGAGACTGTTCCCCGTCCACAGAGACCATGATACACACTGACACAGAGCAGAATAGAGACTGTTCCCCGTCCACAGAGACCATGATACACACTGACACAGAGCAGAATAGAGACTGTTCCCCGTCCACAGAGACCATGATACACACTGACACAGAGCAGAATAGAGACTGTTCCCCGTCCACAGAGTCCATGATACACACTGACACAGAGCAGAATAGAGACTGTTCCCCGTCCACAGAGACCATGATACACACTGACACAGAGCAGAATAGGGACTGTTACCCCTACATAGGGTCACTTGGCAGGTATGGATTGACACCTGTCCTCAAAGCCCATGATACACACTGGGGGGAGCTACTGTCCTCCCCAACCCCTGCGCGGTGGGTGGGGGCCATAAATCACAATGGGGGGACCTACTGTCCTCCCCCCACCCCTGCACAAACCGCACACCTGGGACCCGAGCAAGGTCACCTCTTTCAACAGGCGACATGATTTGGCCCTGTAAAACTATCCTGGATATTCTCTACAATTTCTATGGATATGCCATAAATCACAATGGGGGGGCCTACTTTCCTCCCCCCCGGCCCCCATCCCTGCGCGGTGGGTGGGGGGCATAAATCACAATGGGACGGACCTACTGATAGGAGTGGAGTATTGTTCATATCAGTTTAATACCTTCCGCGTCTCCTATCAGTGGACGTGTATATGGCAGCCATTTTAGGAACCGCACACCTGGGACCCGAGTAAGGTCACCTCGTTCAAGCTGCTCTGGTTCCTTGATGAGTCAGCTGCCCGTGAGTTAACATGTCCCGTGGAGAAGCACTCTGTCCTGTAAAGCCTCACCACAAAAAAATTAAATAAATAACAGCACTCGGAGTGGTGAGTTTAGTAAATGTTCATATCAGTTTAATACCTTCCGGGTCTCTTATCAGTGGACGTGTATATGGCAGCCATTTTAGGAACCGCACACCTGGGACCCGAGCAAGGTCACCTCTTTCAACAGGCGACATGATTTGGCCCTGTAAAACTATCCTGGATATTCTCTACAATTTCTATGGATATGGCATTGATTTATGTAACAGGGAGATGGAAGAAGATGCTTGGTCGGTCCTCTTACTTGAAATTTGGGGCACTCCGCGGGCAAGCTAATGTGCCACCAGATAGGAGTGGTGAGTTTAGTATTGTTCATATCAGTTTAATACCTTCCGCGTCTCCTATCAGAGGACATGTATATGGCAGCCATTTTAGGAACCGCACACCTGGGACCCGAGCAAGGTCACCTCTTTCAACAGGCGACATGATTTGGCCCTGTAAAACTATCCTGGATATTCTCTACAATTTCTATGGATATGGCATTGATTTATGTAACAGGGAGATGGAAGAAGATGCTTGGTCGGTCCTCTTACTTGAAATTTGGGGCACTGCGCGGGCAAGCTAATGTGCCACCAGATAGGAGTGGTGAGTTTAGTATTGTTCATATCAGTTTAATACCTTCCGCGTCTCCTATCAGAGGACATGTATATGGCAGCCATTTTAGGAACCGCACACCTGGGACCCGAGCAAGGTCACCTCTTTCAACAGGCGACATGATTTGGCCCTGTAAAACTATCCTGGATATTCTCTACAATTTCTATGGATACGGCATTGATTTATGTAACAGGGAAATGGAAGAAGATGCTTGGTTGGTCCACTTACTTGAAATTTGGGGCACTGCGCGGGCAAGCTAATGTGCCACCAGATAGGAGTGGTGAGTTTAGTATTGTTCATATCAGTTTAATACCTTCCGCGTCTCCTATCAGAGGACATGTATATGGCAGCCATTTTAGGAACCGCACACCTGGGACCCGAGCAAGGTCACCTCTTTCAACAGGCGACATGATTTGGCCCTGTAAAACTATCCTGGATATTCTCTACAATTTCTATGGATATGGCATTGATTTATGTAACAGGGAAATGGAAGAAGATGCTTGGTTGGTCCTCTTACTTGAAATTTGGGGCACTGCGCGGGCAAGCTAATGTGCCACCAGATAGGAGTGGTGAGTTTAGTATTGTTCATATCAGTTTAATACCTTCCACGTCTCCTATCAGTGGACGTGTAAATGTCAGAGATTTTTAATTGTTGAATCACCTCCCCTTTTTAGGCCAAGGTGGGAAGATGCTTAGACCACTGGTATATTGGTGCCATCTTGGAGGATTTTTTTTTGGTTTGGTTTTTGAAGCCACAGTGCTGCACCAGTGGGCCTAAAAATTAGGCATGTACACATGCCTGAAAAATTTGGTATTGTTGCAGCCGCTGCTGTAGCAACGGCCAGAAAAATTTATGTTTGTTTCACAGGCAGAAAGTGCCCTAAAACATGGCGGCTTGAACCCTAGTTGGTGGCGGATAAGTCACGCAAGTCAAACGTCATTCAGAGCTAAAATACAGCAGCGTGTGGACCATTTTTAGCCCAAGGCAGCTCATCTCATCAGGCCTTTTTTAATCGAATGTATCGCCCAGTGTCAGTCCCTTCGGGATCCATCCCTCATTCATCTTAATAAAGGTGAGGTAATCTAGACTTTTTTGACCTAGGCGACTTCTCTTCTCAGTGACAATACCTCCTGCTGCACTGAAGGTCCTTTCTGACAGGACACTTGAAGCGGGGCAGGCCAGAAGTTCTATCGCAAATTGGGATAGCTCAGGCCACAGGTCAAGCCTGCACACCCAGTAGTCAAGGGGTTCATCGCTCCTCAGAGTGTCGATATCTGCAGTTAAGGCGAGGTAGTCTGCTACCTGTCGGTCGAGTCGCTCTCTGAGGGTGGATCCCGAAGGGCTGTGGCGATGCATAGGACTTAAAAAGGTCCGCATGTCCTCCATCAACAACACGTCTTTAAAGCGTCCTGTCCTTGCCGGCGTGGTCGTGGGAGGAGGAGGAGGAGGATGACTTCCACCTCTACCCCTGTTAGATTCCCGTTGTGCTGTGACATCACCCTTATACGCTGTGTAAAGCATACTTTTTAATTTATTTTGCAAATGCTGCATCCTTTCCGACTTGTTGTAATTCGGTAACATTTCTGCCACTTTCTGCTTATACCGGGGGTCTAGTAGCGTGGACACCCAGTACAGGTCGTTCTCCTTCAGCCTTTTTATACAAGGGTCCCTCAACAGGCAGGACAGCATGAAAGACCCCATTTGCACAAGGTTGGATGCCGAGCTACTCATTTCCCGTTCCTCCTCCTCACTGATGTCAATGAAGGTATGTTCTTCCCCCCAGCCACGTACAACACCACTGGTACCAGATAGGTGACAACGAGCACCCTGGGATGCCTGTTGTGTTTGGTCTTGCTCCTCCTCCTCAAAGCTACAATCCTCCTCTGACTCCTCTTCCTCACAATCCTCTTCTAGCGCTGCCGCAGGTCCAGTAAGCGATGCTGATAAGGCTGTTTCTGGTGGTGATGGTGACCACAACTCTTCCTCTTCCTCTTCACGCTCATCTACGGCCTGATCCAGCACTCTTCGCAGGGCACGCTCCAGGAAGAAAACAAATGGTATGATGTCGCTGATGGTGCCTTCGTTGCGACTGACTAGGTTTGTCACCTCCTCAAAAGGACGCATGAGCCTACAGGCATTGCGCATGAGCGTCCAGTAACGTGGCAAAAAAAATCCCAGCTCCCCAGAGGTCATACAAATATTCATTAACAGCTTTTTCTTGTTGGAGCAGGCGGTCGAACATTAGGAGTGTTGAATTCCAACGTGCAGGGCTGTCGCAAATCAAGCGCCTCACTGGCATGTTGTTTCGCCGCTGGATATCGGCAAAGTGAGCCATGGCCGTGTAGGAATGCCTGAAATGGCCACACACCTTCCTGGCCTGCTTCAGGACGTCCTGTAAGCCTGTGTACTTATGCACAAAGCGTTGTACGATCAGATTACACACATGTGCCATGCACGGCACATGTGTCAACTTGCCCAACTTCAATGCCGCTATCAAATTTTTTCCGTTGTCACACACCACTTTGCCGATATCCAGTTGCTGCGGAGTCAGCCACTTTTCCACCTGTGCGTTCAGGGCGGACAGGAGTGCTTGTCCGGTGTGACTTTCTGCTTTCAAGCAAGTCAAACCAAAGACGGCGTGACACTGCCGTATCCGGGATGTGGAATAGTACCTGGGGAGCTGGGGGGTGCCGTTGATGTGGAGCAAGAAGCAGCGGCACAAGAGGACTCAGCCGAGGAGGTTATGGAAGAGGATGGAGTAGGAGGAGTAGAGGAGGTGGCAGCAGGACTGCCTGCAATTCGTGGCGGTGTCACCAACTCCTCTGCAATGCCACGCATTCCTTGCTTGTCAGCCGTCAGCAGGTTTACCCAATGCGCAGTGTAGGTGATATACCTGCCCTGACCATGCTTTGCAGACCAGGTATCAGTGGTCAGATGGACCCTTGCCCCAACACTGTGTGCCAGACATGCCATGACTTCCTTTTGAACAATCGAGTACAAGTTGGGGATTGCCTTTTGTGAAAAGAAATTCCGGCCGGGTACCTTCCACTGCGGTGTCCCAATAGCTACAAATTTTTTGAACGCCTCAGACTCAACCAGATTGTATGGTAAAAGCTGGCGGGCTAATAGTTCGGACAAGCCAGCTGTCAGACGCTGGGCAAGGGGGTGACTTGGTGACATTGGCTTCTTACGCTCAAACATGTCCTTGACAGACACATGACTGTGGGCAGATGAGCGGGAACTGCTCAAGGTGGGAGACAGAGTGGCGGATGGTTGAGAGGGGGCAAGAAGGACAGCAGTGGTTGACGTGGCTGAAGATGCTGGACCAGGAGGACGATGGCGGCTTAGAGTAGGCGTGCTGCTTGTACTCATGTGTTGATCCCATAGGCGTTTGTGATGTGAGATCATGTGCCGACGCAAAGCAGTTGTACCTAGGTGGGTGTTGGACCTCCTTTGGCACAGGTTGCAAATGGCATCGCTGTTGTCAGAGGCAGACACACAAAAAAAATGCCACACTGCTGAGCTCTGCAATGACGGCATTCTGGTGGTGGACACAGCATGCGTTGATTGGCGTGCTGTCGGGCTGACCCCGGGTGCCGATGCATGCTGTCTGACTGTGCCACTAGCTCCTTGCGACGACCCCCCCCTGCTTCCAACTCGTCTCCTCCTCCTCTCTGTCTCCCCATCTGAGCTTTCGCCCTGTTCTTCTTCTTGCCGAGCGGGCACCCACGTGACATCCATGGACGCATCGTCATCATCAACCGCTTCGCTTGTATCTGACAACTCAGAAAAGGAAGCAGCAGCGGGTACAACATCATCATCATCACACCGTACCTCCATGTGTTTAATGCTGCCTGCCTGAGACATATCCCTGTTATCAACATCCTCTAGCAATAATGGTTGCGCATCACTCATTTCTTCAAACGGGTGTGTGAATAACTCCTCTGACATACCAAGTAAAGCGGCTGTGGTGCTAGTTTTGGTGGTGGCAGCAGGCGGGTGAGTGGTATCTTGAGAGGTGCCTGAAGCTAAGCTGGAGGAGGATGGTGCGTCAAGGTTCCGAGCGGAGGCTGTACAAGATTGGGTGTCCTGTGTTAGCCAGTCAACTATGTCCTCAGAACTTTTCAAGTTCAGGGTACGTGGCTTCTGAAAACTGGGCATTATTCTAGGGCAAAAGGGAATCACAGCACCATGACCACGACGGCCCCTGCGGGGTGGCCTGCCTCTGCCTGTCATTTTTTGGGGGATTAGTGGTACTATGCGTGCAAGCTACTGTGAGACCAGATATAATTGGCAATGTGAACTGTAACAGTTCTGCAGAGCACACACTGTAGGCCTGACACACCCGCTTGAAGACAAGTAACTGCTATTCAATCTATAACAGTGAAAAATAAATTTTGGTTTTAAAAGCACGCTATAGAGACACCAGATATGATTGGCAATGTGCACTGGAACAGTTCTGCAGAGCACACACTGTAGGCCTGAGACACCCGCTTGAAGACAAGTAACTGCTATTCAATCTATAACAGTGAAAAAGAATTTTGGTTTTAAAAGCATGCTATAGAGACACCAGATATGATTGGCAATGTGCACTGGAACAGTTCTGCAGAGCACACGCTGAAGGAAGGACTGACAGAGCCGCTTGAAGACAAGTAACTGCTATTCAATCTATAACAGTGAAAAAGAATTTTGGTTTTAAAAGCATGCTATAGAGACACCAGATATGATTGGCAATGTGCACTGGAACAGTTCTGGAGAGCACACGCTGAAGGAAGGACTGACAGAGCCGCTTGAAGGACACTGACTGGCTGCTATTAGCTTACACTAGAAACCTTTTTTCTTTGTAAAAGCACGCTATAGAGACACCAGATATGATTGGCAATGTGCACTTGAACAGTTCTGCAGAGCACACACTGTAGGCCTGACACACCCGCTTGAAGACAAGTAACTGCTATTCAATCGATAACAGTGAAAAACAAATTTTGGTTTTAAAAGCACGCTATAGAGACACCAGATATGATTGGCAATGTGCACTTTAACAGTTCTGCAGAGCACACACTGTAGGCCTGAGACACCCGCTTGAAGACAAGTAACTGCTATTCAATCTATAACAGTAAAAAACAAATTTTGGTTTTAAAAGCACGCTATAGAGACACTAGATATGATTGACAATGTGCACTGGAACAGTTCTGGAGAGCACACGCTGAAGGAAGGACTGACAGAGCCGCTTGAAGGACACTGACTGGCTGCTATTAGCTTACACTAGAAACCTTTTTTCTTTGTAAAAGCACGCTAAAGAGACACCAAATATGATTGGCAACTGTCAAAGCACGCTGGAACAGTTCTACAGAGCACACGCTGAAGTAGGCCTGACACCCAGACGCTTGCAGACAACTAACTGCTCTTCTATTACAGTGGAAAAAAAAATATTTCTTTTAAATCTAAAGCTTAAGCTATTGTAAAAACAGATATGAGTGGTGGCACTGGGCAAGAGGGCATAGTATCCACTGTGAACCTCACACAGAAGCTGGCAGGCAGGCAACTGCTCTTCTATTACAGTGGAAACAAAATTTTGGTTGTAAAAGCACGCTATAGAGACACCAGATATGAGTGGCAACTGTCAAAGTACGCTGGCAGGGTTGTGCAGGGCACACGCTGAAGGAAGGCCTGACAGAGCCGCTTGAAGGACACTGACTGGCTGCTATTAGCTTACACTGGAAACCTTTTTTCTTTGTAAAAGCACGCTAAAGAGACACCAGATATGATTGGCAACTGTCAAAGCACGCTGGCACAGGTCTGCAGAGCACACGCTGAAGTAGGCCTGACACCCACACGCTTGCAGACAACTAACTGATCTTCTATTACAGTGAAAAAAAATGATTTCTTTAAAATCTAAAGCTTAAGCTATTGTTAAAACAGATATGAGTGGTGGCACTGACTGTGCAAATGGGCAAGGCATCCAACCTGACACAGAAGCTGGCAGGCAGGCAACTGCTCTTCTATTACAGGGGAAAAAAAATGATTTCTTTAAAATCTAAAGCTTAAGCTATTGTTAAAACAGATATGAGTGGTGGCACTGGGCAAGTAGGCACAGTATCCAATGTGAACCTCACACAGAAGCTGGCAGGCAGGCAACTGCTCTTCTATTACAATGAAAACAAATTATTTATTTAAAATCTAAAGCTTAACCAATTGTTAAAACAGATATGAGTGGTGGCACTGACTGTGCAAATGGGCAAGGCATCCAACCTGACACAGAAGCTGGCAGGCAGGCAACTGCTCTTCTATTACAGTGAAAACAAATTATTTATTTTAAATGTAAAGCTTAACCAATTGTTAAAACAGATATGAGTGGTGGCACTGGGCAAGTAGGCACAGTATCCAATGTGAACCTCACACAGAAGCTGGCAGGCAGGCAACTGCTCTTCTATTACAGTGGAAACAAAATTTTGGTTGTAAAAGCACGCTAAAGAGACACCAGATATGATTGGCAACTGTCAAAGCACGCTGGCACAGGTCTGCAGAGCACACGCTGAAGTAGGCCTGACACCCAGACGCTTGCAGACAACTAACTGATCTTCTATTACAGTGAAAAAAAATGATTTCTTTAAAATCTAAAGCTTAAGCTATTGTTAAAACAGATATGAGTGGTGGCACTGACTGTGCAAATGGGCAAGGCATCCAACCTGACACAGAAGCTGGCAGGCAGGCAACTGCTCTTCTATTACAGTGAAAAAAAATGATTTCTTTAAAATCTAAAGCTTAAGCTATTGTTAAAACAGATATGAGTGGTGGCACTGGGCAAGTAGGCACAGTATCCAATGTGAACCTCACACAGAAGCTGGCAGGCAGGCAACTGCTCTTCTATTACAATGAAAACAAATTATTTATTTAAAATCTAAAGCTTAACCAATTGTTAAAACAGATATGAGTGGTGGCACTGACTGTGCAAATGGGCAAGGCATCCAACCTGACACAGAAGCTGGCAGGCAGGCAACTGCTCTTCTATTACAGTGAAAACAAATTATTTATTTTAAATGTAAAGCTTAACCAATTGTTAAAACAGATATGAGTGGTGGCACTGGGTAAGTAGGCACAGTATCCAATGTAAACCTCACACAGAAGCTGGCAGGCAGGCAACTGCTCTTCTATTACAGTGGAAACAAAATTTTGGTTGTAAAAGCACGCTAAAGAGACACCAGATATGATTGGCAACTGTCAAAGCACGCTGGCACAGGTCTGCAGAGCACACGCTGAAGTAGGCCTGACACCCAGACGCTTGCAGACAACTAACTGATCTTCTATTACAGTGAAAAAAAATGATTTCTTTAAAATCTAAAGCTTAAGCTATTGTTAAAACAGATATGAGTGGTGGCACTGACTGTGCAAATGGGCAAGGCATCCAACCTGACACAGAAGCTGGCAGGCAGGCAACTGCTCTTCTATTACAGTGAAAAAAAATGATTTCTTTAAAATCTAAAGCTTAAGCTATTGTTAAAACAGATATGAGTGGTGGCACTGGGCAAGTAGGCACAGTATCCAATGTGAACCTCACACAGAAGCTGGCAGGCAGACAACTGCTCTTCTATTACAATGAAAACAAATTATTTATTTAAAATCTAAAGCTTAACCAATTGTTAAAACAGATATGAGTGGTGGCACTGACTGTGCAAATGGGCAAGGCATCCAACCTGACACAGAAGCTGGCAGGCAGGCAACTGCTCTTCTATTACAGTGAAAAAAAATGATTTCTTTAAAATCTAAAGTTTAAGCTATTGTTAAAACAGATATGAGTGGTGGCACTGGGCAAGTAGGCACAGTATCCAATGTGAACCTCACACAGAAGCTGGCAGGCAGGCAACTGCTCTTCTATTACAATGAAAACAAATTATTTATTTAAAATCTAAAGCTTAACCAATTGTTAAAACAGATATGAGTGGTGGCACTGACTGTGCAAATGGGCAAGGCATCCAACCTGACACAGAAGCTGGCAGGCAGGCAACTGCTCTTCTATTACAGTGAAAAAAAATGATTTCTTTAAAATTTAAAGCTTAAGCTATTGTTAAAACAGATATGAGTGGTGGCACTGGGCAAGTAGGCACAGTATCCAATGTGAACCTAACACAGAAGCTGGCAGGCAGGCAACTGCTCTTCTATTACAGTGGAAACAAAATTTTGGTTGTAAAAGCACGCTAAAGAGACACCAGATATGATTGGCAACTGTCAAAGCACGCTGGCACAGGTCTGCAGAGCACACGCTGAAGTAGGCCTGACACCCAGACGCTTGCAGACAACTAACTGATCTTCTATTACAGTGAAAAAAAATGATTTCTTTAAAATCTAAAGCTTAAGCTATTGTTAAAACAGATATGAGTGGTGGCACTGGGCAAGAGGGCACAGTATCCACTGTGAACCTCACACAGAAGCTGGCAGGCAGGCAACTGCTCTTCTATTACAGTGAAAACAAATTATTTATTTTAAATCTAAAGCTTAACCAATTGTTAAAACAGATATGAGTGGTGGCACTGGGCAAGTAGGCACAGTATCCAATGTGAACCTCACACAGAAGCTGGCAGGCAGGCAACTGCTCTTCTATTACAGTGGAAACAACATTTTGGTTGTAAAAGCACGCTAAAGAGACACCAGATATGATTGGCAACTGTCAAAGCACGCTGGCACAGGTCTGCAGAGCACACGCTGAAGTAGGCCTGACACCCAGACGCTTGCAGACAACTAACTGATCTTCTATTACAGTGAAAAAAAATGATTTCTTTAAAATCTAAAGCTTAAGCTATTGTTAAAACAGATATGAGTGGTGGCACTGACTGTGCAAATGGGCAAGGCATCCAACCTGACACAGAAGCTGGCAGGCAGGCAACTGCTCTTCTATTACAGTGAAAAAAAATGATTTCTTTAAAATCTAAAGCTTAAGCCATTGTTAAAACAGATATGAGTGGTGGCACTGGGCAAGTAGGCACAGTATCCAATGTGAACCTCACACAGAAGCTGGCAGGCAGGCAACTGCTCTTCTATTACAGTGGAAACAAAATTTTGGTTGTAAAAGCACGCTAAAGAGACACCAGATATGATTGGCAACTGTCAAAGCACGCTGGCACAGGTCTGCAGAGCACACGCTGAAGTAGGCCTGACACCCAGACGCTTGCAGACAACTAACTGATCTTCTATTACAGTGAAAAAAAATGATTTCTTTAAAATCTAAAGCTTAAGCTATTGTTAAAACAGATATGAGTGGTGGCACTGACTGTGCAAATGGGCAAGGCATCCAACCTGACACAGAAGCTGGCAGGCAGGCAACTGCTCTTCTATTACAGTGAAAAAAAAATGATTTCTTTAAAATCTAAAGCTTAAGCTATTGTTAAAACAGATATGAGTGGTGGCACTGGGCAAGTAGGCACAGTATCCAATGTGAACCTCACACAGAAGCTGGCAGGCAGGCAACTGCTCTTCTATTACAATGAAAACAAATTATTTATTTAAAATCTAAAGCTTAACCAATTGTTAAAACAGATATGAGTGGTGGCACTGACTGTGCAAATGGGCAAGGCATCCAACCTGACACAGAAGCTGGCAGGCAGGCAACTGCTCTTCTATTACAGTGAAAAAAAATGATTTCTTTAAAATTTAAAGCTTAAGCTATTGTTAAAACAGATATGAGTGGTGGCACTGGGCAAGTAGGCACAGTATCCAATGTGAACCTAACACAGAAGCTGGCAGGCAGGCAACTGCTCTTCTATTACAGTGGAAACAAAATTTTGGTTGTAAAAGCACGCTAAAGAGACACCAGATATGATTGGCAACTGTCAAAGCACGCTGGCACAGGTCTGCAGAGCACACGCTGAAGTAGGCCTGACACCCAGACGCTTGCAGACAACTAACTGATCTTCTATTACAGTGGAAAAAAAATGATTTCTTTAAAATCTAAAGCTTAAGCTATTGTTAAAACAGATATGAGTGGTGGCACTGGGCAAGAGGGCACAGTATCCACTGTGAACCTCACACAGAAGCTGGCAGGCAGGCAACTGCTCTTCTATTACAGTGAAAACAAATTATTTATTTTAAATCTAAAGCTTAACCAATTGTTAAAACAGATATGAGTGGTGGCACTGGGCAAGTAGGCACAGTATCCAATGTGAACCTCACACAGAAGCTGGCAGGCAGGCAACTGCTCTTCTATTACAGTGGAAACAAAATTTTGGTTGTAAAAGCACGCTAAAGAGACACCAGATATGATTGGCAACTGTCAAAGCACGCTGGCACAGGTCTGCAGAGCACACGCTGAAGTACGCCTGACACCCAGACGCTTGCAGACAACTAACTGATCTTCTATTACAGTGAAAAAAAATGATTTCTTTAAAATCTAAAGCTTAAGCTATTGTTAAAACAGATATGAGTGGTGGCACTGACTGTGCAAATGGGCAAGGCATCCAACCTGACACAGAAGCTGGCAGGCAGGCAACTGCTCTTCTATTACAGTGAAAAAAAAATTATTTCTTTAAAATCTAAAGCTTAAGCTATTGTTAAAACAGATATGAGTGGGGGGCGGGGCCTGACAGCCAAGATGGCCGGACGTGTTTGCTAGCAGCTCCTGCACATCTGAACTCAATCCAAACGAATCCTACTTGCAGCGACTATAAAACAGAGAGGAGCAGACAGTATATTGCTACCGCAACATTTGTGCGCCCGAGGGTGTCCCTATTTCTGCCTAAGCACCTTGGAAACACGCTGTCCGAACATGCGGCCTAGCGGGAATGGCGGCCTGATACCTGGGGGAGTCGGCCGATCCCCCAGGACTGACCCGGCAGCGACCGCAAGCAAGTCGGCAGCCCTGCAACCCCCCCCTTTGGACCGGTGGGGGTTATCCCGGTCCCCCTGGGCTAGCCCCATGGACTCACTAAGCGACCAAGCAAACCCCACATCAACCCGACCGGTAAGGCCTAAGATGGCGGACGAGCTCTCTTCGTGGAGGCCAGGGCTGAGCGGGCCGGAACCGGTCCAACTAGGCCCACCAAACTACACGCAACGACGCATAGACAAAGCGTTCCAACAACTCTGGCGACGACTAGAGGCGTGGATGGCGGCGCAACAGGCCCAATCTCAGGAGAAGGTACGCAAGGCCGCGACCAGCAAAAGGCCTAAACCTCCTCAGGGCAAACCGACTCCACAAGTCATTACAAACACCTTCTTTAACTCGACAAGGCGGTGTCCCACTCGGAACAGAAGGGAAAACAATCATCGCCGACGGAGAACCCGCACCCACATAAGGCGACTACGCAATGCGAGACATACAACACCCCACTTACCTGCATACACGAGCGGGAGTAGAGGAGTCAGGCACCAGACCCAAAGCCCTGAGGTGACTTCCAACACACGACTGAGACCAAGCCGACGCTATCGGAAAAACACAACATCTATTCGCCCACCGCAAAAACGCACACATGAATCAAGTTGGGGAATCCAGACGGAGGGTCATCATTTGGAGCTGACAAGCCGGGTCGGGTCGAGCCCCACATCGGATCATCTACTAAAGCACACCAAAGGCATCGGCTGACAGATTGCAGCAGCCCTTGATCCAGCTACCAGCCTACTTACAGTACGGGACTTGGATGTAACAATCAAACCTTTTCACTCTATCTGCCCAGTCCATCTCAACTGTTTAATGTTTGTTTTGCCCTGTGAATTAACCGTTACTTTTGTAATTAACCCATATGCCTTTAAATCCACATGCAGTCAACACGTCACTTTTAAGAATTTAAGCATGTACTAACCAGCATCCCTGCAATGGGAGACTAACTACTAGACTAAGCCTGTTCCCCATAGATGTAAGGATTAATAGAGAGTAATAAGCTCTGTCTTGGTTCACCTGTTACTAACGTTATTCTGTTAGACTTCCATTTTAAAAATGTAAAACGCGCAATTGTCTTACTTAAGCATGGCAAACTACTATTAAGCATAGTTGAATCGTATACCTAGCATGTTTTATAACGAAATGCCAATGTCAACATACCGTTTAACATTTCATAATCTTCTATTAGCATTTCTTTGAGCCTGTCCTGTGAGCTTGTTTTACCCGCGCAAAACTTAAGCCCTCCTACTAAAGTTGTTAATGTTCGTTAAACACTCTAATTTCCTAACAATATGCTAGACTAAACATGTACCTCCCTGTTTACACGCATTGCCTAAAAGTATATTATAATGATCCTCGACTATTGTTGTCAACGAATTGCACACCGTCAGATATCCTGAATATAAAATCCATGTTTGTATTGATGCCTACCAGTGTCACCTTTTGCATACGTGCTTGGAATGTGCAGTAATATCTTATGCCACCGAATATGTATGATACAGCATTGTGACTAGTCCAATATGTTATTAATACTAAAATGAAAGCCTTTTTGTAAAACTAATGACACTGCTTAGGTGGCCTCTAGCATGGCTTTCGCAACGATCTAACGCTCATATACTTTCACTCTATGTTTAAATCCAATTGTTTACGCCTGATAACAATATAAAAAAAAAAAATGTTCTTGATATTCATGTACCCCACATGTTCCACGCGGAAAAGCCTGAGGACTGCTTTTGGGGCACCTCTCGCCTGATTGTACTATGTATTTTGCACGTCAAAAATAAAGAATTGAAAAAAAAAAAAACAGATATGAGTGGTGGCACTGACTGTGCAAATGGGCAAGGCATCCAACCTGACACAGAAGCTGGCAGGCAGGCAACTGCTCTTCTATTACAGTGAAAAAAAATATTTATTTAAAATCTAAAGCTTAACCAATTGTTAAAACAGATATGAGTGGTGGCACTGACTGTGCAAATGGGCAAGGCATCCAACCTGACACAGAAGCTGGCAGGCAGGAAACTGCTCTTCTATTACAGTGAAAACAAATTATTTATTTTAAATCTAAAGCTTAACCAATTGTTAAAACAGATATGAGTGGTGGCACTGGGCAAGTGGGCACAGTATCCAATGTGAACCTCACACAGAAGCTGGCAGGCAGGCAACTGCTCTTCTATTACAGTGAAAAAAAAATATTTATTTTAAATGTAAAGCTTAACCTATTGTTAAAACAGATATGAGTGGTGGCACTGGGCAAGTAGGCACAGTATCCAATGTGAACCTCACACAGAAGCTGGCAGGCAGGCAGGCACCTGCAATTACATTACACAGGAAAAAAAAAAAAAAAAAGCAGCCTGATGTTATAGCCCTAAAAATGACTTTTTGGGGTGCTGTCCTTACAGCAGAGATCAGATGAGTCTTTCAGGATTGTAGTAGACACTGAATACCCTAGCCTAGCTATCAATTTCCCTATCTAATCAGCAGCAGCTAAACTTTCCCTCCTCTCACTAAGCATGCAGCTTCAGAATGAATCGAAAATGGATGCTGGGAGGGAGGTTGGAGGGTGTGGAAGGGAGGGAGTGCTGCTGATTGACTGGAATGTGTCTGCTGACCGAGAGGCACAGGGTCAAAGTTTGCCCAATGATGACGAATAGGGGGCGGATCGAACTGCGCATGTGTCCGCCCGCCGCGGCAAACGCGAACACGCTAAGTTCGCCAGGAACTGTTCGCCGGCGGACAGTTCGGTACATCACTAACGACGATACGGTAGGCCTGTAAATAAAGAGGGCAAAAATGAATAAATAATCAAAGATTTAATACAGTCAACAAATATATACGAATTACCCAGACATTCCTTAAATGCATTATTTAATTCCTGGAAGGATTTTGAAGGTAGGAATCTAGGACCGCAACTAGACACCATTTGTTGTGGGTAGGATAGTATGTTATCTCTACTGCTGGTGCGTGTGACTCGTTTTGGAATGTAGTAGAGCCAATAGGTAGTGATCTATGTGTTTACGTGGTTGGGATCGTTGAAGACAATGATCTGTCTGAGTGGTGGTGATGGTAGTGGATTCTCTTGACCTGAGAAAGGCGTGGAAGGCTGTGTACATGGCCAGTAATGGCCGAATTGGTAGTATAATTAAACGGTTGTAGATCTAATAGGTCAGATAAGGATGGCAAAGTTGGATAGCTATTGGTAATCTCTGAGAGGAACGTGAGGGGATGGATTCCTGAAAACCTCTGAGTATATTCTTGTCTTGTATGATGGCATGAAGCTATGGTAGTTTAGGCAATAGGGTTAGCATGTGTTGTTGAATGCCTGTAAAATATATACTTTAATGGTGTGTGAGATAGTTCCAGTTTAAGATGGCAAAAAAGAAGCAAAACCTAGGAGAGATGTTGAGATTGGTTGAGATATGCCGTGTTCCAATAAGAATCTTTAAGCAAGGTGAAAGCTGTGTCATCCTTTCTACAAGTATGGGACGAAAGTGTTAAGTGGGATAGTGCATGCTATGCTGCATGAGTATGTCTAATCCATGATTTAGTCTCTGGAACGAAAAGGTGGCCATGACTGTATGGGCGGCTGTAGGAAGTGTATGATGAACATGCCTGGAATATAAATGAGACAATTGTCGGCAGGGATGTTGCCACCGCCTGGTACATGAAAGCAAAAAGAAATGTGACAAGCGGCCAACCAAGTGAGTTCCCTAGAAATATCATGATCGTATGTATGATGAATGGTTTTGTTGATGATATGACATGTGCTTAGTTGTCTGAGTAACAACAGATTGATGATCCTGACAATGATTGACCCCATGCCACAGCAGCTGCTACAATGGGGTAGATCTCCAAAAGGGGCTGAGGTGGTGGAAAAGTTCCAAACCTGGATGCCATGGTCAACTGCTCCAAAGTTCCCGGTAGATTGCTGCCAAACCCATGGTAGACGCCACGTGTGACCATCTGGTTGGAGGAGTGTCAGACAACCCCGGGAGGAACCATGCCAAGTGGCCCAGAAATACCTCCCCCTGTGCAGGTCTGCTATGGATAGGGTATCTAGGGACATCCTCTGATCATCATGATGGAAGTGTGAAAAAAGGGGGAAGTAGTCTGGATGTGAAAGCGTGGTCTTGTGGTATGATTTGCATGGCAAAATTAAGGAACCTTGTAGGGATTGTAGTTCGCTGTGGTTGCAAGTACTAAGCAGGAAGTAGTGATGTTGTCGTTGAGAATGTTCCCTATCTGTCTTGTAGTAAATTGCGTGTATTGATGCTAAATCAAGTCGTGTGCCCAGTAATGTGATGATATTGTCTGGGACTTCTGTTTCTTATGGGGTACTGGGACGCCCAAGTTGTTCACCAGACTAAGCATCCGTGAGGCATCTAGTGAAAAAGGTGTTATCCTCGATCAACAATAAGTCATCTAGATAGTGTATGACTGTAAGGAGACTGGATATGTTATCATAACCAGCACAGAGTATCTGCGAATATCGATAGTTGGTAATTTGTAGCCCGAAAGTTGAGCACGGAAATGATTAGTAACTGCCTGCCCATTTTATGCCATGTAAGTGCCAGTGTGTAGGGTAGATGGTAGCCATTGAATGTGTTGATTATATTGGTCTTCCTTAACCAAGCTTCAACCCATGCTTGAGTGGAGGAAACTCCTCAGAGGGTATGAGGGAGTCGAGACTTGGGGTAACAGAGGTGTGTGGTGCCTATAAGTCTATGGTTAGTCTTTGTTTAAAGGAAGATTTCCCTGTGACAATACCAATGTGTTTGTTTGCCATGCTGTAAATGGTGGATATTGGGAAAGCCCAAGTAAAAACCCCTCTGCAAATCTTGGCTATGATTGTGTTTACAGACGATGTTTCTGTTGTGCTGACTGCAAGTGAGGGCATGCTATACTCCCTGAAGGTATATTGACGATACCTGTATGGGAGCCTTCTGAAAGTCCAGAGCTTTAGTAAATCTACTACAAGTCTGGAAAGGTGATGAGTCAGTAGTATTGAAAGTGCATTGATGTTTACAGATAGTGACTAAGTTTTTTGTAAGTTGTATTGGGACAAATGGTTTGTCATGTGCCCTGAACCATTTGAACATATACGCAACAGTCTATATGCACTGCAACTATACATACTGATTGTCAATGGTAGTTCGCTCCGTGCTACCAGAGGTGCTGGTACCTGAGCCTGAGAGTGCTCATCCATTTGGTTGGGACAAAATCCATTCTGTTAGGGTACCTGCACAAATAAACATCTCTACATATGCCAAATGCCAAAACAACTCAGGGATGGTCAGTTCCCGATTTACCTGGAATCCCTGGATCTGACCATCACATATACATTTCATACATAAATATGCTTTGTTTCCCAATGTGCTGGGATCATATGTGCAGCATTAACGTCATGAGTGTTGTAAGAATTGATTGTATTAGATAACTGAGTTTTAGTTGGTGCTGGTTGTATGGTAGAGGGATGCCCAGCCTTTGTAAGTGCTTAGGTGACTGATTCGAGATTTTGCCAGTCTGGCGTTAATTTTCTCATGGAGTTCATGAGTGAGGCTATCATGGCCTAGGATGGCCATTGGTAGAGATGTTAAGTTGACATCTTTTTCCTGCCAGGATATATCTGTTACTGTGTGCTGGGATCATATGTGCATGGTTAACGTGCTGAGTGTCAAGAGAGTTGATTGTACCAGGTAACTGAGTTTCGGTTGGTGCTGGTTATACAGTAGCGTGAGGCCCAGCCTTGTGACTCGATTGCCAGTCTGTCAATTTTTTTGCTCATGAGTTCACGAGTGAGGCTAGCATGGCCTGGGTGTCACCTGAGTTGGTGTTGCTGGGGCCTTCTCCCCCCTCCGTGTTGTCCGTTGATGTGCGGAGGAGTTTAACCCCTTATAGACCAAACTTCTGGAATAAAAGGGAATCATGTCATGTGTCCTTAAGGGGACAATTAATTTGGCTTTCTTTGCGGAGGCAGGGTAGGGGATTTGTCGCCTCCTTAGGTCGGTGGTGATGTGTGGGATCGCCCAGGATCTGATTGATGCTGGACTATCAACATCTCCTCTGCTTGAAGGTGTATCAATTCTAGCCAGGGTGCTAGGAAGAGGTAATTCTTCACCACCTTCTTGAGACATACTTAAATAAAATAAAGATAGTAATTATTATTTGCACCCAGGGGTCTTGTACTGGCTTGCTAGCTAAGCCGTAAGGCGAAACGATTAGGCTTGGTGTTTTTTGGTGACTGGTGAGGCCCTGCTAGTTGCCAAGTGGCTTGAGAGGCTCTATCTATGCGTTGCCGCGAGGGGATTTTTGTGGCCACCGAACGTTGTGGCAGGATGTTGGCCTCTCGGTGACAGTAACCAAAAAATAGGAAGGGGAGTGACAGGTGAGGCCCTCTCTATGATGCAATGCGAGGCGGCTAGCTCACGAGTGGCCCGAGGGGTGTATGCCTCCGAGTGTGAGGCGGGGTGTTGGCCTCACCGGACCACTAACCGAAGCGTAATGTAGAGAATAAAGGGGGGAGGGTAATACCTATGGACCCTAAAACCCTAATTGCCAGTACGCTATTACTATTCCAGATAATAGGTAAGATATGAATAACTATGTGAGCAGGTGTACGTACCTGGTAGTATGGTATTGAACCTGACAATCTGTATAGGTTTTTTAGTAGTACCTGTAACCTAAATGGATATACCGTATGGTATAAGGAAATATGGAATAGACCAAGATTATCTTAATACGTGCAGTATATGTGAAAAGTAAAGTGCCATGATGGGTAAATATTAAACATCGTAGCCATATGTAACGGACCGTTTCAGCATAAAAGGGGAAAAATCCGTTTAGGCGATAATCCCCTTTAGATAGACCAGCAGCTACTATAAGCACCAAGTTCCCGAACTCCCAAACTGCACGGATTCACCAACTCTCGAACAGCAGACACACGAACCCTGGAAGCAGCCGAACAGGATAAGCAATACAAACAGCTTACACTCCTGGCAGTCGGCATACAGTCCCCTTTCCCCCAAGAAAGAGACACACTCCAGCTTCAGGGTTAAACAGCAACAACACTGATTTATTCACACACAGGCTTATATGAGATTCTCCCATGCAAGGGAGGGGTTTACAGTACACCAATCCAGTTTAAGGTACAACCCACACATCTCCTCCCTCCAACATATCTGTTAACACAATTAACAGGGACATAGTTTTACCCAAGTTTTTGATGTACCCTAAATACTTGGGGTACATCCACAAATCCAATATCTCCAGATAGCCCTAGTCTGGAGGAACAACATACGTTAAAATCAGCCCATTCGGATAAACGGTTCGGGAGTTATGGGACTTTAAAGTATTGACCGACCGCATGGGTAAAGTATCCGAAAACAGTTCCATGCATTTTGGCCCTGCGGTCGGTAACAAACAAGGGAATAGAAACAGGCGAATTGCCTGTGTTATAGAGCCTGGAGAGGGTTTGAATGAATTCCCTTGTTTGTGGGGTTCTTTCTACCGAACGGCGGGCCATTCGGTAGTTTCCATACGAATTTCTGGAAGTATGGAGGTCTCAGCGGTGTTTGCCTAGTCGAGTGTCCGATTTTAGTTCCAGACTGTAACGGACCGTTTCAGCATAAAAGGGAATAAAATCTGTTTAGGCGATAATCCCCTTTCCTAGAGACAGGCACAGCTACTGCAGAACACCAAACTCCCGATCTGGATACGAAATAACACTCCGAACTGGAACAGCTGAACAAGAAAAGCATACAATCCGCTTACACTCCTGGCAGTCAGCTTACAATCCAATTCCCCCCAAGAACGAGACGACACTTCATTTTGAGGGTTAAACAGGAACTCTGGACTGGCTCATCCAGCCTGGCTTTTATTTACATCTCACACATACAGGCCACACCCAGGGGGAGGCATAAAATAACCAATCCGAGATATGGTACAACCCACACATCCCCTCCCCTTAGCCTGAGAGATAATCCACTTATTATACAGGTTAAAACATAACTTTTACACAATATCTGTAACTTCAAAACCATACATCATATTCGCATAAAAATACATATTCACAATCAATCCATTCGGGGGAACAACATACTCAAAAATTGCATGAATCAGACCAGGGGTTCAAAAGTTAGTAAAAGTATATTTTGGGCCCTGGCTTGCAGCATGGCACAATCTGGCTCAAACAGAAGTAAAACATCCCCCACAATGCATCCCGGCTTCCTCCCTTCTGCCCTGGAGATAATTGGAGAAGTAATCCAATTATCCAGGACTAGAGGCAGACTCCATTAACCAAATGGTTGCAAAACGACATAAAACACTTTAGAATACATAAAGTCACATTTTACACATAACACACAGACATTTCACATATCCCAAAAGTCCCAATAGATCCACGGATGGCCCTTAAAGGCCCAGTAGCCGTAATATACATTATTACATGCCCAAATATAGTTTTTGCAGTACAATATGTCCAGGGGCCATAGTCGCAGGGCAGGAGGCTAGCAACCAGGCTTCTCCAGTTCACAGTGGCGAAGTTGGTTTCGCCACACAGACACTCGACGGCAAAACACCACTGTTCGGTAGTTTAAGATGGCCGCCGCCACGTGTTAGTTTCCCGAATGGCGGCCACCCAGAGGACAAAGAATATATTACACTGATTGCCAATTACCCGTTTGCAACATTGTTGCAAACGGTAATTGGAGGCACACTTATTCCTGGGTGGTCTGGTTGTTCGGTAGTTTCACTCAATATACTGAAGGGAGTGATTCTACCGAACAATCAGATGAATGCTGCATATATATAACCCAGGTTAACTGCACACATAAATACATACATGACATTAAAGGATTAAAGGCAGGATTACTGTACTACGCTCCACAGTCTTAAAGGTACAGTATCCCAAAAGTCCCAATAGGTCCACGGATGGCCCTTAAAGGCCCAGTAGCAGTAATATAGATGATTACATGCCCAAATATAGTTTTTATAGTACAATATGTCCAGGGGCCATAGTCGCAGGGCAGGAGGCTAGCAACCAGGCTTCTCCAGTTCACAGTGGCGAAGTTGGTTTCGCCACAATTCTCCCCTTTACCAATTAGACTAACAGGGTACCTGACCTCCTGCCGGTCAGTGCCCTGGTTAGTCCAGCAACCCACCCACAAAACGGAAACAGCAGAGCAGCCCACCCACAATAAACAGTTACTACACCTGGGTGAGGGAGAATTTTGTCCAGGTTCAGGTGCCTCACCACGGCTGTGTGGGGGACTGGCAGGCTGCCTTGGTGGGTTGCTGAGGGGGCAGAGACCAGCGGTACTCTGTCCTGTTGCCAGCACTACCCCGGGAGTAGTCTGGTTGGAGCCTGGTTGCTGGAGACCGACTGTCTCCCCTTTGGATGTATTGCTCTGTGGCTGGGGAACAGGACCGACCATCCCTACCCCTGGTGCTGTAAGTGCAGAGACTACGGTCCCATCTGCACAGATGTGGGGCTTAACATCTCCCCTTGGTGGGTTAGGCTGCCGCTGGAGAGAGGGTGTAACAAGCTCCTCTCTCTGGACGGTAAACTGCCGCTGGGGAGAGGGTTTAGCAGGCTCCTCTCCCTGCCACTCTCTCTGCTGGTGGAAAGGGAGACCCGCTGTCTCCCCTTTCATTCTCTTGTCCTGCTGCTGGGGTGCGAGACTAACTGTCTCTGCTCCCTGGGGTACACACTGCCGCTGGGGAGGAAGGACGGCACCTTCTGCTCCCTGGGGTACACACTGCCGCTGGGGAGGAAGGACTGCACCTTCTGTTCCCTGGGACACACACTGCCGCTGGGGAGGGAGGACGCTGCTCTCCTCTCCCTTCACTTCACACTGCCTTCTCGGCATATCACTTTGCTGCTGGGGGGCAGGAACAACTACCTCTGCCCCCTGTAACTCAGCCTGCCGCTGGGGAGGACGGACGACACCATCAGCTCCCTGGGTTACACACTGCCGCTGGGGAGGAAGGACTGCACCTTCTGCTCCCTGGGACACACACTGCCGCTGGGGAGGAAGGACGGCACCTTCTGCTCCCTGGGACACACACGGCCGCTGGGGAGGACGGACGACACCATCAGCTCGCTGGGGTACACACTGCCGCTGGGGAGGGAGGACGCTGCTCTCCGCTCCCTTCACTTCACACTGCCTTCTTGGCATATCACTTTGCTGCTGGGGGGCAGGAACAACTACCTCTGCCCCCTGTAACTCAGCCTGCCGCTGGGGAGGACGGACGACACCATCAGCTCCCTGGGTTACACACTTCCGCTGGGGAGGAAGGACTGCACCTTCTGCTCCCTGGGACACACACTGCCGCTGGGGAGGAAGGACGGCACCTTCTGCTCCCTGGGACACACACGGCCGCTGGGGAGGACGGACGACACCATCAGCTCCCTGGGGTACACACTGCCGCTGGGGAGGGAGGACGCTGCTCTCCGCTCCCTTCACTTCACACTGCCTTCTTGGCATATCACTTTGCTGCTGGGGGGCAGGAACAACTACCTCTGCCCCCTGTAACTCAGCCTGCCGCTGGGGAGGACGGACGACACCATCAGCTCCCTGGGGTACACACTGCCGCTGGGGAGGAAGGACTGCACCTTCTGCTCCCTGGGACACACACTGCCGCTGGGGAGGAAGGACGGCACCTTCTGCTCCCTGGGGTACGCACTGCCGCTGGGGAGGAAGGACGGCACCTTCTGCTCCCTGGGGTACACACTGCCGCTGGGGAGGACGGACGACACCTTTTGCTCCCTGGGACACACACTGCCGCTGGGGAGGACGGACGACACCATCAGCTCCCTGGGGTACACACTGCCGCTGGGGAGGAAGGACAACACGCTTCTCTCCCTGCAACTTGCTTGGCCACTGGGGTCTCTCCCAACCTGCCAACTTCTGTGCCCGCCCTGCTCCGACCTGCAGGTACTCTTCTACCTGTCTACTCACAAGCTGCACGTATTTCTCCGGGGGGTTGGGACCGAGGAAAATCAGCCGTGATCTCAGCTCTTTGTCAAACTCCTCCTGCGTGTAGCTGGGTGCCATGCTTGCTCTGCTGCAGTTGGTTCCTTGTAGATAGGGGCGCTGTACGGGTACTGGCGTTGCCCTCACTTTGTAATCCAGGAATGGTGTTGTCTGTAGCTGTCCCTCTGGTTGTAGGAACGATCCCGCCGCTTGCCACCAATTGTAACGGACCGTTTCAGCATAAAAGGGGAAAAATCCGTTTAGGCGATAATCCCCTTTAGATAGAGCAGCAGCTACTATAAGCACCAAGTTCCCGAACTCCCAAACTGCACGGATTCACCAACTCTCGAACAGCAGACACACGAACCCTGGAAGCAGCCGAACAGGATAAGCAATACAAACAGCTTACACTCCTGGCAGTCGGCATACAGTCCCCTTTCCCCCAAGAAAGAGACACACTCCAGCTTCAGGGTTAAACAGCAACAACACTGATTTATTCACACACAGGCTTATATGAGATTCTCCCATGCAAGGGAGGGGTTTACAGTACACCAATGCAGTTTAAGGTACAACCCACACATCTCCTCCCTCCAACATATCTGTTAACACAATTAACAGGGACATAGTTTTACCCAAGTTTTGGATGTACCCTAAATACTTGGGGTACATCCACAAATCCAATATCTCCAGATAGCCCTAGTCTGGAGGAACAACATACGTTAAAATCAGCCCATTCGGATAAACGGTTCGGGAGTTATGGGACTTTAAAGTATTGACCGACCGCATGGGTAAAGTATCCGAAAACAGTTCCATGCATTTTGGCCCTGCGGTCGGTAACAAACAAGGGAATAGAAACAGGCGAATTGCCTGTGTTATAGAGCCTGGAGAGGGTTTGAATGAATTCCCTTGTTTGTGGGGTTCTTTCTACCGAACGGCGGGCCATTCGGTAGTTTCCATACGAATTTCTGGAAGTATGGAGGTCACAGCGGTGTTTGCCTAGTCGAGTGTCCGATTTTAGTTCCAGACACTCGACGGCAAAACACCGCTGTTCGTTAGTTTAAGATGGCCGCCGCCACGTGTTAGTTTCCCGAATGGCGGCCACCCAGAGGACAAAGAATATATTACACTGATTGCCAATTACCCGTTTGCAACATTGTTGCAACCGGTAATTGGAGGCACACTTATTCCTGGGTGGTCTGGTTGTTCGGTAGTTTCACTCAATATACTGAAGGGAGTGATTCTACCGAACAATCAGATGAATGCTGCATATATATAACCCAGGTTAACTGCACACATAAATACATACATGACATTAAAGGATTAAAGGCAGGATTACTGTACTACGCTCCACAGTCTTAAAGGTACAGTATCCCAAAAGTCCCAATAGGTCCACGGATGGCCCTTAAAGGCCCAGTAGCAGTAATATAGATGATTACATGCCCAAATATAGTTTTTATAGTACAATATGTCCAGGGGCCATAGTCGCAGGGCAGGAGGCTAGCAACCAGGCTTCTCCAGTTCACAGTGGCGAAGTTGGTTTCGCCACACCATACTGGTTAAATATGTATCAATCTTAACCCATTAAGTGCCGTATGTATAAGTGATAAAGTGGTCTGGCCCCACCTTGTATGTTGTATGCCCCCTTGATAGGGGAAAGTCTGTTGTGTAATCAGTGTACTGTGTAAAAATGTGTTTGTGAATAGTGATGTTGGGAACATAAAATTTTCGGTTCGCGAATGGCGAACGCGAACTTCCGCAAATGTTCGCGAACGGGCGAACCGCCATAGACTTCAATAGGCAGGCGAATTTTAAAACCCACAGGGACTCTTTCATGCATTATATACAAGCGGACGCTCTGAACCCAGCCAGGGTATTGGATGACTATCCTCCAGGTGGAACAGGGCAGCCACCCTGACATGACCGAACCATACCTTTAATGTTTATCTTTGTTTGTTTTTAACTTATGATTTTTAGCACTGCAGAACTCCTTGACCTAAGGCAGCAAGAAATACTTAAGCTTGATAACCCTTTAACTATTCCCCTGAAACCCTGTCTGACACTCTTGATAAAACTTAGGTTAAGCCATTAAAACAGGGCACTCTAGCTAGCTAAGGTTTAACAATTATTAATTATTAGTATATACTCTCTGTATGTTTACAGTCTTAAGCCTGATGATCATAACGTGAACCGCTACAACAGACATACAAAGTTAGCGTGTATTAAGCTTATTTACGCATTATAAAAATTGTGCTTTTTTCCAAATGCCATGCAAATGTTAACATATACCTGTTTTTAAATCACCTGTAACTGCTGTCGTGGCATTGCAAGCATCTTTTGTTATTCCGTGCACAACAAAAATAAAGAATAAAGAATAAAGAATAAATAAATAAATAAAGGTGAGGTAATCTAGACTTTTTTGACCTAGGCGACTTCTCTTCTCAGTGACAATACCTCCTGCTGCACTGAAGGTCCTTTCTGACAGGACACTTAAAGCGGGGCAGGCCAGAAGTTCTATCGCAAATTGGGATAGCTCAGGCCACAGGTCAAGCCTGCACACCCAGTAGTCAAGGGGTTCATCGCTCCTCAGAGTGTCGATATCTGCAGTTAAGGCGAGGTAGTCTGCTACTTGTCGGTCGAGTCGTTCTCTGAGGGTGGACCCCGAAGGGCTGTAGCGATACATAGGACTTAAAAAGCTCTGCATGTCCTCCATCAACAACACGTCTGTAAAGCGTCCTGTCCTTGCCGGCGTGGTCGTGGGAGGAGGAGGATTACTTTCACCTCTTCCCCTGTTAGATCCCCATTGTGCTGTGACATCACCCTTATACGCTGCGTAAAGCATACTTTTTAATTGATTTTGGAACTGCTGCATCCTTTCCGACTTGCCGTAATTCGGTAACATTTCAGGTACTTTCTGCTTATACCGGGGGTCTAGTAGCGTGGACACCCAGTACAGGTCGTTCTCCTTCAGCCTTTTTATACGAGGGTCCCTCAACAGGCACGACAGCATGAAAGACCCCATTTGCACAAGGTTGGATGCCGAGCTACTCATGTCCTATTCCTCGTCCTCAGTGATCTCACTGAAGGTATGTTCTTCCCCCCAGCCACGTACAACACCACGGGTGCCAGATAGGTGACAACGAGCACCCTGGGATGCCTCTTGTGGTTGGTCTTCCTCCTCCTCCTCAAAGCCACATTCCTCCTCTGACTCCTCTTCCTCACAATCCTCTTCCAGCGTTGCCGCAGGTCCAGCAAGCGATGCTGATAAAGCTGTTTCTGGTGGTGATGGTGACCACAACTCTTCCTCGTCACGCTCATCTACGGCCTGATCCAGCACTCTTCGCAGGTCACGCTCCAGGAAGAAAACAAATGGTATGATGTCGCTGATGGTGCCTTCGGTGCGACTGACTAGGTTTGTCACCTCCTCAAAAGGACGCATGAGCCTACAGGCATTGCACATGAGCGTCCAGTAACGTGGCAAAAAAATTCCCAGCTCCGCAAAAGCTGTCCTAGCACCCCGGTCATACAAATTGTCGTTAACGGCTTTTTCTTGTTGGAGCAGGCGGTCGAACATTAGGAGTTTTGAATTCCAACGTGTCGGGCTGTCGCAAATAAAGCGCCTCACTGGCATGTTTTTTCACCACTGGATATCGTGTGGATATAGTGCGCCATGGCCGTGTAGGAACGCCTGAAATGGCCACACACCTTCCTGGCCTGCTTAAGGACGTCCTGTAAGCCTGGGTACTTATGCACAAAGCGTTGTACGATCAGATTACACACATGTGCCATGCACGGCACATGTGACAACTTGCCCAAATGCAATGCCGCCAACAAATTTCTTCAATTATCACAAACCACTTTGCCGATCTCCAGTTGGTGCGGAGTCAGCCACTGATCCACCTGTGTGTTCAGGGTGGACAGGAGTGCTGGTCCAGTGTGACTCTCTGCTTTCAGGCAAGTCAACCCCAAGACGGTGTGACACTGCCGTATCCAGGATGTGGAACAGTACCTGGGGAGCTGGGGGGGTGCCGTTGATGTGGAGCAAGACGCAGCAGCAGAAGAGGACTCAGCCGAGGAGGTTATGGAAGAGGATGGAGTAGGAGGAGTAGAGGAGGTGGCAGCAGGCCTGCCTGCAAGACGTGGCGGTGTCACCAACTCCTCTGCAGAGCCACGCATTCCATGCTTGGCAGCCGTCAGCGGGTTTACCCAATGCATATATGTGATATACCTGCCCTGACCATGCTTTGCAGACCAGGTATCAGTGGTCAGATGGACCCTTGCCCCAACACTGTGTGCCAGACATGCCATTACTTCCTTTTGCACAATCGAGTACAGGTTGGGGATTGCCTTTTGTGCAAAGAAATTCCGGCCGGGTACCTTCCACTGCGGTGTCCCAATTGCTACAAATGTTTTGAATGCCTCAGACTCCACCAGCTTGTATGGTAAAAGCTGGTGGGCTAAGAGTTCAGTCAAGCCAGCTGTCAGACACCGGGCAAGGGGGTGACTTTGTGACATTGGCTTCTTATGCTCAAACATGTCCTTGACAGACACCTGACTGTGGGCACAGTGGATGGTTAAGAGGAGGCAAGGAGGAGAGCAGTGGTTAACATGGCTGAAGATGCTGGACCAGGAGGAGGATGGCGGCTTTGAGTTTGTGTGCTGCTTGTACTCATGTGTTGATCCCATAGGCGTTTGTGATGTGCGATCATGTGCCTTCGCAAAGCAGTTGTACCTAGGTGGGTGTTGGACTTCCCATGACTCAGTTTCTTTTGGCACAGGTTGCAAATGGCATTGCTGTTGTCAGAGGCAGACACACAAAAAAAATGCCACACTGCTGAGCTCTGCAATGACGGCATTCTGGTGGTGGCAACAGCATGCGTTGATTGGCATGCTGTCTGGCTGACCCCGGGTGCTGATGCATGCTGTCTGACTATGCCACTAGCTCCTTGCGACGACCTCCCCCTGCTTCTAACTCATCTCCTGCTCCTCCTCTCTGTCTCCCCATCTGAACTTTCCCCCTGTTTGTCTTCTCTTCTAGCGGGCACCCACGTGACATCCACGGACGCATCGTCATCATCAACCGCTTCACTTGTATCTGACAACTCAGCAAAGGAAGCAGCAACGGGTACAACATCATCATCATCACACCGTACGTCCATGTGTGTAATGCTGCCTGACTGAGACATATCCCTGTTATCTACATCCTCTGGCAATAATGCTTGCGCATCACTCATTTCTTCCAACTGATGTGTAAATAACTCCTCTGACATATCAATTGAAGTGGCTGTGGTGCTAGTGTTGGTGGTGGCGGCAGGCGGGCGAGTGGTAACTTGATAGGTGCCCGAAGCTAAGCTGGAGGAGGATGGTGCGTCAAGGTTCCTAGCGGAAGCTGTAGAAGATTGGGTGTCCTGTGTTAGCCAGTCAACTATGTCCTCAGAACTTTTCGAGTTCAGGGTACATGGCCTCTGAACACTGGGCATTATTCTTGGGCCAAAGGGAATCACAGCACCACAACCATGACGGTCCCTGCGGGGTGGCCTGCCTCTGCCCGTCATTTTTTTTTCGATTAGTGGTACTATGCGTGCAAGCTACTGTGACAACAGATATGAGTGGCACTATGCAGTGGCAGAAGTTGGCAGAGTAGACGCTGTAGGCCTGACACACACGCTTGCAGACAACTAACTGATATTCAATCTATTACAGTCAAAATTGTATATATTTTTTTAAATGTACACTACTGTTACACCAGATATGAGTTGCACTGGTGTGACACTGTGCCCTGGCAGGCCCTGAAACGCACACTGGTGAAGGAAACTGACTGCTATTATATTACAGTCAAAAAAGTTGTTTGTTTTTTTTTAAATGCAAGCTATTTTGACACCAGTGAGTGAGTGGTGGCACTGGGCAAGTGGCCACAGTATATGCTGTGAGCCTGACACACAGGCTGGCAGGCAGGCAACTGCAATTACATTACACAGAAAAAAAAAATGCAGACTGATGTTCTAGCCCTAAAAAGGGCTTTTTGTGGTGCTGTCCTTACAGCAGAGATCAGATGAGTCCTTCAGGACTGTAGTGGACACTGAATACACTAGCCTAGCTATCAATTTCCCTATCAAATCAGCAGCAGCTACACTGTCCCTCCTCTCACTAAGAATGCAGCTTCACAATGAATGTAAAATGGATGCTGTCCAGGAGGTTTCACTTTTTTATGAATGGGGAGCTACTGATTGGCTTAGAGTGCCAGATGACTGCTCTAGCCAATCAGCGGCACCCCTACCCTCTGTGCACTCTGTGCTTCCTGACACTCAGTAAAAAAAGGGAACACATTAACACTGATATTTGTTTTTTACATGGGGAGATGAGAAGGTCCAAAATTTCCCTACCAGGCCCAGGTACCAAAGCCTTATGATGTGGTGTCCAGAATAAAGTGGAGGGTTCACTTCACTTGTCCTTCCTGCTCCAATCTCCTTTTCTTCTCCTTCATTTGACACAGTCTTCTTTTTCTTCTGACACTGTCTTCTCTCCTCCTTGGCTCCTTCTGCTCCTTTACCTTTCTGCTACTTTCTGCTTATTTTGCACCCTTCTGCTCCTTTCTATTTCTGATCCCTTTCTGCTTCTTGCAGACCCTTTTCTGCTCCTTCTCCTACTTTACCTTTGTGCCCCTTCTGATTATTTCTGCTCCTTTTCCTTTGTTCTCCTTCTGTCCCTTTCTGCTCTTTGCAGTCCCTTCCTACCCCTTGCATACCCTTTCTCCTCCTTGCAGACCCTTCGTGCTAATTTATGCTCCTTCTCCTACTTTACGTTTGTGCTCCTTCTGCCCCTTCCAGCTCATTGCTGACCCTTCTGCTCCTTGATGTCCCTTCCTGCTCATTTCTGTTCCTTCTCCTACTTTACCTTTGTGCTCATTCTGTCCCTTCCTGCTCCTTGCTGCCCATTTCTGCTCGTTCTACTTTATGTTTGTGCTGCTTTACCTTTCAGCTCCTTTCTGACCCTTCCTGCTCTTTGCTGACCCTTCCTGCTCCTTGCAGACCCTTCCTGCTCCTTGCTGTCCCTTTCTGCTCCTTGATGTCCCTTGCTGCACATTTCTGTTCCTTCTCCTTTCTGCTCCTTCTCTTACTTTATCAGCCTGCTCCTTGCTGACCCTTCCTGTAGGCTGTCGCCCCAATCCATCACTTACCTGATCTATAAGCTGCCTCCCCCATCCCTCACTTACCTGATCTATAGGCTGTCTCCCACATCCCTCACTTACCTGATCTGTAGGTAGATCCCTCCCATCTTTCACTTACCTGATCTGTATGTTGGACCCCACCACCTATCTCTCACTTCCGTAATCTATGCCTCATTTTTCTGATCTCCTCCCCCCCCATGCCTCACTTACCTGATCTGTAGGCTCCCCTCCATCCCTCAATTACCTGATCTGTAGGCTGCCCCCCCCCATCCCTCAGTCAGCAGAGAGAAGCAGGAATAAGATGTAGCTTCCTATCCCTGTCTCTCTCCATACACAACACCTACTGGCTTGCGCTGGTATTGCAGTGCATTTTTTGTCTCACACGAAAAATAGCAGAACAAGGTGAAAAATCCAGGACGCCCATGTAACCGACCCATCTCTGTTTCCAGTGTACTGACCCTTTCATTTTTAGTTTTTTTTAGCATTTATGTTCATTTTTGGGGTTTGGTTTTGCATTCTTTAGCTATCAATTTCCCATATTCTAGTTTAGCCACTTTAATTGCCTTTTTGCACGCATTATTGGCTTCCTTTTATCTTATATAGGATACCTCTGATTTGTCTGATTTTAAATGCTTTAAATGCCCTTTTCACATTTTTAATCTCTTGTTTTACTTCCCTACTAAGCCACATTGGTTTCAATTTTCTTCTTTTATATTTATTACACAGTGGTACATACTGAGAATATGTACGCATGCCAGGTCTTGTGACCGGAAGATAGGGACTCTCAGAAGTGGAGTGAGAGGTTGGAGACGATGAAAGCTGTCAGCAGACTGTCAATCAGGCGAGTGAAACTGGCAGGACGGACTGGAATGGAAGTGCTGGTTGCTATTGAGACCAAGTCACTCAAATCGAAATGGCATATGTGAGTAGTTAATTGCGTTTATATTGTATAAATACAAATTCAAGCCTTTGACCTTATATTATATTATACATGTTGAATACAAAGTGAAATACAATTAGCTTGTCATGCCAACTAGACATGTGCAATTAATTTTGGTCCAAATTTAAATTCGTACAAATACCGGCAATACGGACATTCGGATGCTTCCGAATGTCCGAATTGCTGAAGTGACGAATTTCAGAAGAGCCGAACCAAATCGAAATTTCCGAAGTGCCGAATTGCCGAATTTTGAAAGTGCCGTACCGAATCGAAGTGACGAATTTCGAAAGTGTCGAAGTGCTTCGGAATTCTGAAAAGTGGCAAAACAGGAGAGGGAGGGAAAATTGAGGGAATGATGACCCGAATCTAACCCTAATCCTACTCCTAACCCTAACCTAACCACTACCCCTAACCCAACCATACCCCTAACAGGATTAGGGGTAGGGTTAGGTTAGGGGTAGGGTTAGGGTTCATTCCCTTAATTTTCCCTCCCTCTCCTGTTTTGCCACTTTTCAGAATTCCGAAGTTAGGGTTGGGGTTAGGGTTAGGGAATTGCTAAAGTCCCGAAGTCCTGAATTTTGGAAGTGCCGAACCGCAGCGATTTTTTTTGCCCATGCACATCCCTAATGTCAGCACGAATGAAGTAAATAAAATAAGTATAATGTGCTGTTATCATTAAAAAAAAAAAATATATATATATATATATATATATATATATATTGCAGTAGTAATTTTACTTAATTTTATAGGCATCCTTATTTTTCTGGATAAAAAAACAGTAAACAGATAATGAAACATTAGCGATCCTTAACCGATTGTGGGGGTCAACATTATTATTATTATTTTATTATTTATATAGCGCCAGCAAATTCCGTAGCACTCTACAATGGATGGACTAACCAACATGTAATTGTAACCAGACAAATGAACACACAGGAACAGAGGGGTTGAGGGCCCTGCTCCATTAAGTTACATGCTAGAGGGAGTAGGGTATAGTGACACAAAGGGTATGAGTAGGGGTAATGAAATAGGTTGCTAGAAAATATTCACTGAGAACTCAGTAGGTTATTTTTGACAGTTGCAGGAGAGGAAACATGGGGGGGAGGGTAGGAGGCAGAGGATGAAGAACTGTGACTTTTATGGGGATATGTTGTGTAACGGCTACCCAGGTAGAGAGAGATACAAAAAATAGGGGGAAGGGCTGCGCCACAAAACGTCAGTATATAAAATAGTCCAAATAAAAAAAAGAGAGAAAGAAAGTCTTATCTGGAACAGGTCCAATAGGGGATGTAGGATCTATGGATGTTGATCCGGAGCGGATGTCCTCTTTCTCCTCTTTCTCCTCCTTCTTAGGGATTCACTCAGATATAGGGAAAAATGAAGAGAAAAAATAGTGCAATACGTCTGATAAAAAGATACAACAGTCTAAAAGCTGGTATAAAACTCACATGTGGAGGAGCTATAACTTGCTCTAGTATGAAGGGCGTGCAGCGGTATAATCCCCGCTTATGGGATATATGGAAAGTTCCTCCGTCAGTGGTCAAATATATAAAAAAGAAAGGAGACAACAAATAGTGCTCACTGGGTAAAATCCACGGTAAAAAGGAAAATAAAAATAATACTCACAAGGATGGAGCAGACCAACTGCTCCTTGATGGTAGTGTTGGTGGTATTATCCCCACCTAGGGATTGCTTGTGGTCCAAAATGATGCCAGGTAGTAAACAGGTATAAAAACAGTGCTCAGTGTATTAAATAGATAGATGGTACTAGTAAAAAAAGTGACCAAATAATCTTTAATATAATAAAATACACAGTAAAAGTCCACATACGCGTTTCGCCAATACGGCTTTATCAATATTGATAAAGCCGTATTGGCGAAACGCGTATGTGGACTTTTACTGTGTATTTTATTATATTAAAGATTATTTGGTCACTTTTTTTACTAGTACCATCTATCTATTTAATACACTGAGCACTGTTTTCATTTTGGACCACAAGCAATCCCTAGGTGGGGATAATACCACCAACGCTACCATCAAGGAGCAGTTGGTCTGCTCCATCCTTGTGAGTATTATTTTTATTTTCCTTTTTACCGTGGATTTTACCCAGTGAGCACTATTTGTTGTCTCCTTTCTTTTTTATATATTTGACCACTGACGGAGGAACTTTCCATATATCCCATAAGCGGGGATTATACCGCTGCACGCCCTTCATACTAGAGCAAGTTATAGCTCCTCCACATGTGAGTTTTATACCAGCTTTTAGACTGTTGTATCTTTTTATCAGACGTATTGCACTATTTTTTCTCTTCATTTTTCCCTATATCTGAGTGAATCCCTAAGAAGGAGGAGAAAGAGGAGAAAGAGGACATCCGCTCCGGACCAACATCCATAGATCCTACATCCCCTATTGGACCTGTTCCAGATAAGACTTTCTTTCTCTCTTTTTTTTATTTGGACTATTTTATATACTGACGTTTTGTGGCGCAGCCCTTCCCCCTATTTTTTGTATCTGTCATTTGTTTAAGGGTTTTCTGAGAGATCCCCTTATAGGGTTGCTGCCTTTTGGGTATTTAGCGCTTACTCTTATTTTCTGTTTTTTACCAGGTAGAGAGAGGGTATCTGCCGTTGCAGCTGCTGTGGAGAAGTAAAGCTGGTATAATCACATCCACGATATCCAGAGCGAGAGTCAGGTTCAGCTGTAACAGGAGCAGAATAACATTCCCAAATAATCCCCTTCCAAGAACGAGACGAGGCTACGTTTTGAAGGGTCAAGAAGAACTGAGGACTGGAACACCCAGCCTGCTTTTTATTAGGATAATGTACACACAGGACACTCCCAGGGGGAGGATGAAAATAACCAATCATACACATGGTAACACCCCCACGTCTCCTCCCCTCAGATAACACATAACATAATTATAACGTACAATATTTGACCCCAGTTCTGGATGTACCCCAAAAACAGGTCTTGGTTAGGGGAACAATATGTCCAAATTTCAGCCCATTCGGTTGAGGGGTTCGGGAGTTATGGATGTTTGAAGTTTCCGTTCGCCTGTTAAAATTATACGAAATCCTTGTCATCCACAACTATCTCTGTGTTCGCTGAATTCCCCATAGCCGATTAAGTGTAACTACCGAATGGCCCGTCGTTCGGTAGTTCCAGCACGAAGTTCTGGGCGCATGGAGGTCTCAGCGGTGTTCGCCTGTTTGTGTATCCGTTTTTAGTTCCATGCGTTTGCAGGCAAACACCGCTGTTCGTGCACAAGATGGCCGCGAACACGTGTAAGTCCCGAAATGGCGGCCACCTATATGTTATACACGGAGTTCGTGCGGAATGATGCGAACGGCTGGGAACAAGCTGGGAAGGTAAAACATGCTTTTGCTATATCAAAACAGTCCGGTATTCGGTGGAAATCGAACGAATTAAACTACCGAACAGATGCTTCATCATGCATTTCACTGTCTTAGTCCACAGGGCTTGGGAGATGATGAAGTTCTGTTACACTGCTCCCCTTTTGTGGAACACCCCGGCAGACCCGGATTGATCCTTTTCGGGTCAACTTGGGGCTGTCCGGTCAATTGTTAGGGCAACAGTTCTGTTTGCCTGGACAGACCATCGGCATTCCCATTAAACTTGCCAGGGCGGTATTGAATAGAGAAATTATAGGGTTGCAGTGCTAGGCTCCATCTCAATAAACGTCCATTATCTCCAGCTACTCTGTTCAGCCACACCAGGGGGTTATGGTCGGTGATTAGAGTAAATTATTGTCCGTACAAATATGGGGTGAGTTTCTTTAGTGCCCAGACCAGGGCCAAGCATTCCTTTTCCACTGCCGCGTAACTCACTTCTCTAGGTAACAGTTTTCTACTGAGATACGCGACAGGGTGTTCGCCCCCATCTTCTCCGACCTGGCTTAGAACTGCCCCCAGTCCATACATGGATGCATCTGTATGAACGACAAATCTTTTGTTAGGGACGGGGGCAGACAGGACAGGTGCATGAATCAGAGCATTCTTTAGGGCTTGAAAGGCGGTTTCACAGGCGGGAGACCAGAGGACTATCCTAGGCAAGTTCTTTTTGGTTAAGTCTGTCAGGGGTTTTGCGATGGCGCTATAGTCAGGGACAAACTTCCTATAATATCCTGCCGTCCCCAAAAATGCTAAGACCTGCGTCTTGGTGTGGGGTGTGGGCCAGTTAGCTACAGCTTCAACTTTAGCGGGTTCTGGGCGCTGCTTCCCACATCCCACCCGGTGTCCCAGGTATTGGACTTCGGCCATGCCGAAGTTACACTTTTCTGGTTTCAGAGTCAAGCCTGCGGCCCGAATCTGATCCAGTACGGCCTCTACATGCCTCAAGTGTTCTCCCCAGGTTTCGCTATAAATCGCAATGTCATCCAGGTATGCGAAATCCTGGAAGCCATCAAGGAGGCGGTCCACTAAGCGCTGAAATGTAGCTGGGGCGTTTTTCATCCCAAATGGCATGACTTTGAACTGGTACAAGCCAAATGGGGTGACAAAGGCCGACTTAGGGATAGCCTCCTTGGCCAGGGGAATCTGCCAATACCCTTTGCACAAATCGATGGTGGTCAGATAACGTCCCCTGGCAATACGATCTAATAGCTCGTCTACTCGGGGCATGGGATATGCATCTGTCACGGTTCTGTCATTGAGACGTCGATAATCGACACAGAACCGGGTGGTTCAGTCCTTTTTGGGAACTAGGACCACAGGTGAGGCCCACGGACTGTCAGATGGCTCTATCACCCCCAGTCTTAACATCTCTTGGATTTCCTTCCTCATCTCCTCTTTTACTGCCTCAGGGATCCTATAGGGAGTTTGTCGGAGAGGGGTTTGTCCTGGGGTCTCTACATAGTGAGTTGCTAAGGGGGTGTACCCGGGCTCTTGGGAAAACGTCAACCCTTTCGCAGTCAGCAACTGTCGGATCTGCCCCTTTTCTGCGGGGTTTAACCGCTCCCCTAGCTGTATGGTATTGAGCAGGGTTTTAGGTTCCGAGTTAGCTAATAGTATGGGTAATAGTATGGGTAAGCTGTCAGGGTCTTCAGTGGCTGGGATACATATGGCGGCTATATCCTCGGGTCTTTCTTGATATTCTTTTAATAAGTTTACGTGAAAGGACTTCTGGATCCTTTCATCTTTGCTGCTGGCAATTACATAGGTGGTGTCACAGACCTGTGCTACCACTTTGTAAGGGCCCTGCCAGGAGGTTTGGAGCTTATTCCCTTTGACAGGTCTAAGCACCAGCACCTTCTGGCCTACTTGGAACGTTCTCTGGCGGGCGCCCTGATCGTACCAATGTTTCTGACGACCCTGGGCCGCATGGAGATGGTCCCGTGCCATCCGGGCTAACTGTTCCATACGGTCCCGCATTTCCAGCACATATGGTACGATGGGGACACCTTCATGTTCTGTCTCTCCCTCCCAGTGCTCTCGGATGAGGTTGAGAAGGCCTCGTACTCTCCGTCCATAGAGCAGTTCAAAGGGAGAGAACCCTGTGGATTCCTGCGGTACCTCCCGATAAGCGAACAGGAGGTGCGGCAAGAATCGTTCCCAGTCTCTGTATTCCGCCGTAAAGGTCCGCAGCAATTGCTTTAGGGTACCATTAAAGCGTTCACAGAGACCGTTAGTCTGAGGGTGGTACGGGGAACTAAGCAGGGGCTTAATACCACAGACCTTCCATAGCTGCTGGGTTAGGTCTGCGGTAAACTGAGTCCCTCTGTCGGACAAGATTTCCTGAGGAAATCCCACTCGGGTGAATATCCCGACTAAAGCACTGGCGACAGTGTCAGCCTGGATATTCGTCAGAGCGACGGCTTCCGGGTAGCGAGTGGCATAGTCCACTACGGTAAGGATGTATTTCTTACCAGAGGGACTGGGGTTAGGTAGGGGTCCCACTAGATCGACTGCCACCCTGCTAAATGGTTCCTCGATCACAGGCATAGGCAACAGTCGAGCTTTAGGGTGATCCCCTCTCTTCCCTACCCGTTGGCATACGTCACAAGTACTGCAGTAACGTCGCACATCCTTCGAGACCCCCGGCCAAAAGAAGGTCTGGGTGATCTTGAAGGTGGTGCGGTTACCCCCTAGATGCCCTGCCAATGGAATGTTGTGGCCAATTCGAAGAAGTTCCAACCGGTACTTTCTGGGTACCACTAGTTGGCGCTTCTGCGAAGGGACACAGCCTCTCTTTCTGCCTTCAGTCAGTCTGTATAACCTGTCCCCATCCCATAGAAAGCGTTCCCGTCCGTCCCCCCTACTGTCAGCTAATTCCCTATACTTTTGGAGGGTGGGGTCCTCTCTAGTTTCCCTCCCAAACTCCTCTGGGGTGTCCCAAGCTATGGGCCTTCTTATCGTAGTGGGGTTACATGTGAGTGCTTGGCTTACCTGGGTCTCCCGGCCTGTATTAGGATCATCCGTGACACGGGTCTGTGAGCGGGTGGTTACGGGACAAGCGGCAGCAGGTGTAGGCAAATATGCTGAAGTCAAAGGGCCAATGTCGTTTCCCAATACGACCTCGGCAGGCAGGTTGTCCATAATGCCAACTGTGGTCTTTCCCGATCCGACTCCCCAGTCTAAGTGTACTCGGGCGGTGGGCAAGCGAAACACAGCGTCCCCTGCGACCCGAACAGCAACAGTGCGAGTAGACACATTCTCCGGCTTTACTAGATGTTTTTGGATCAAAGTGATGGTAGCCCCGGTATCTCTTAGGCCTTGTGCTATTTGTCCATTCACCCGAACCTCCTGCCGGTGATGTTGTCGGTTATCTGGAGAAGCAGCTTGTATTGGATCTGCTTCGTACAAAATCCCCAGACATTCCTCAGGGCCCATTTCGGCTTCCAGACAGTGAGCCGCAGCGGGACGTGATGCAGGGGCCTCTGTGTTGGGAGTTGTACGTCTCCAGTTGTTGTTGTTAGACCTTAGGGGACAATATCGGGCAATATGTCCAGGGTTGCTGCAGTGATGGCACGTCACCCTTGACAAATCCCAGGGGTAGTTGGTAGGTCCCTGAGGACGTGGTGGTCCTGGTGGGACTGGAGCCCGAAATTCTGGGCGTGAGACAACGGCTGGGGTACGTGGCTCTGTCTTATGAGCTTGTCGTGTAGTACCCTGGCTTACTTTCCTTGTCTCGGCATATTCGGTCTCGTACCCAGTCTTGTATGTCCGCAGCCAAATCTTGGAAGAAATGTTCCATTAAGAACAACTGTAATACTTCCTCCCCGGTGTTGGCCTTGCACCCTTGGACCCAATGTGATGCCACTCTTTGTAGTCGGTTGGCCCATTCCATGTGGGAGTTCACAGCTTTCTTTTTGGACTCCCGGAAGCGGCGACGGTATGCTTCTGGGGTTACAGCATACCTGGTGAGCAGTGCCTCTTTTACCTTTTGATACTGTGTGATCTCCTCTGTAGTGAGTGCTCGGAAAGCCTCATTGGCTTTTCCTGACAGTTTCCCCGCCAGGATAGTGACCCATTGCTCTGGCGGTATTTGATGTAGTGAGCACTGCCTTTCAAAGTCAGCCAAATATCCATCAATTTCCTCTTCATTTTTCACAAAGGTTTTAAATGCAGTAAAGGGAATTTTCTTTACCGTAGTAGTGGGTATAGGGGTAGGAACTGTATGTGTAATGGGCTGTCTTGCTCTTAACAGTTCCATTTCTTCTTCCCTCTTGGTTTGGATCTCTTCCCTTGCTTCCCGGAACAGTTGGGTTATTAGTTCCGCAGACGTGACTGGATACAAAGATAATCTCCGCTGTACAATTGCAGTAATCACATCGTCCTTGCTGATGGGTGCCATTGGTTCAGTTACCTCCATGGACCTATCCATCTCGTCCAGCTCCAGCAGGTCAGCTATCAGCTCCCTCCGTGGTCTGTTGCTGGCACGCCTACCACGATTCTCCAATAAATCCTTTAGTGTGGGTCTTTTCAGCTTGGCATACTGCGACTCCATTCAGCGCTTGTTCTTTGGATAAAAGGACCATCCCGCCGCTGCCACCAATGTAACGGCTACCCAGGTAGAGAGAGGGTGTCTGCCGTTGGAGACATCCTTTTCCCTGCAAGCTGCTGTGGAGAAGTAAAGCTGGTATAATCACATCCACGATATCCAGAGCGAGAGTCAGGTTCAGCTGTAACAGGAGCAGAATAACATTCCCAAATAATCCCCTTCCAAGAACGAGACGAGGCTAAGTTTTGAAGGGTCAAGAAGAACTGAGGACTGGAACACCCAGCCTGCTTTTTATTAGGATAAGGTACACACAGGACACTCCCAGGGGGAGGATGAAAATAACCAATCATACACATGGTAACACCCCCACGTCTCCTCCCCTCAGATAACACATAACATAATTATAACGTACAATATTTTACCCCAGTTCTGGATGTACCCCAAAAACAGGGGGTACACCTTTAAGGTCTTGGTCTTGGTTAGGGGAACAATATGTCCAAATTTCAGCCCATTCGGTTGAGGGGTTCGGGAGTTATGGATGTTTGAAGTTTTGACCGACCGCACGGATTTTCTAGCCGAAAAGAGTTCCACAAGTTTTGGCCCTGCGGTCGGTCTCCGTTCGCCTGTTAAAATTATACAAAATCCTTGTCATCCACAACTATCTCCGTGTTCGCTGAATTCCCCATAGCCGATTAAGTGTAACTACCGAATGGCCCGTCGTTCGGTAGTTCCAGCACGAAGTTCTGGGCGCATGGAGGTCTCAGCGGTGTTCGCCTGTTTGTGTATCCGTTTTTAGTTCCATGCGTTTGCAGGCAAACACCGCTGTTCGTGCACAAGATGGCCGCGAACACGTGTAAGTCCCGAAATGGCGGCCACCTATATGTTATACACGGAGTTCGTGCGGAATGATGCGAACGGCTGGGAACAAGCTGGGAAGGTAAAACATGCTTTTGCTATATCAAAACAGTCCGGTATTCGGTAGAAATCGAACGAATTAAACTACCGAACAGATGCTTCATCATGCATTTCACTGTCTTAGTCCACAGGGCTTGGGAGATGATGAAGTTCTGTTACATGTTGTATTTTCGGGTACTTATTGGACTTTATAAAAATATGTGTATTTTCTGTCTAGGGATAATTAAGTTATTGCATTATCTACCTTAATTGTATCACAGGCAGAGGGGAGGGATTGTGTACTGTATGTGGGAGTGTCGTTCATTGTTACATTGTTTTGATTGGCTTGTATACTTTGTGACCTGTGACAAACTTGTATAAAAGACAGTGTGCCTCCATTCGGTTCCAGGAAGGAGGTGGTGGTTCCAGGACTCCAGTCAAGCCACGGCGACTGAGGGCAAGAAGTGCTCCAGATTGCCCCCTATTCCAGCTAGGAAGCGGTCCCTGGCGGAGGTGCCCAGTCGGGGTGCCAGGTGGTCCGCTACACACAACTCTCTTTAAGGATCTTGGAGGCAAATGGCACTAGCAATATATGGTGGTAGTTGGATGGGGAGTTGGGTTTAAGGTTGGGCTTTTTCAGAATTGGCGTTATGGTTGCATGCTTGAAGGGTGAAGGAAAAGTGCCAGAGGAAATAGAGAGATTGAACATTTTAGTGAGAGGAAGAGCAAAAGAGGGAGGCAGAGTACAGATGAGATATGAGGGAATAGGATCGAGGGAACAGGTGGTGGGGTGGGAGGACCGGAGCAGAGCACAAACCTCTTCCATTGTAGTAGGGGCGAATGAGCACAGAACAGTGGAGTGAGTGGGGTTGGGTGTGTATTGGAAGGGGAGGGAGAGAGGTTAGAGATCTCTTCCCTGAGTGTAGAAATATTTTCAGTGAGGTGAGTTGCAAAGCTTGAGGTGGACAGGTTGGTAGGAGGAGGGGGAGCAACAGGGTGAATGAGAGCATTAAAAGTGTGAAATAGGCATTTGGGTTGGCGGGACACTGTGCTTATAAGGGTATTGAAGTAATTTACTTTTGCAGAGGAAAGAGCCAGAGTGTAGAATCATAGCATACATTTATAGTGGAGGAATTCAAGTGCAGAGTGAGACTTTCTCCAACAGCATTCAGCAGTTCTGGGACATTTTTGAAGATATCGGGTAAGCTTTGTGTGCCAGGGTTGCAATTGGGAACGCTTGCTGCATGATGTCCAGTTGAGAGGAGATAGTGGAGTTGTAGAGTGAGGTTGCAGAGTTAGGGCAAGTGAGATTTGAAATGGGTAAAAGGAGAGTTTGGAGTTTGGTGAACAAATGCTGGAGATCAAGGCAGTGGATGTTTCTGCGAGATTGGAGAGTTGAGGGTGGTGAAATTTGGGTATGGGATGTGCCGATGTCAAAGGTCAGCAGATGGTGGCCAGATAAAGTAAATGGAACAATAGAGAGATTAGAGGTGGTACAGAGATTGGTGAAGATGAGGTCAAGAGTGTTTCCTTCTCTATGAGTTGCTGAAGTAGAGCATGGTGTGAGGCCGAAGGAGGATGTTACAGAGAGCAAACGGGAGGCATCAAGGCAGATGAGGTTGTTGTTTTGGATGTTAAAGTCTCCAAGTATGAAGGAAGGCATGCTGAAGGAGAGAAAGTGGAGTAGCCAGGAAGAAAGGTGTTCAATGAATAGCCAAGGATTACCGGGGGGGGGGGGGGGGGGGGAGGGGAGGGCATAAAGTGGGCTTAAATATGCAAACAGTGTGAACTTGAAAGGAAGTAAAGGATAGGGCAGGGACAGGGAGGATGGGTTGAAAAGTACATTAAGGGAAGATAAGGATGCCTACACCGCCACCTATACATTTGAGTCTGGGAGTGTGGGAGAATTGCAGCCCACCAAAATAAAAAGAAGCCAGAGTAGCGGTATCAGAGGGGAAAAGCCAGATCTTGGTGAGTGCTAGTAGTGTGAGGGAATTAGAGATGAAGAGGTTGCATATGGCTGTTGATTTAATATTGCTACAGATTGAACGGGCGTTCCAGAGTGCACACTGAATGTTGGTAGAGGAGGATAAACTGCAAGGTATTTGGATGAGGTTTGTGTGGTTTCTAGTTGTTTTAGTGTGAGCAGACGAGGTGAAGGGCCCTGGGTTGGTAGAGATGTCACCAGCTGCTAGAAGTAGGAGGAGAGATAGTGACAGGAGGTGTGAATGGGTTTTATATGGGTTCACAGTTTTACATGTGTACCTGCCTTGCCAATGCTTCTTCTTAAGCTGCACTGAAAAATCTGTGACTGGACAGGAAAGAAGGAGAGCGCTTGCAAAGGTTGCAGACAGTAGTATTGCTGAAAGGAATTAATACATTTAAAACTAAATATGAGAATAAAGAATTTTCCATAAATTATTTTATTACACGTTTCACTAGAAATGCCTTTTATCTTTTCATTTGTCCATGCGGCCTACAGTATGTGGGTCACACCATATGTCTGTTATATAAAAGAACTGGCAAACATGTAAACAATATCTTAACAGGCTTTACCCTAGAGGTTTGAATTTCCTTGGCATATAAATGGTCAAAAACCATATGGGGGGCGTGGCCAGCTGTGAACCTGAACAGACGTGCTGGTGGAGAGCTCCGTCCTCCACCACTCTAAATCGCTTAAAATACCACGAAGAAAGGCGAAAACAGAACTTACAACTTTACCCACTGCGACACTAACCCTCCCGGGTCAGTTATGGGACGAAAAAATAGAAGAATGGCGCATGCAGAGTGCTCTAACCTGCCAGACATCCGATGGTCATTCGACAGGCCGCAACAACAGGCCCGACCCAAGATGGCGCTGGAAGAACCACAAGGCTCCAGCGAGGACTCCCACGAGGAAGTGAGATCCGGGGGGTCGCAGACCACGAGCGGGGTACACCGAAAGGTTGACTCAGACTCAGACACCTCGCCCTCCACTAAGGGAGACATAAAAAAACTCCTACTAGACTTACGGGCGGTCTGGAAGGCAGACCTGGCGGCTGTGCAAGCCGAGATGGGAAGCATCACCAGGCGGATCGAGGAGGTGGAAACCCGAGAGGAAGCTAGGGACGGGCAGCTCGAAACCACAAGCTCCCAAGTCGAAGCTCTCTCGCAACAGGTGCAGAGGTTTGCATGCACTGTGGGCTCCCTGGAGGCGCGACACCGCAGACGAAATATACGCATTTGCGGTGCACCAGAAACGGTAGGCCCGGAGGCCTTGTTACAATACGCAAATAAAGCGGCAGAAACACTGGGCATAACAGGAGAAAACGGAGAGCCATCACTGGTCTCAGCGTTCAGAATACGGAAGGCCCCAATGGCGCCTGTAGATGCTCCCAGGGACATAATTGCAATTGTGTCACTCAAAGGGGCGATACTAACCCAAGCCAGGAGACAACCCACGTTCCAAGAAGAAAACCACCATCTTAGGATATACGATGACTTACCATTTTCGGTTCTACTGGAGCGACGCAAGCTGCAGGTTGTTACCAGGCAACTGAGAGAAAATGGCGTGAGATACCGATGGGGACTATCCGGAACCCTGGTGGAAACCCGCGGAGATGAAGTGCTCACCGTATCGTGCACTGAAGCTCCCGGACACCCAACTAGGGGCCTCGGACACACAGAGAACTCCAACAGAAGGGGTAACCCCAAGGGCAAACCTGTCCCACCCCCGCCCAGTTTAGAGTCTATGTACAAGGAACTGGCAACTGATATTGATAGTTTTGAAAACCCAGGGTAAGGCGACCTAGCTGGCAGGGCTAAACAAGGTGCTTAAATGCTGTACTAACAGTCCGGGATCACAACGCCAACCCCCAAAAGGAGTTGGGAGCAGTGCACTGATTTTGGGGGTTCCCTGACTGCACAAAAATATTGATTGACTAGCCTTAAGCTGTGGGGAGCCTACGCTTAGAAGAAGTGCTACAATATTGTCAGGAAGCGTCACCATGTTCATCGAACCGTGCACCCACCCCCATAGTCCGCACAAGAAGGAGCCCTCAGATGCCGTCATTTCCCAGAAACAAATATCTTCCTCCAAAGATTGGGATGAGAACCTATTGACCAGCAGGCTATATGGACTGGGGGAGTTTGGAACACTGCAGCCTTTGCTTCAATCACTCAACGGTCCACTACTGACTCCTTCAGTACACCACCGTGAGAAAACGCTAAATATGAACTAGAGTACCTATCATTTAACATGTTGCTAGGAGCAGAGGTATATGTGTAGATTTTAGTTACTTGTTACCTGCTAACCTGGCAAAGAGAACTCAATGGGCATCTATGAATATTAGAGAATTCATCTGCCATACATTTACTTGCCTAGTATTAGACATGTTGTTCACTGAAGTGAAACGTTCTTAGGATTCAAGCTTATGCCTATATAGTAGGAAATAGCCCTGAGGGTGCGAATTAATTTTTGTATCTTAGTTTATTTTGCTTCATGTTCTCAGACCCTAAGCTAACACCTGCACTAACTACTTCAACATGCAAACCAGCTGTTCCGATTGCATTGTAAAATGCCAGTGATGGAAATAGGCCCCTATAATGTGACAGGGGAGGCACTTCGTCTTATTGCAAATCTGGCAGGACCTGAGTGGCCGTCTTATAATTTGTACAGTTCACTGGGCACTCATAACTGTGGTGCAGCGTTGACTGCTAGGTAGATTAGCAATTCATGTTATGGCATGGAGGCCACTGCAAATCCCAACATGTTCTTAGAATACCTTAGAGTTCAAATGCATTGTTGTGTTCCAATGTGTCTAGCAAGAACCTTTTAGCAGGTTATAATTTCTGGTACCCTCTTTGGCTCTTAATGAGAACTGTCAATTTCTTCTCGACTTGAAAACGTAACTGTCTGACCCACTTCGGTAATTGTCCCAAATAAGAAAATGTGTATCAACCAGTTACCTCTGCAGGTCATTCAGGGGGTTCGAACCACTGTCTTTGTGACATGCACTGCACGCGGGCGCAATACCCTTAAATGTCTCTCTAAACTAGACAAGGTGCCAGATTGTACAATATTTTTTATTAATATACACCTTACTGACGTGAGTTACAACAAATTAAGTCATTTAAGAATAAAAAGCATACATAGCCATATAGCATAGACGATCTTCGTTAAACGGATAGGTTTTATACATGTAATACCCTACAAATACAATATTGTCACAATGAGAATAGATCAGCTAGAATCTAACACCATAATTTGTTTACTTTCCATGTCTGCAATGTTAATTTTGTTAATTTTTTCTTATACCACTTTGGATAAGTGCACTGTATTTCTCATACCATGTCACTCTATGTTACCGAATGGATGGTTGGCTGTAGCTATTGTGGCGCAGCACGCCAGACTGTAATTTCATGCAAAAACAAAAATAAAGAATTAAAAAAAAAAAAAAACATATAGAGGAGGGAACCATCTTTTTAACATACAGGTGATACTCAAAAAATTAGAATATCAATATTTACATAAGGCAACCTTTGATCTGTGTATAATGTACCCCACCCTCCCTACTTTCCCCTATTTTCCTTTCTATTTTCTTTTCTGTACCCCTTTACAAAAATCATTCTCAATAAAATACGAATTCAAAAAAATAGATATATCGTGCAAAAGTTCATTTATTTCAGTAATGCAATGTAAAAGGGGAAACTAATATATGAGATAAACAACACGAAAAAAAACGAAAAAAACAAGATGTTAAGCGCTAAGTGAATAAACCCCTTATATGGCAAGCAGGTTTCACTATGAACAAATGGTGAAGGAAGTCCATATAATATTGTATGGCAATTACTGATGTAAATTAACCAGCATAATAGGTGAAAAAAACACGCATGGGGGGTGGAAGAGACAATGCCTGCGGCAAAATCCTCCTTCAGGTGATGTACCTTTAAATATAGAAAGAAAAATACATAGCATGATACCGTAAAATATATATTGGTTTATTAACAATCTGTGGCCCCCAAATTAAAAACTCTTACAAGAGATATATGTGGTTCTTGTCTCCAAGTCCCACACAACAGCTTGTCTGTTTTAGCCCAGCGGCTCTTTAAAACACGTTACCGATCCCAGTCGTCTGCAGTTGATGTTTAAAGTCCCGTGCACTCGGACAAGTTGTTTATCGATGCAGGTAAATGCTGGAGTCTCGGTTTAAATGTTCGGCTTACTGGTGTCTTTAGTAAGTTGATTTCATCAATTTCATCTACGCGTTACGCCTGCTAGAACCCAGGCTTTTTCAAGATGTAATATATGAGATAGACGCATTACATGCAAAGCAAGATAGTTCAAGCCGTGATTTGTCATAAGTGCGATGATTATGGCTTACAGCTCATGAAAACCCCAAATCCACAATCTCAGTAAATTAGAATATTGTGAAAAGGTGCTGTGACGGATTGCTGGCACTCCGACGGGTTCCTCCGCCAATCGATGCTCCTAGCGCTTGCCGAGGACTCCGAGCACTCCAACCGACACCATCAGCACTGCAGACCCCACTTCCAGCGATGCAGCTGCCCCGGGGTCTCGCCGTCTCTCACCCACCCTGGATCCAAGGCCAGTATCCAGCTTCCAGTGGGTGAACCTCTCCTAAATCCAGAGAGCAGGAACCAGGAACAAAACAAGCTCTTGCAAGAGCTGACTCTGGGGAGTATGTTATTATAGCAAACCAGTAGTCCCCTCCAGGCACAAGTGGCGAAGGGCACTTCGTCACAGGTGCAATATTCTAGGCTCACAGTGTCTCACTCTAATCAGCTAAGTAAACCATAACACCAGCAAAGGGTTTCTGAGCCTTTAAATTGTCTCTCAGTCTGGTTCAGTAGGAATCACAATCATGGGGAAGACTGCTGACCTGACAGTTGTGTGGAAAGCCATCATTGACACCTTCCATAAGGATGGAAAGCCTCAAAAGGTAATTGCAAAGTAAGCTGGATGTTCCCAAAGTGTAGTATCAAAGGAAATTAATAGAAAGTTATGTGGAAGGGAAAAGTGTGGAAGAAAAAGGTGCACAAGCAGCATGGATGACCGCAGCCTGGAGAGGATTGTGATTAAAAGGCCATTCAAAAGTGTTGGGGACTTTCACAAAGAGTGGATTGAGGCTGGAGTCAGTGCATCAAGAGCCACCACACACAGACGAATCCTGGACATGGGCTTCAGATGTCGTATTCCTCTTGTTAAGCCGCTCCTGAACAACAAACAACATCAGAAGCGTCTTACCTGGGCTAAAGAAAAACAGACCTGGTCTGTTGCTCAGTGGTCCAAAGTCCTATTTTCTGATGAGAGCAACTTTTGCATCTCATTTGGAAACCTAGGACCCAGAGTCTGGAGGAAGAATGGAGAGGAAAACACTGCAAGTTGCTTGAAGTCCAGTGTGAAGTTTCCACAGTCTGTGTTGATTTGGGGAGCCATGTCATCTGCTGGTGTTGGTCCACTGTGCTTCATTAAGTCCAGGGTCAGTGCAGCCATCTACCAGGAGATTTTGGAGCACTTCATGCTTCCTTCCGCAGACGAGCTTTATGGGGATGCTGATTTAATTTTCCAGCAGGACTTGGCACCTGCCCACACTGCCAAAAGCACCAAAGCCTGGTTCAATGACCGTGGGATTGCTGTGCTTGATTGGCCAGCAAACTCGCCTGACCTGAACCCCATAGAGAATCTAAGGGGCATTGCCAAGAGAAAGATGAGAGACATAAGACCGAACAATGCAGAAGAGCTGAAGGGTGCTGTTGAAGCATCCTGGTATTCCATAACACTTCAGCAGTGTCACAGGCTGATAGCTTCCATGCCTAGCCGCATTGAGGCAGTAATTGCTGCAAAAGGGGCCCAAACCAACTGAGTCCATATGCATGCTTATACTTTTCAGAGGTCCGATATTGTTCTATGTACACTCCTTGTTTTATTGATTGCATGTCATATCCTAATTTACTGAGATTGTGGATTTGGGGTTTTCATGAGCTGTAACCCATAATCATCGCACTTATGACAAATCACGGCTTGAACTATCTTGCTTTGCATGTAATGCGTCTATCTCGTATGTTAGTGTAACAGATCCTTAAAGGGAATTGCAGTTTAATCCTCTATTCGTTCCATTTTCCTCTGTTCACATGGTTTAAGTGAATCCCCGCTGTAAAGTATAGGGGGATTCGGTAGTAAAACCGTTCGTATGATTCCGTACGAATTCCTTGTGTAAAATATAGGTGGCCGCCATTTCGGGACTTTACACGTGTTCGCGGCCATCTTGCGCACGAACAGCGGTGTTTGCCTGTAACCGCATGGAACTAAAAACGGATACGCAAACAGGCGAACACCGCTGAGTCCTCCAGACCTCCATAGATTCGTACGGAAACTACCGAAGGTCCCACCGTTCGGTAGTTATATTTAATCATCTATGGGGATTTCAACGAACCCCGAGATTCGAATAGATGGCAAGGTTTTCGTATCTTTTTACCGTGCGAACAGAGACCGACCGCAAGGCCAAAACTCATGGAACTATTTTCGGCTAGTTGGTCTGTGCGGTCGGTCAAAACTTTGGAACTCTGTATCTCCCGAACCATTCATCCGAATGGGCTGATTTTTGGATATATTGTTCCCCTGAATGAGAGCTGTTTTTGGGGTACATCCAGAACTGGGGTAAAATGTTGTACGTTATAATTATGTTATGTGTTTATCTGAGGGGAGGAGACGTGGGGGTGTTACCATATGTACTCCCCTGGGAGTGTCCTGTGTGTACCTTATCCTAATAAAAAGCAGGCTGGGTGTTCCAGTCCTCAGTTCTTCTTGACCCTTCAAAACGTAGCCTTGTCTCGTTCTTGGAAGGGGATTATTTGGGAATATTATTCTGCTCCTGTTACAGCTGAACCTGACTCTCGCTTTGGATATCGTGGATGGGATTACGCCAGCTTTACTTCTCCACAGCAGCTTGCAAGGAAAAGGACGTATCCAACGGCAGATACCCTCTCTCTACCTGGGTAGCCGTTACAGTTAGTTTCCCCTTTTACTTTGCATTACTGAAATAAATGAACTTTTGCACGATTTTCCATTTTTTTGAATTCGTATTTTATTTTTTGAGTATCACCTGTAGGCAAGGAAGAAATTAAATAGGTTAAAATCGTAGTACCTCAAGGGCTACACATTAAGTTTTGATCTATTACATTTTTTTATGATTTCTCATATTTTTAACATTGTTTATATTAAGCATGGTTCAGTAATGTATCCTAGTCCTTAACTTTTTATTTTATTTTAGTTGGTAATTACTATTGACTATTTTTATTCCTTCTGTTTTTAGTTGTGTTAGTATAGCACTACGTAAATATCTGTATCGTTGTTGTGTTATTACTGGATGCCCTATGTATGTGATCACTTTACACAAATACTGCACTGTAGTACATTTGCACTTTTATACAAATAGTTTATTGTACTGAGGATTAGCACTATTGCACAGCAAAAGTAGCATTTCATAAATATTATTATAGCACAATTTATCCAAGTGAATAATTCACTATTTTTAAGGTTTACATATATAGTGTACCTTTCCCCTTGGTTGTTTTCGCAATCTGTATACCTTAAAATACGTCATTAAATGCATGCATGTTTGTTTGTTTGTTTTTTTTAATTTAGGCAGTGTAGTGTCCCCTTAAAATACAACATAGTCTGCACTAGTGATTACCAACACAGTCCTTAAGTCTTCAAGTGGTCTATTTGTTGTCGGTACCTCCATCAATTGTAATATGTATAAATGCAGACATTTTGCAGTTCTACGAGGATTGGTTGGAAATAATGGGTCAAAGCTACCACTGATAAGCATTTTTAAATTACTTACGGACACATGGCATGTGTGCAGAGCGACTTTGCTGATATCCTAGAGCACAGCGATTACAAGTCATACCAGTAACTCCAGTTTTGCACTGGCATTGCCCTGTTGTTTGGTTGCACATGGCATTGACTGCTCCTATCGGGTGACACTGGCAGGCTAGAAAACAAGATGTTTTTTTAAAGAATTATATAAAGAATTAAAAGCTATTCGGATGTAATAATAACTGACATTACTTTTACTAACTATAGTCTCGGTTTAATATTAAAGTTTTTCAAATTATTTCATATTTTTAGAATATTTTGAAAAAAACAAAGTATGTTAAATGTTTGAATACCATATCCAAAAAAAATTTAATTGAGGCTTGTTTATTGTCAATTAGAATAATAATCTGAGGGGCCTATGCTTCTGATAAGAGAACATTCCATTAGTGTTAAATTGGAATTGTTCAATTACGTAAACTGAATTAAGTAAAATGGTGTGCTACAAAGATTGGCATCACTGAGTTAGACATGTTAGATACTTCACTTTCTGTGTGTTTTAATCACGGAAAAAGTAGGTCTAGCAATTGAAACTTTAATATTAACGCAGAACATTGCCAATAGAAGAAAAAGAAAGAAATAACAGACACTACCAAGATGTTTGTTTCCTAGAACAATGCTATCTGAACCCATGTCATAAAACATTTTCATTTGCAAGGAAGTGTCTAACAATTAGTGAATTTATTTTTTTCTTCCCTTTATATGCATTACCATTATCAACATTTTTGAATAGGATAATTTCTCTTTTTCATAAAATTAGACAAAAATATAAAATACTGCAGTAAAATTATCAATGTGTAAATTATATAAGAAAATAGAAATGGCCATAGGTTAGTACATTTGAGAAGTTTGCTATATTTCTTGCTTCACTTAAGTGAAGCTCTTAAAATATCATAAAGTCTTCTTCACCTCGTGATTATGATCTTATTAATAATAGTATCAGGATTTCAATGTCTCTAGTTGTTAAGCCTGTAGATAATTGTACACGTTTGTCATTTAGTAAGTTTTAACCTTTTTATCACACTGTTAGAATTAAGTGTTTAAAACTATGACTGTTCAATTAATTTAAAGCACTCCAAATTAAAGTTATATGGGAGAGGATTGAAATGTTAATGTCATTTCTTAACTTTAAAATCAGGCAGAACAAACTATGCATTAACAACCACAACTCATTCCTGGTGCAATTATAAAATAGCCTGTTAATTTTTCTCTAATCTTTGCACATATGGTTTTCAGAACAGACAATTTAAAAGATATTTAAACCTGCACTGAACATTGTAAAAGGCTAAAGAAAGATGACAACATCAAAAAATAATGATTGCAGAGATAAAGGAAAATGTATCACTGGCTAATTTTTAAACATTTATTGAATTTTCAAAATATTACATATAAATTAATTAAACAAAAAACTGAAAAATAGATGTGAGTATACTTAAAACAAATATCTTAAACTCAGTCCTTTGCTAAGACCTAAGATATTGCTGATTTACTGGCAGTGTAAATAAATGCAGAATTTAGAAGCGGTTAAACTCAAGTTGATACAATTCTGCCTCATTTTTTACTGTTATTATTTATATTACTATATATTATTATATAATGGAATTTATATATTGCCTATATGTTTCACAGTACTTTTTACTTTTTTGGGGGGGACATAACAGCAAAAAAAAATAATTATATTAATATTATGTGATACTGCACTCATGATATGATTCTTACATTACTATGACAAATAGCAGATTGTTCACTTTCACACTAATAAGTAAAGGCACAATTGCATAACCAAAAAAAATAAAAATACATAAATCACACAATGCATAGCAATGTACATGTATGTATCCTCACAAGTGTTAACCAATACATTCATGTATCTGTTCGACGATTTATTCACAGGAACTCCCGAAAGAAGACCGGTAAAAGCATACAACTGCCTGGAACTATTTTGGGGCTCGCGCCTCGTGGCTGACCGGTCCGTAACTTCGTTCGAATGGCTTTTCTATTCTAACAAGACAATGTGCTGCAGCAACTAAAGAAAGTTAATATAAACAAAGCTCCAGGGCCTGACGGTATCCATCCACGTGTACTTAAGGAACTAAGTGTAGAAATAAGTGAACCTCTGTTTTTAATCTTTCAAGATTCTTTTCTTTCAGGAAGTGTTCCGGAGGATTGGAGGAAGGCAGATGTGGTTCCTATATTCAAAAAGGGTTCAAAATCCTTGCCTGGAAATTATAGACCTGTGAGCTTAACTTCTGTGGCTGGTAAAATATTTGAAAGGTTATTAAGGGATAATATTCAAGAATTCCTTGAGAAGAATATGGTTATCAGCAAAAATCAGCACGGTTTTATGAAGCACAGGTCATTTTAAACTAACTTGATTGCGTTCTACGAAGAAGTAAGTAGAAGTATAGATCAGGGTGTTGCAGTGGATGTGATCTATTTGGATTTTGCCAAGGCATTTGATACAGTTCCACACAAAAGATTAGTGTTCAAACTCAAGGAAATCGGTCTCGATGAAAATGCTTGTTCTTGGGTAGAACATTGGCTTAAAAACAGAATACAAAGAGTTGTCGTTAATGGTAAATTTTCAAGCTGGACAGAGGTGGCAAGTGGTGTCCCTCAGGGGTCTGTTCTGGGACCCCTTCTATTTAACATTTTTATAAATGATCTTGAAGACAGCATTGAAAGTAATGTTTCGGTGTTTGCAGATGACACAAAACTTTGTAAAATAATACAATGTGAGCAAGATATTACTTTGCTGCAGAAGGATTTAGATAGACTGGAGGACTGGGCACTCAAATGGCAGATGAAATTTAATGTTGAAAAATGCAAAGTTATGCACTTCGGCGTAAAGAATACACAAGCAACGTATACCCTTAATGGAAGCGAATTAGGGATAACAACACACAAAAAGGACTTGGGAATTGTTATAGACAACAAACTATGCAACAATGTGCAATGTCAATCAGCAGTGGCCAAGGCCAGTAAGGTATTGTCATGCATGAAAAAGGGCATTCATTCTCGGGACGAGAATATCATTTTGCCTCTCTATAAATCACTGGTAAGACCACATATTGAATATGCTGTGCAATTTTGGGCACCTGTTCTAAAGAAGGATATCATGGCACTAGAAAAAGTGCAGAGGCGGGCTACAAAACTAATAAAAGGAATGGAACATATCAGCTATGAAGAAAGGTTAACAAATTTAAACCTATTTAGTTTAGAAAAACGTCGCCTGAGAGGGGATATGATAACATTATACAAATATATTCGGGGCCAATACAAACCATTGTGTGGAAATCTATTCACAAACCGGACTTTACATAGGACACGAGGCCATGCGTTTAGACTGGAAGAAAGAAGATTTCGTCTAAGGCAAAGGAAAGGTTTTTTTACTGTAAGAACAATCAGGATGTGGAATTCTCTGCCTGAAGAAGTGGTTTTATCAGAGTCCATACAGATGTTCAAACAGCTACTAGATGCATACTTGCAAAGACAGAATATTCAAGGATATAATCTTTCAATGTAGGGTAATAACTGCTTGATTCAAGGATAAATCTGACTGCCATTCTGGGGTCAATAAGGAATTTTTTGTCCTAGCTTGTTGCAAAATTGTGCTTCAAACTGGGGTTTTTTTTTTTTTTTTTTTCTCTTTTGGATCAACAGCAAAAAACAGGTGTGAGGAAGGCTGAACTTGATGGACGCAAGTCTCTTTTCAGCTATCTAACTATGTAACTATGTAACAAACAGATCTGAGTGGTATTTCTCCAGATTGTGTGCTCAGATCCCAGCCATTAAATGAATGGGAAGTTCAGATGCATATTTCTTGAGTTATGTATTTTTGTGTTATATTGTATACTTTTCTGTACGGAGAGATAATGTAATTAAAGGTGTACTCTTTCGCAATTATCTCTCCAGTACAGAAAAGCATGATGGGAGATATTATTGTCTACTATGTTTTCCCACAGTGTCCACCAGGGGAAAACCCCTTGAATGTCATTAAGGAAACCCCGTGCATGGGGATTTGTATAAAACCAGCTGTGGTGCAATAAAAGTTCAGTTGACTCCCAAACTGTGTGTCGTCCAGTTCTTGGGAAAAAGGGATTGCACTTATCATGCTACTTGTACTTTGCATGCTGACTACGTCTACCAGCGGAGATATCGTGGATTATACTTCTACTCTGCTACAATTAATGGCAAGTGATGGGATTCAAGCCTCGCAGCAAAGCAACGTTCGGGAGTTATACATACGAATGGAGTTCGGGAATATGTTCGACTATACGAACGGACAGTGAATAGAGACGGATTATGCCGCACTGAAACAAACTACGTTAAAAGAACTGTTGGAAGCAAGGGGTAAGATAGCCAGCAACAAGGCGAAAGCTACTCTTACAGCCGAATTAATGGAGGGAGACCGAGCAAATAATGCGGCACCTCCACCACAGAGGGAAGAAACAGAATTTCAACGGGAACTCAGAACCAGATTGGAGTTTTACCCAGAAACACAACCCACTGAGACATTAGGCCGATTGGTGGCAGATGTACAGGAGTACATCATGGCCAGGCAGCTACAAACAGACCGGCGATCCAGGGAAGGATCACCAGCAGCATCCAGCATCACGCAGGGAAAAATTAAAATTCCCTACCAGGCATTTAAAAATTATACAGACACCGAAGAAGACATCAATAGGTACCTCCAGGACTTCGAAAGACTGTGTCATCTGCATGAGGTCAGTCCAGAAGACTGGGTGGCCCTGCTTGCCGGTAAACTATCAGGCCGTGCAGCAGAGGTGTACTGCGCAGTTCCTGATGGGGACAGCAGAGACTACCGTAAGGTGAAACAGGCCATTCTAGCACGCTATGCCATCACCCCAGAGGCATACAGACGCAAATTCCGGGAGCTCAAAAAGCAAGAAAAAGATTTGCATGCGGAATGGGCTCACCGCTTACACAGAGCTGCCATGGGATGGGTACAGTCTACACAAGCCACTACCCTGGATGATCTGCTACAACTGGTCCTACTAGAACAATTCTTCAAGGGGCTGGAACCAGATGTGCATGACTGGGTAAGGGACGGAAAACCCCTTACCCTACACGACGCAGCCAAACTAGCCGACGAGCCCATGCGCTGGAGCAGTCCACCTCACCGCTTATTCTCCAGACCTGTAGCACCTCTTCCAGCTCCTGTGGCTTCAACTCTGCCACGACCAGGAGGGGCACCTAATCAATACCCATCAAGATATCCACCCTGGCCTGGTATATGGTGCCCCACCTGCAACCAGTTGGGCCATGTGCAATGGGACTGCCAACGGAACTGAAACTGCCAAACCTGTTCCAATCAGGCCCAACCTTCCAGTACTTGGACTGCAGTACATTGATACCAGGGTGAGACCAACGCCTGACACACTTCCGCCACATCCGTGGAGGAACAACTGGGGTACTACATGAGGCCAACCCCGTCCAAGCAGCCTCTGACAATCGGCAAGGCCATCGCCAGGTTGTACACCTGGAGGGGAAAAATTTACAAGGGCTACGTGATTCTGGGGCCACTTTGACCTTGGTCCGGAACCGCCTCATCCCAAAGGAGGCCCGCACCGGAGTTTGTGTAGCAGTGCGAGTGGGGAGCAATCTACAAAGTACCCACTGCCAAGGTGCATTTGAATTGGGGAGCGGGATCAGGGTACGTTGAGGTGGGGCTAATGCAAGAATTTCCGGCAGATGTCATATTAGGCAACGATTTGGGGGAGCTCATTTCAGCCTTTGTTCCCCATTCCACAGTACAGAAAGCGTACCCAGTCGTCACCCGACAGCAGGCCTGCACCGCGGCTTCCTCCACACACTCTGAGGCTCAAGTAAGCAACCTACCCCCATCTCCAGCTGCCCTCCCCTGGGATACCCCCTTAGAATTTAGCAATGAGGTAGCACTAGATGCCTCCTTACAGGTGTATAAGGACAGGATAGCAAACATCTAGGCCGGGTTAGAGGGAGAGAAATATGCCTGGGACAAAGGCCTGTTATACCGCTACACAGAAAAAATAGTAGCTGGGTCTATCCCGATGCCCACTAAACAGTTGATAGTACCCCAAAAATATAGGCAGGATTTGCTGCGCATAGCCCATGACATACCATTGTCAGGTGATCTAGGGGTCAGCCGAACCAAACATCGACTAACCCAGAACTTCTTCTGGCCAGGTATCTCAAAGGATATTAAGCAATATTGCCAAACTTGTGATACCTGCCAGAGGGTAGGGAAGCGAGGAGACCGCTATAAAGTGAAGCTTCACCCCCTCCCAATCATTGAGGAACCATTCAGCAGAGTGGCTGTAGACCTCATAGGACCCGTAGCCAAACCCAGTCCCTCCAGCAAGAAATACATATTGACCATAGTGGATTATGCCACTAGGGATCCAGAAGCGGTGGCGCTGACCAATGTTCATGTAGAGACCATAGCAGATGCCCTGATGCAATTTTTTTCCTGCATGGGATTTCCCCAGGAGATTATTTCGGATAGGGACACCCAATTCACTGCAGAGGTCACCCCCCAACTCTGGAAGGTATGCGGTGTGAAACCCATGTTAAATTCAGCTTATCACCCCCAGTCCAACGGTCTCTGAGAACGTTTCAACGGAACTCTGAAACAGATGATCCATACGTTTGTAGACACCAAAAAGGACTGGGAAAGATTCTTACTCCATCTGCTATTTGCCTATAGAGAAGTTCCCCAGGAGTCCACCGGGTTTTCCCACTTTGAACTACTGTTCAGGAGAAGGGTGAGAGGTCCTTTAGACCTCGTCAGAGAACATTAGGAGGAAGAGATGAACACCAATGGTACCCCTATTGCCCCATACGTGCTAGAGTGTTTCAGGAACGCCTGGAGGAATTATTGACTCAGACGGTAAGTACCAACCTCCAGGCGGCCCAACAACGACAGTGCAGATGGTATGATAGGGGGGCCAGAGACTGCAGCTTTCAGATAGGGCAGAAGGTGCTAATCCTAAGGCCGGTCCACAATGACAAGCTGCAGGCCTCCTGGCAGGGCCTGTGGTATAACAAATCTGTGATACCACCTATGAGATCGGCCCATGCGCTGGAGCAGGTGGAAGATGCATGCTCCACGTGAATATGCTGAAGCCATATTACGAGCGCGTAGAAAATATAGCCGCCATTTGCGCCTCTGCCACAGAGGACTTTGATAACTTACTCCTCCCAGACCTCCTAGAGAAAGGAGACCAGAATGAGGGCCTGGGAAAAGTACAGTTATTATAGCGCCTGAGTCCCCAGGAATGGGCACAGGTGCAATATTTAATTAAGCATAAGAGGGCCACGTTCTCTAGTGTGAACAGGCATTCCAACAATTGAAAACCGCTCTGATTAATGAACCTGTACTCGCTGCTCCTGATCCAACTAAACTATTTTTTGTGCACACAGATGCTTCTATGTTTGGATTGGGAGCAGTGCTGAGCCAAGTCGGAGCAGATGGCGGTAAGCATCCAGTGGCTTACTTAAGCAGAAAACTCCTACCCAGAGAAGTAAGCATCGAAAGCCTGCTGTGGTGCAGGCCCTTAAAAAGCTACAGCCGTATTTGTATAGACAAACCTTTTCATTATGCGGAGACAATGCTGGGCTGCTTTCCTTGGAGTTTAGCGTTGTAGCCCTTTGACTTTACCATCCACTACCGCCCTGGAAAGTAAAATGGCAACGCCGACAGGTTATCCAGACAAACTGAACTTGAAAAGTGATCTGTGGGTACTCCTCCGGACATCCCCAATCTAATCTGTTGGGATCAGACTGTGTATGCCAGCTTGTGGTTCTGGGGGATCATTGTGGCAAAACTAGCCACTTCATTATCTAAAAGACTGGGTCTATTCGTCTATTTTCCCCTGTAAAGACTATGGGCATTCGTATGCCGGTTCCATGAACAGGATTAGGATATATTGTTTGTGAAACTAATACAATGCTGAATGGGAGACCACACAAGGGAGTCGTGTGTCTCCAATTTACAACTAGCAACATTGGGAAACCGCAATACTCTAATGATTTAATGGGTGGCCGCCATTCGTATAACCGAACACGTGGCGGTGGCTATCTTTGCTAGTGAACGCCCAGTGGTGTTTGGTCGTCGAGTGCATGGAACTATAATCGGCTACTCAGGAACTCCCGAAAGAAGACCGGTAAAAGCATATAACTGCGTGGAACTATTTTGGGGCTCGCGCCTCATGGCTGACCGGTCCATAACTTAATTCGAATGGCCTTTCTATTCTAACGAACGGATCTGAGTGGTATTTCGGGAAGTTCAGATGCATATTTCTTGAGTTATGTATTTTTGTGTTATATTGTATACTTTTCTGTACGGAGAGATAATGTAATTAAAGGTGTACTCTTTCGCAATTATCTCTCCAGTACAGAAAAGCATGATGGGAGATATTATTGTCTACTAAGTTTTCCACAGTGTCCACCAGGGGAAAACCCCTTGAATGTCATTAAGGAAACCCCTTGCTCCCAAACTGTGAGTCATCCAGTTCTTGGGAAAAAGGGATTGTACTTATCACACTACTTGTACTTTGCATGCTGACTATGTCTACAAGTGGAGATATCGTGGATTATACCTCTACTCCGCTACACCTATGTCACCTATGTTAGAAAAACAATATGGATTTGTAAGTGTAATCTGCCGTTGGGAATGTCTGGGCTGCGTACTCAGGACCTGACAGTCTCTTCAAAGGCCCTAAATTATTCAATGCATATTTCACTCTTATTTCCTGTATTTTGGGCATGCCTGCCTTTTCCTGCGGGTCGTGCTTTCATTAAGTCATTCCGGGTGGGCATTTGCGCACATGCGCTCTGCACATATCACATACTTAATGGACCATTTGGGAGGCTGATGATGAATAAATCATATAGAATGTCTATAAAGGTTTATTAAACGGTGTAATGACAGTAAAGTACATGTCACATGATGTCAGATCCAAGATTATTCCATATTTAAATCATAATAAATAACACACACTTTACCTATTGCCTCAAGCAATCAAGGAGTCACACACCACATTACTCAGGATTTAGATCAAACACATCATATAGAGAGCATATTCACCAGTAGTGTCTGTGTGAAAATGTATGTGGTGCCTCATAGTGGGGACCCCGCAATCCTATAGGGTAGCTGACCATGACAGGTCAACAAGTTGGATGTATAGAGAGAGTTTGAGAGCCAATCGGACCAATCCTGGTCAGAGCAGTGCACAGTATACTGAGCAAAAAATATATTACTCACACTAGTATCTTACTGAACATTGAAGAAATATTCACAGAAAGATTACTATTCAATGAGGATTTACAAAGACCTCATATGACCTATTGAAAATTCTTAAGGTCATAGTCTTTGTTTAAACCCATTGGATGTAGTGTTTCCAAAGTGATTATCCATTTGGTCTCTTTCTCTAGTAACAGTTCTGTCTATCTCCACCCCTACATAGGTGTGGGATACTTTCAATTTTTTGAAACTGTAATTGGTTGACACTATGCCCTTGTTGTTTAAAATGCCTCGGTACCGGAGTTTCACATGTTCCTCTCTATAATCCTGCTCTGATGCCTCTCTTGTGCTCTCCTATACCTTCCTTAACAGGCCTAATTGTCTCTCCCACATAGAGCAATCCACATGGACATTTCAAAATGTATATCACATGGTCTGAGTTGCAAGTGTAGTAATCATTAATTTTGTATTTTTTGCATTAGTATGGGTGTGTAAAATGTTCTTAACCCCTTAAGGATAAAACTTCTGGAATAAAAGGGAATCTTGACATGTCACACATGACATGTGTCCTTAAGGGGTTAATCACACTGTTGCAATGTATACAACCGAGACACGGAAACGTGTCTTTCTTGGGTTCTGAAAAAAACTCCTTTGCTTCTTATTGCTCCCAATATCTGATCGCACCTACACATTTTTTAGGTTCTTAGCCCTTTGATAAGAGAATAACAGCAATATCCAAGCACACAAGGTTCAGACACCCTGCAAACTTCAGGCAAATCTGACTGCATATTTAAAGAGGACTTTCCAACTGGAAGTGCTGAGATCTACTCTATAAGGGATTTCCTTGTTATCAAAGGATTTGGATTCGGATATTTTTTTTCTTTTTTAGTGTGTACACACTGGGACTTTACATAGATTTCCTACATATATATTTTTTATTTTCTTTTAAAAGTTTCACTGTTTTTTTCTTTTTTTCTCTTTTGCTTATATTTTTGTAGGAAGATACTTACAAATCCTTGTGGTTTTTCTAACAGAATGTATTGTACTCCGTGTGACCTAGGATTATAGGAAGCATACCTGCAAGGGATTTTTATCACAGTTTTTTATTTAATTTTTTATATATATCAAGCACTTATGAGGATACATACATGTACACTGCTCAAAAAAATAAAGGGAACACAGAAATAACACATCCTATATCTGAATGAATTAAATATTCTGAAATACTTTGTTCTTTACATAGTTGAATGTGCTGACAACAAAATTACACAGAAATTAAAAAATGAAATCAAATTTTTCAACCCGTGGAGGTCTGGATTTGCAGTCACACTCAAAATTAAAGTGGAAAAAAACACTACAGGCTGGTCCAATTTTGATTTAATGTCCTTAAAACAAGCAAAAAGGAGTCTCAGTAGTGTGTGTGGCCTCCACGTGCCTGTATGACTGATACCGGAGAAACTGACGGAAGCCAAGCACAGAGAGATGGACACAGGTTTCTTCAGGAAGGAAGAGATCTTTATTCGATTCACTGACCGGGACTCAGAGGGACTAATGTCACCAAAAACAGCTAAAATCTGAGCCCTGATCGTACCTTATATAGACATATAGCTCCTCCTATAATCAGTTCAACCTACACGTACTCTTACCCAATCAACAGAATAGAGACTAAATTCCTGTTTGACCACTTGGCTTGCTCTGCACAATGGAGGAGGGGAATACTCGTATATCCTGTATTCCTGCACATGCTCCTTACACTACTGATTGTATCGTTGCCACGTGCAACCAACCGACCGATACATCAGCATATGCACGTGCACATACCACGTGGCAATCTCAGCCTACTAAATTTATTTTTACCGAGATTCCACAACATTCCCCCCTTTGATGCTTCTGATATTTCATAATCCCAGATGCATAACTTAATCGGGGTTTGCTTACACCTCAAGTTGCCATAAACCAGACTAGACTTTGCGACTCTCTAGAGATACGAACCCCTCAGCATTCCTCTTCCTGTACGTGTTCTCCTTGATTTAAAGCCTCATACCTGTAAACAGTCATTATCTGTGCAGCGGCCTTTCTCTCTGCTATATTCTCTATAATGCTCTGTACAGACCTAACTACCAAAGGAATCAGACACGGCAGGAGGAGGCGCAGCATCAAGATTAGCATGACTCCACCTACCAGTGCCTTGAGTCCTCCAAACTGCTCGTACCAATTACCAAACCAACTACTCGGATTATACCCTTTCCATACTTGAGTAGGCACATGTGCTAGTTTAACCATATGGCTAGTAAGGTCAGCTATTGCTTGCCCTTCATCATCTATTTGAAGACAACAATTGCTTAGATTAAACTTCCCACATACACCTCCCTCTACTGCCAATAGGTAATCCAAGGCTAATCTATTCTGGTAGATGGCTGTCCTCATCCTAGTGTTATGCTTTGCTAGGAGATTAAGCGCTTGTGATGTTTAATTGGTAATTATCTCAACCACTGCCTGTAATCTTATGATATGGTTGAGCATGTATATTGGGGTTCTGTATCCATAAGTACCATCCTCTGCCCACGTAGCTGGCCCATAATAATCTATAATACGCTGGGGAGGCCATTCATTATCTTCCCAGGTACCTATCTCTCGGGGTCCCCTTTTCTTTCTATGATTTACATCATACACTTTAACTCCCAAAGTCTCTCCTGTTTCAATTGGCAACAAGAAGAAGGATGGTTTGAGCATACCTAATACACATGCCCCTTCCCAGTCCTGTGGTAACTCCGAATAGGCTTTCTTACCACAGATCCAGTACAAATTTGCTGGGGCTTTCCAACTAGATGTAGCAGATAGGTCAAACCACACATCCTTTAAACTGGTATAAATTGCAAACGGATTAGGTGGTTCTGAGACATTTGAAGCTGACCACCAAGTTGTATCTTTTGTATTATCATTATAAGCTTTTTGCCCTAGACAAGTCAATTCTCCTACAGATGTATTAAACATTATTCCTTTCCTTGCTATACAAACATAACCTATAATGGAGGTCTTTAATCGCCACTCAGATTTACCTCTAACACTCACTTGATAATCAGTTTGAGAAGATATTAACTGTTCAACTGTCTCAGAACCGGAATACATTACCTCCTTTGCTTCCATTGGTCTCCCATATTAGTACCTCCACACACATAGCAGTTGGTTACATTAAGACTACCAGCAATGCTCTCGGCTAGATCTATAAATAAGTTTTTCGCATTATGGGGGATCTTATTTTCCACACTCATCTCCTCATAGAAGGAATGAAAGACCTGATGAGTCTGGGTTGCCACAGTATCGGTCTCTATTCCTATAAATAATATTGTCCCAGGATCCAAACCTGTTCCATATATCTGGAACCCAAATAAGTTCCTAAACCTATCTATAAATCGTTCTGGGTCATTGATAAGTATATGGACTGGGTTACACTCCCTAGACTTACAATATGGCTTGGTAGGCAACTTAGTGACGATCATATCCTTATCTACTGTCTGTCCCCAGGTTGCCCACCCCACACAGGACCAATACGGACAATAATTGTATTCTTTATTTGGGCATTTTGGATCTATATATTTATACTTACTACTGGGGCATTAGACCCATACGTTCTTTCCCATTTAAGATCGCCACATACATTCCACGGTTTTCTACCACCTGATATCGCCTTACATGCATCAAATAGCAAAACACCTGGAGAATGTACGGTTTCTAGTATGGTCTTATTTATCAGGGTCCCCTGTGAGTCTCCATTCCGAATAATCAACTAAATTGTACGGGGTTGATACTCAGGGCTAAAACACTTAGGTTCTCCTGCTCCTAAATGGCATACACTATAATCTATGCCTAAGTATCTACACTTAGATACATGTCCTTTACACTCATACTGTGAATGCCAAATAAGGGTCTGGGAAATGCGATTGCCGGTTTTCGTAGTCTTAATGCAAACCTCACAGCCTGGTGTGTCGGTACCTCTACCTTCCTGAATAATTAAAAAAACACACATAAATACATTATTAAACACATCACTCCTGACATCTTCTTTCTAACTCTTCGACCGTGCGATGGCACCTCAGCTTCCAGGTGTGAGGGCTGCAGGGAATGGAGTCCTTCTGATCCTCACTTTCCTTCACAGAGATCCCTTCAAGACACTCTGACTATGTAATGTAGGCAGGTGGTCAGGCTTTATTATGGCCGTCAAAACACCTACTTGTTGATCTCTACATCTCTACAATATCTCCTCGTCACTTCGACTGAGTTGCACACTTCCACCGGATCTTGCAGGGATTCTCAGGATCTTGTGTAACTTGCCAAGAATCTGCTGCTGCTGGTTTAACCCTGGAGTGATGAATCCACGGAGTCACTTCGGTAACCTTTATAGCTGTTGGGGTAGACAAAAGAACAACATAAGGACCCCTCCACTTTGGCCCCAACGGTACACTGTTCCACTCCTTTATCCAAACTTGGTCTCCTGGATGATAAGAATGGACAGGTGGATAAATATTCACAGGTAACCTATCTTGTACCCATTTCTGTACCTCCTCCATAGTTTTACCTGACTCCCCCCTTAAGTTACTAAGTACGGGAGGTGTACGCCCATACATAATTTCAAAAGGTGAGAGACCCATCCTTCTGGTAGGTGTACTACGAATGCGCAACAGAGCAATTGGCAAAAGAACATTCCACTTGAGTTGGTTTTCTTGACACATTTTTGCCAATTGGCTCTTAATAGTTCTGTTCATCCTTTCCACTTTCCCAGAACTCTGAGGCCAATATGCCGAATGAAGTTTCCACTTAATACCAAGCATATGAGTCAGTTGTTGTAGGCACTGGTGAACAAAGGCTGGACCATTATCTGATCCTATAGAACATGGTAGTCCATATCGGGGTATTATTTTCCGCAACCGAAATCGCACAACTTCTCCTGCTTTCTCTGTACGAGTGGGACATGCTTCGACCCATCCTGAGTAGTTGCATACAGCTACCAGTAGGTAACGATGTCCCCTGGATTTAGGCATTACTGTGTAGTCTATTTGGAGATCGGACATAGGGAGCCCTCCCATGTACTGGACTCCCGGTGGTTTCACTGGACCTTGCCTTGTGTTGTTTTTGGCACATAACACACATCTTTGTACAATGGCTTGAGTCAAGTTGGACAATCTTGGTATGTAGAAATGCTTCCTAAGAGATTCTTCCATACTATCTCTCCCAGAATGTGTCCCATTATGATAGTTCTGGACAATTTCTACACAGGGCGGGACTGGCCCACCGGGCCGTCGGCACCTGGGGCCGGGGTGACCTGCGGCCGCAGGGAGAACTTGAATGGCGGCCGCAGGGGAAGCTCTTCTTGTGGCCGCTGGGGGAGCAGGCTGTTCTGTCTCTGCTCCCTCGCGTGCTAGAAAGAGACCGGGGCCGGAATATGACGTCATATTCCAGCCCCGGTCTCATTAAGCTGCGCGCAAGGGAAGGGGAGCAGAGACAGAACAGCCTGCTCCCCCAGCGGCCACAAGAAGAGCTTCCCCTGCGGCCGTCATTCAAGTTCTCCCTGCGGCCGCAAGTCACCTATCAGTCTGCCCACCCACACAGGTAGCAACAAGTATGCATGTCAGTGTGTGTGTGTGTCTGTGTCATGCTGTGTGTGTGTGTGTCTCTGTCATGCTGTGTGTGTGTGTGTGTCTGTGTCATGCTGTGTGTGTGTGTGTGTCTGTGTCATGCTGTGTGTGTGTGTGTCTGTGTCATGATGTGTGTGTGTGTGTGTGTTCATGCTGTGTGTGTGTGTCTGTGTCATGCTGTGTGTGTATGTGTCTGTCTGTGTGTGTGTGTGTCTGTCTGTGTGTGTGTGTGTCTGTCTGTGTGTGTGTGTGTGTCTGTCTGTGTCATGCTGTGTGTGTGTCTGTCTGTGTCATGCTGTGTGTGTGTGTCTGTCTGTGTCATGCTGTGTGTGTGTCATGGTGTGTGTGTCTGTGTCGTGTGTGTGAGTCTGTGTCACGGTGTGTCTGTATCATGGTGTGTGTGTGTCTGTCTGTGTCATGGTGTGTGTGTGTGTGTCGTGTGTGTGTGTGTGTCTGTCATGGTGTGTGTATGTCTTTCATGGTGTGTGTGTGTGTCAGTCGTGGAGTCTGTGTGTTTTTAAAAATAGTGTTTTACTCACCTTTTTTTTTCCAATGTCGTGCTGGTCTCTGCCTCTATGACTGAGATCATCAAGCTTGATGATCTCAGCCAATCCGCACTGACACAGGAAGCGCCTCTAGTGACCATCTGAGTGTCTATCACTAGGAAGCAATGTAAACACTGCCTTTTCTCTGAAAAGTCAGTGTTTACATTCAAAAGCCTGCAGGGACAGGCTATAGACACCAGAACCACTAAATTAAGCTGTGTGTGTGTGCCTGCTCGTGAGCTTGCTTGTTTGCATGTGTGTGTGTGCCTGCTAGTGAGTGAGCTTGTGTTTTTATGTCAATGAGCTTATGTATATTAGTGAAATTGTTTGTCTATGAGGCTGTGTATCAATAAGCTTGTGTGTCAGTGAGATTGTCTGTGTCTGCATGTGAGTATGCTTATTGTATAATTAAATGTTTTACTCTGAAAGGACCAATATATTATATTAGAAAAAGCAATATATATATATATATATATATATATATATATATATATATATATATATATATTACTTAATCATCTGGGGTGGCAAGACATGCGACAATATATGACGCAATGACTTATGGGGCTGGCATAGATTTTTTTTTCCAGGGCTGCTTTGTATCCCCAGTCCGGCCCTGTTTCTACAGTTGGCGACGCTGGAATAACTATCCTTCCATCTTCTAACTGATACCAATTATGCTCCAAGTATTTTCCAGCTTCAGTCTTTAACCACTCTTCTTCTTGAGCTGTATAAACTGGAGTCCACTGAGACAGAGGGGTTGGTATGAGAGCAGCTATACACTCCACATATTCCTGTTGTCCCGATTCAGCGGCACGCTTGGCTGCATTATCTGCCATCCGATTTCCTTTCACCACATCACCATCACCTTTCAGATGCGCTCGGCAATGTATGATACCAACTTCCTTCTGCTCCCATAGGGCTTCCAATAGTTGTAATATCTCCGTTGCGTACTTGATTTCTTTACCCTCTGAGTTCAGTGGTCCTCTTTCTTTATACAAGGCTCCATTGGCATGAGTGGTTAAAAACGCATACTTTGAGTCCGTATAGATCTTTACCCTCAATCCTTCAGCCAATTGTAACGCTCGTGTGAGTGCGATTAATTCTGCCTTCTGTGCCTTTGTTCCTTTTGACAATGGCCGAGCTTCTATCACCTTGTCTATGGTTGTCACTGCGTATCCTGCGTAGTGAATCCCTTCTTTCACGTAACTACTGCCATCTGTATAATACTGGACATCGGGTTCTGGATGGGAAAATCACGAAGGTTCGGTCTGCTTGAGAACACTTCATCCATCACCTCCAGGCAATCATGTTGACTCTCAGTAGGTTGTGGCAAAAGGGTAGCGGGATTCAAGGTATTGACAGTTTCAAGATGCACTCTCGGGTTCTCACATAACATAGCTTGATACTTAGTCATACGGCTATTGCTAAACCAATGATTGCCTTTATAGTCTAGCAATGTCTGTACTGCGTGCGGGACTCGCACATAGAGTTCCTGACCCAGAGTGAGCTTATCAGCTTCAGCTACCAGCAGGGCGGCGGCAGCTACGGCTCTTAGACAAGGTGGAAGGCCACTGGCCACTGCATCCAGTTGTTTGGACATATATGCAACAGGTCGTTGCCATGATCCCAAGTACTGTGTCAGTACTCCCACAGCCATCCTTCTTTGCTCGTGTACATATAAGTAGAATGGACGTGTATGATCAGGTAGACCTAATGCTGGGGCGCTCATTAATGCCTTCTTAACATCCTCAAATGCCTTCTGCTGTTCGATGGTCCACAGGAAGGGATCGTGTTCTGTGCCTTTTATAGCTGCATAAAGGGGTTTTGCCAATATTGCATAACTGGGAATCCATATCCTGCAGAAGCCTGCTGCCCCCAAGAACTCTCGCACTTGTCTTCTATTCTTGGGTGTTGGTATTTGGCATACAGCTTCTTTTCTCTCTGGCCCCATTATCCTTTGACCTTCAGAGATATGGAATCCCAGATACTTGACAGTTGGCTGACACAACTGAGCTTTCTTCCTGGACACCTTGTATCCTGCCTTCCAAAGAATGTGCAGTAAATCATGTGTTGCTTGCTGACATATCTCTTTTGTAACTGCCGCTATCAACAAATCATCTACGTATTGTAGTAGTACACATTCTCCTGGGATGGACTTGAAGTCTAGTAAGTCCTGACTTAATGCTGATCCAAATAGGGTAGGTGAATTTTTAAACCCTTGGGGCAATCTTGTCCAAGTCATCTGGTGTTTAGAGCCCGTTACAGCATTTTCCCATTGGAATGCAAAGATACACTGGCTTTCTGTAGCAATTCGTAGGCAAAAGAAACCATCTTTAAGGTCCAAAACTGTAAAGTAAGTAGCCCCGCCCGGAATTAAGGCAAGCAGGTTATATGGATTGGGCACAACTGGATGTATACTTACTACTGCATCATTGACTGCTCTCAAGTCCTGCACAGGGCGATACTCATCTGTCCCAGGCTTTTGAACAGGCAACAATGGGGTGTTCCAGGGGGAAGTACAGAATTTTAGGATACCATACCTTATGAACTTATCCAAATAAGACTGTATGGTCTTCTTTGCCTTTTGGGGAATATGGTATTGTCTTAGGCTCACTGGATAAACCCCAAGTTTTAGTTCAATCCGTATAGGTGGGATATTGCGAGCAAGTCCTGGTGGGTTACTCTCTGCCCACACTCCTGGTATATCAAACAAGGATTCATCACTCTTAGGGTTTTGGCTGGTCAACACTGTGTAAAGTCTCCACTCTTCTTCCTTCGGTATTGATATTGTCATTATACCTGAGGGTCCATTAAACTTCAAGGATGTCGTTTCGTTAGGCAGAAATGTTAACTTCGACAACAAATCTCGTCCTAGAAGTTGGACTGGTCATTCAGGCATATAAAGGAACTGATGTTTTACTACGTGGCCTCCCAGTGTACAGAGTCGACTTTTAAGAACCGGTTTAGCAGCACTCCTCCCAGTTGCTCCTATTACAGTGATAGTTCTTCCTGAAGGAGGAGCGACTAGGTTAGTCACCACAGAATGTTCAGCACCAGTGTCGATCATGAAAGAACTCGTTTTTCCCCCTATTGCTACATCGACCATAGGCTCCGCTCGGCCAAGGGGGATGGAGCCCGGTCGGTATATATAGTCCTCCATGACAGTGTCAGCCAAACCCACAAAGTCTCTATCTTCTCTTTCTCAGGGTCTCTGCGCTGCTGGGTAATACCTATCCCCATGAACCCTTCCTCTATTATTCCCACCATTTCCTCCAGGGCCTCCTCTTCCTCTCGCTCTGCCTCTATAATTATTACTATATCCTGCCCTTGTTCTATCTCTCTCATATTGTTCCCTCTGTGGACACTCACTTCTCCAATGCCCTTCTTCCCTACAGTATGCGCATTGGTTCCTACTTAAAGGTTCCCTATTCCACTTATTCTCGCTTTTCTCAGTTCCCCTATACACTTCCTTTTCCCTTCTATCTACACCCGCGATAGCTACTGCTAACATGTCTGCTTTCCTTCTCATCTTTCGCTCTTCTTCCTTTTTCGTCTCTGTCTCCCTATTCATATAAACCTTATTCGCTATTTCCATTAGTTGAGTTATAGACATCCCTACAAACCCTTCTAACTTTTGTAATTTTCTCTTTATATCTCCATAGGCCTGGCTGACAAAGGCAGAGTTAACCATCCGGGAATTCTCAGGAGCCTCTGGATTAAAGGGGGTATACAACCGGTATGCCTCCAATAATCGATCATAAAAGGCACTGGGCGACTCATCACATTTCTGCAATACCTCAGCCGTCCTTGACATATTGATCACCCTTTTTCCTCCGGCTTTCATGCCAGCAATAATGGCATCCCTGTAAGCTCTTAAACGGGCCATATCTGCGCCATTAACATTCCAATTCGGATCTGTGTTTGGATAATGGGCTGCGGCCCATGCTGCCGGGTTGGCCTGATTTTGAGTACGGGCCACTTCTTCAAGCTCTTTAATTGCCGCCTGATTTATCCGAGTTCTTTCCTCGTTATTGAACAATGTCATAAGTAATTGCTGGCAATCAGCCCAAGTGGGATTATGTGTCTGGATTATAGAGGTAATCAAATCTGTCATGGCTTGAGGTTTATCTGTGTAGGAGGAGTTATGGGTCTTCCAGTTGAATAAGTCAGTAGTGGTAAAGGGAACATAGACAAATATGGGATCAGCATGTTGTAACTGGCCCTCACCATTAATATGTGTCGGGCCCGGTGTCAGTCGGAGAGGCATTTGATATTGTCGGGGTTGGAGGGTACCAGTCAATTGTCGGGTTAGTATGGGGCTTCGTTGAGGAAGGTCAGTTATGGGTTCCGGTCGAGGGGTTGTAAGACGAGGGGAAGGGGATCCTTTTCCTTACTGAAGGGAAGATCAGTAAGTAGAATATTCTGGGCCGGGCTGGGAGGAGCCTGACCAGGAACCAGAAATGACGCCAAATCTGGATAGGTGGTGTTAATAGGGGTAGGTACCGGAAGGGGATGGTTTAAAGCAAGTGGGCTAGACTCTGAGCTAGAGGAGGGGGTAGGTGGAGACAACGGAGCAAGGGGAGTAGTATTACTAGCAGCGCCTCCTCTTCCTCTTCCTGTAGAGGAGGAGTAAGGGGGTGGCAAGGGGATCTCTGACTCAGGGGGCGTGTCCAGAATGGGCGTAATCACGGCCTTGGTGGACAAACGAGTTCTGGCCAACAGGAGGCACATTGCTCCTCGTTGCATACCCTGATCCATTTTGGCAAGTCAATTACGGCCTGCTTCCAACAATTGATATACGGAAACTGGCCGTAAATTTCAGGCCTACCCGATACAGCCACGTATGCGCGCTGCACCAGATTAGGATCAAGACTACCACGTGGAGGCCATGCAGCCACCAGGGCAGGCCATTCCCTACTACATAAAGTAGTCAGGCGTGTTGGGGACATCTTTACTCCAAAATCATGTACATAGTATCCCTTTTTAAAGTTCTTTAACATACATTCTAAGGGATCAATGATCTTTAAATCCGACGGACCCATACATAGTTACATAGTTAAATAGTTACATAGTTGCATAGCGGAAAAGAGACTTGCGTCCATCAAGTTCAGCCTTCCTCAGATATGCTTTAGCTGTTGATCCAAAAGAAGGCAAAAAACCCAGTCTGAAGCGCTTCCAATTTTGCAACAAACTAGGAAAAAATTCCTTCTTGACCCCAAAATAGCAGTCAGATGTCTCCTTGGATCAAGCAGCTATTAGCCCACTAATTAGAAATTGTATCCCTGTATGTTATGTTTTTGCAAGTATTTATCCAATTGCAATTTAAACATCTGTATAGACTCTGACAAAACCACCTCTTCCGGCAATGAATTCCATATCCTTATTGCACTTACTGTAAAAAAACCTTTTCTTTGCCTTAGATTAAATCTCCTTTCTCCAAGCCTAAATGTGTGACCTTGTGTCCTATGTATAGCCCTGTTTATGAATAGATTTCCAGATAATGGTTTGTACTGGCCCCGAATATATTTGTATAATGTTATCATATCCCCTCTAAGGCACTGTTTTTCCAAACTGAAGAGATTTAAATGTTTTAACCTTTCTTCATAACTAAAATGCTCCATTCCTTTTATCAATTTTGTAGCTCGTCTCTGCACTTTTTCTAGTGCCATGATATCCTTCTTTAGAACAGGTGCCCAAAATTGCACAGCATACTCAAGGTGTGGTCTTACCAGCGATTTATAAAGAGGCAAAATTATATTTTCACCTCGAGAAGTTATACCCCTATTTATACATGACAAAACCTTACTGGCCTTAGCAACGGCAGATTGACATTGCATATTGCTACCTAATTTGTTGTCTATAACAATTCCCAAATCCTTCTCGTGTGTGGTTATCCCTAGTTCACTACCATTTAGGGTGTAAATTGCTTGTGCATTCTTAACCCCGTAGTGCATAACTTTGCATTTTTCTACGTTAAATTTCATCTGCCATTTTAGTGCCCAGTAATATCCTGCTCACATTTTATTACTTTACAAAGTTTTGTGTCATCTGCAAACACTGATACATGGCTTTCAATGCCCATTTCAAGATCATTTATAAATATGTTAAATAGAAGCGGTCCCAAAACAGAACCCTGAGGGACACCACTTACCACTTTTGTCCAGCTTGAAAATTTACCATTTATGACAACTCGCTGTACTCTATCCTTAAGCCAATGTTCTACCCAAGAACAAGAATATTCATCTAGACCAATTTCTTTTAGTTTGAAGACTAACCTATTGTGAGGAACCGTATCAAATGCCTTGGCAAAATCCAAGTAGATCACATCCACTGCAACACCCCGATCTATATTTCTACTTACTTCTTCGTAGAATGCAATTAGGTTAGTTTGACATGACCTATGTTTCATAAAACCATGCTGATTATTGCTAATAACACAGTTCTTCCCAATGAATTCCTGAATATTATCCCTTAATAGCCGTTCAAATAATTTCCCAGTCACAGAAATTAAGCTCACAGGTCTATAATTTCCAGGCAAGGATTTTGAACCCTTTTTAAATATAGGAACAACATCTGCCTTCCTCCAATCCTCCGGTACAATACCTGAAACAAAAGAATCTTGAAAAATTAAATACAGAGGTTCACTTATTTCCCCACTTAGCTCCTTAAGTACTCGTGGGTGGATACCGTCAGGCCCCGGAGCTTTATTTACATTAATTTTCTTTAATAGCTGTAGCACCTTGTCTCGAGTTATCCAATCACAAGTTATCTGCAAATTTGTTGCAGCAATCATATGCATATATCTTGCCATAGGATCCTCATTAATATATACCGAAGAAAAATAGTTATTTAAAATTTCTGCCTTTTCCTGGTCTTCATTGACTAACAGACCCATCTCTGTTTTCAGTGTACCTACACTTTCATTTTTTGTTTTTTTTAGAATTAATGTACTTGAAAAAATGTTTGGGGTTGGTTTTGCATTCTTTGGCTATCAATTTCTCATTTTCTAGTTTAGCCACTTTAATTGCCTTTTTGCAAGTATTATTGGCTTCCTTATATCTTATATAGGATGCATCTGATTGGTCCGATTTAAATGCTTTAAAAGCCCTTTTCTTATTTTTAATCTCTTGTTTTACTTCTCCACTAAGCCACATTGGTTTTAATTTGTTTCTTTTATATTTATTACACAATGGTACATACTGTGAAATGTACCTTTCTAATATTTGTTTGAATAGTTTCCATTTTTCCTCAGTGTTTTTATCACTAAGGCGTTTATGCCAGTCAATATGTTGCAGAGCTGCCCTAATCTTATTAAAATTGGCTTTTTTTAAATTATACGTTTTAATGTACCCCACATGCTTTTGCTTTTTTGAGTTTATTTCAAAAGTTACCATATTGTGATCACTATTTCCCAAATGCTCCCCTAATGAATGTTGGTTAAAAGATTAACATTGTTTGTTATAACGAGATCCAGACAAGCATCCTTTCTAGTTGGTCCTTGTACCAGTTGTGACATAAAGGTGTCATTTAACACATTCAAAAAACGGATTCCCCTAGCTGAAGTACTAGTCCCTCTATCCCAATTTATGTCCGGGTAATTGAAATCTCCAATAATTAATGTGTTCCCCCGATTTGCAGCTTCACCAATTTGCTCTAACAGCAGTTCTTCCTCATTACTATTTACATTTGGTGGTTTATAACATATCCCAACCAATAACGTATTTCCCTTTGTTTGCCCCAAGCAGATATCTACCCATAAAGCTTCCACATTTTCCTCGTCACACTCCACATGCCTAAGATTTGACTTGAACTCATGGCTGACATACAAACATACCCCACCACCCTTTTTGTTTTTCCTATCCCTCCTAAATAATGTACCCATTTAAGTTAACTACCCAGTTATGTGTCTCATCCCACCATGTTTCTGTTATGCCTATTATATCGTATTGTTTAGTGTATGCTACTGCCTCTAGTTCCCCCATTTTGTTATATAGGCTCCTTGCATTAGTGAGCATACATTTAATATTACCATGAGTCATTTGTACTTTTTGTGAATCAATATTACATACCTCCTCTGTTCTGAGCTTCCCCCTCCCCCCATCTCCACTCCCATTGTTCTGAGCTAAGGCCCATCTCATTTCTATGCTATCTCCATTTTCTAGATTGCTTTGAGCCTCCCCCCCTACTACTAGTTTAAAATCTCCTCCAACCTTCTAGCCATCCTATCCCCCAGCACAGCAGACCCTCTTCCGGGTAGGTGCAATCCATCACGACTATAAAGGTTGTACCCAAGCGCAAAATCGGCCCAGTGCTCTAAAAACCCCAAACCCTCTTTCCTGCACCAAGACTTCAGCCACGCATTGACCTCTCTAATCTCCCACTGCCTTTCTGCTGTAGCGCGCGGCACAGGTAATATTTCTGAAAATATTACCTTGGAGGTCCTTTTCTTTAGCTTACTTCCTAGATCCCTGAACTCACTCTTTAGGACCTTCCATTTTCCTCTGACTTTGTCATTGGTACCAATATGGACCATGACAGCTGGGTCATCCCCAGCCCCTCCCAATAATCCCTCCACTCTGCCGGCAACATGCCGGACCCGAGCACCCGGGAGACAACAAACTGTCCGGTTGAGTTGATCAGAGTGGCAGATTACCCTATCTACTCTCTTAATAGAGAGTAGATAGGGTTGTCTCCAACAGAAGCAAAACAAACACACTTCCAACAGTCACACTCGTTCCCCTTGGCAACAGCACCACGTGGTACGGTTACTAGGCCAAACGCACACAACAAAACATAAAGGGAATTCCCATACACACACAGATGTTACACCAGTCACTAAATAACTATTACTGTACCTTTTGGCGAAACTATACAATCACCCACGTTATAATTCTCAATATTTAAATTACCCGTCTATAACACACCCTAGTAACATCGTCTTTACAAACAGTAGTTATAGTACGGTTAGCATTGGTTAAAGTACAATTTTAAGGGGGCGGGGCCTAACTAACATGGCGACCAGACGTGTGTCTCAGGAGCTCCTGCTCAACTCCGACAGCACAAGCGACATAAGGCAACATCCCAGGGGAGAAACAGCGGTACCGCATACCTGTAAACACCCCGCAACAGTGAGCGTGAAGTGGGAGCCTGGGAGACCCGCTAGAGACCCACTGACACCGGGACCGGCGGTGTGGCCTAGCACACGACAGGCGGGAGAGGCGGCCGCTCTCCCGTCCTGGAGGTACTCTGCCGACACGTTCAAAGAGAGCGAGCCCCGTTGCCCCCCCCTTTGGACCGGTGGGGGAGATCCCGGTCCGCACAGCGGAGGCTATCCCAGGCATGCTGTAGCAGAGCAGACTGCCTCAGGGGTAAAGAGAAAGCGCAAAGCCTCACCCAAGATGGCCGAATCTGCAGATACAGAGCACCACAACGAAGCTATACAAGACTATCACATAAGGCTGAACAGGCACTTCGTGAAGCTTTGGAGGGAGCTGGAACGCAGACTATGGCAATCATCTCCTTTCCAAGGGGAGAAAACCCCAGAACAGAAGCTACAATTAAAAAGCCGACGGGCGCCCCAACACCCTGACGGCCGACCGGCACCACAGAGGGAGAAGAGGCCTCTAGAGACACCAAGGGCCCAACACCGGCAAACAATGCAGTCCACGCTACGATCAAACCCACCGCCCGGCCACCCTTATACACGGCCCAAACTAAGCACCACAAACGAGCCGCACAGAAGGGGCCCCTACACAGCGAAACAAAGATCGTGGCGCAAGCAGCGGCGCCCCAATCCTCGCCCACTGGTGAGTCGCTTGAAACCACAGCAGAGACTCACCCCCCGGGCCGCAACTGCGGGAAGCAGAGTAATTAGCCACACCGCTACCATGCACTCTCCCCTCTCTACCCGCTGTGGCAGAACGACAGGGCCGCAATGCGGAGGGCACGCTATCAGGAGCCTAACTCACAACCCTCCAGCCCTAGACCCGACACAGACCGTGGCGGACTTAAGATCAAGACACCAGAGGCCTTGCAGTGGCTGCACCGGGTTCCCAGATCCTACGACCAGTGGACTATCAAATATCGCTATCCGCCTGCTCACTGCGCCAGCAGCAGACCGACCCCACCTGTCGTCCGTCAGAATCAGAGGCTCACTGTGCCCCTCAGAGCTGCGGGACTGCAGAGCCCCTTTGGAAGGCATCGGCTGACTGAACTCTTGGCCCCAACAGACACCGCAGGTGCCCATGGCCCACTTGTCGAGCCTCTGGGCTGGGCGTCGGCTGACTGGGATACCAGGCACCTGTGGTGGACTGTACTTATGAAGGGACAACACATGGTCCTATAGTATTCATGCCGACATACTCACATACTCACTGATGATTAACCAAGCAAAATAGACTCTATAATGTACATAGTGCTGGTTTGAGATTAACATTTACTTTTCTTGTATTAATATTCTTGTAAGCCTGTGTCACAAGCCTGTTCTCTAAGCCTGTTTTACATTTAGTTTGCTTGATCTACTGTCTAAAATTGGCAGGAACTGTTGGTATATAATTGCTGGATCAGGCTGACTACCACTGTACATCATGCATACTATGAAACACAAGCGTCCACATTATCTTGTTTACTTAACCATGCTACGCATAGGCAATCTTGAGCACATACCCATATATTTTTTAGCCTTTATGTTTTAACTGCTAGGAAATTAGGCAGTTCATTACTATACAGCGATATCAGGCTAACATAATTAAGCGGCATTTTACTACCAGCCTTGACAGAACCACTCTTGAAGACAGAGCCAAATACGGGCAATTATGTTAATATGTCTAATATATAACTTTTGATAGGTCAGACAATATTTACCTGTACTTAATCATCACTGAACATGGTGAAATAATACTAAGTTTCATGTTTTACTGTTTAACTGCCTAATAATTAAACTGAGCAAAGTGATAGTCCCCTCGGGAACAAGCATCTACCTTAGCACTCTCAGACAAGCATTTCCAACACTCTTATATTGCATAACTTGGAGATAAGCCTGTTTAAATTTTTTTTTATATATAAATACACGTTAAGCTCAGCATTATACTGTTGTCTACTCTTATATAACATAAAAAATGTGCACAGTCTATCCATGCCAAATGATTGTACATTTATGCTTATGAAAACTCTGGCATTTGCTATTGTGGCATTGCTAGTATAAAATGTACCTTGTTTTATTAATGCACAACAAAATAAAGAATTAAAAAAAAAGTACAATTTTAAAGTCACAGTTCAGTTAGTAGTGGTTATGATGGTAAACATACAACATAAACGACAGTTATTAGTGGTTATTTACAGTATCAGTAATTATAATACATGGTTATGGTACCGTGCGCTATGATACAGTTACACACTATTCATACTCTCGCTAGACGGCAGAGCTCATGCTATCTAGCAAGATATACACTCTACTACAATAATTTTTAACACATTTACAGTTTCCCAACTAATCTATTGGCCAGTACCTCGAGGGACTACCTAAAACTATTTACATCCGTTTTGGTTAGCCGTCGCTGCCCAAGCACCACATATAGTGAACTAGAGGGCGGAATTTACACAGAACCCTCTTAGTCTATCTACTCTATCAATAGTCTAGTGGGTTCCAAATTTACACGCCTTCCCACTTAGCCAAGATAGGTTGAGATCTAGCGGACAGAATATACAACAGGCTCCGCTTAGTCTCCCGGTCCCTCCGACCTAGCGAACGAAATATACACCCTAGATACGCTAGTCTAGACAAGACACCGGTGTCCGGCTTGGGCTATTTACACAGGACCCAGCCTGACTCCAAACCAAGATTAAACGGGCTGACTACAGGGCGTTTAATTACGAGCGGTGCGCCTTCGCTCCTTCCCTCTACTGAGGGGGCCAATTCCATACAAAATACAAACCCCTTATGGGCCTACCGCACAATCGGTATCCAATACCCCTGGTGGGTCCACCGTCTAAAACAGTAGTTGTCTTACCTCCTCGTTCCTGAACCTGAGTTCACACTCATCGATGGGGGCACCCCAGCACTTACTACGTAGAGGCCGATGATCTCCTGGACAACAGACCAGTGGCGCCGAGATGAAGGGAGGTCCACGCAAAAGTTCAGGGGTGCAGCCGTAGGGAGCGTGGGCAAAGATAGACCGTCTCACGCCTCTGCTCTCAGCTACCGTTGAACGATGAGATTCCCGGCCAATGCACCAAATGATACCGGAGAAACTGACGGAAGCCAAGCACAGAGAGATGGACACAGGTTTCTTCAGGAAGGAAGAGATCTTTATTCGATTCACCGACCGGGACTCAGAGGGACTAATGTCACCAAAAACAGCTCAAATCTGAGCCCTGATCGTACAGTGTAGGCACCTTATATAGACATATAGCTCCTCCTATAATCAGTTCAACCTACACGTACTCTTACCCAATCAACAGAATAGAGACTAAATTCCTGTTTGACCACTTGGCTTGCCCAGCACAATGGAGGAGGGGAATACTCGTATATCCTGTATTCCTGCACATGCTCCTTACACTACTGATTGTATCGTTGCCACGTGCAACCAACCAACCGATACATCAGCATATGCACGTGCACATACCACGTGGCAATCTCAGCCTACTAAAGGGATCTCCACCCAGACCTTAACTAAAGTATCTGCCAACTCCTGGACAGTCTGTGGTGCAATGTGACGTTGGTGGATGGAGCAAGACATGATGTCCCAGATGTGGATTCAGGTCTGGGGAATGGGTGGACCAGTCCATAGCATCAATGCCTTCATCTTGCAGGAACTGCTGACACACTCCAGCCACATGAGGTCTAGCATTGTCTTGCATTAGGAGGAACCCAGGCCCAACCGCACCAGCATATGGTCTCACAAGGGGTCTGAGGATTTCATATTGGTACCTAATGGCAGTCAGGCTACCTCTGGCGAGCACATGGAGGGGGTGTCTTGTTAATTGCCTATAATTTCCACATGTTATCTATCCCAATTGCACAACAGCATGTGAAATTGATTGTCACTCAGTGTTGCTTCCTAAGTGCACAGTTTGATTTCACAGAAGTGTGATTGACTTGGAGTTACATTGTGTTGTTTAAGTGTTCCCTTTATTTTTTTTGAGCAGTGTATATTGCTATGCATCTTGTGATTTATGTATCCTTTTTTTTTTTTTGGTTATGCAATTGTGCCTTTACTTAATATTGTGAAAGTTAACAATATAGGTATATATCAGCTCTGCTATTGAGCATAGTACTGTAAGAAAACCTGTTATTACATTACATATATCTAAATAAAAACAACGTTTTTTTTGCATCATCTCATCAATGCAGTATCACATATTAATATATTTATCTAAGGTACATTTGTGGGCTACCTTGATTTAGTAATGACAGGAGGCGAGTATTTTTCCTCCCTGCCTTGCTTTCTTTATATGTGTCACTGGTCTAAGGTAGGTTGGGCTCATGTTTTGTGTTTACATTGATGATTTGTTACTGTAATTTTACATAATAGTTATTCAGTTATCAGATTGTAATATACAATTTACTACTATGGAATGATGTATACGGTACATTATTTGGATTTCCACGTTCATGACTGTGTCTAAAACTGTCACAAATTCTCTTTCCAGTATGATTCATCACTGAAGACATTTGGTTGTTCGTTTGTAATTTCCTGGTGGTTTGCTCCTTTTGGATTTTGATTTGTCCCTGAAAACATTTTGGTTGTTTGTGTGGAATTCACAGGGAAGTTTGCTCCTTTTATGTTGGATTTAGGAGTTATTACTATTGCTTGTTATATGTTTGCTTCTGTTAAATGTCGCTTTCTGAAAGAGGAAGTGATTAGGTCATTACATCTCATGCGATTGGTTCTTTTTTTCTATGTATTGCTTTGCTGCTGTGTGGAGCTAGTAAAGAGATATAATGCGAAATACTCGCCTCCTGTCATTATTAAAATTAAGATTATTAGTACACTAAAGCAAGCATAATCTTCAATTGCGTATGATTCAGTTCACTTCTTCTGGCATTTATTCCAACAATATATTGTTTTTTTTTTTTTTAAATATAAGTAACAAAAGATTCTGAGTTTTAACACTTTTTCTTCAGTTATAGTGTTCCTGTAATAGTAAGGTTGGATCACCAAGATTTTGCTATTTTCCATATATTTTTAAGCCCATATTTATAGCAGATTAAAGGACCACTCTAGTGCCAGGAAAACATACTCGTTTTCCTGGCACTAGAGTGCCCTGAGGGTGCCCCCACCCTCAGGGACCCACTCCCGCCGGGCTCTGGGGGGAGGAAGGGGTTAAACTTACCTCTTTCTCCAGCGCCGGGCGGGGAGCTCTACTCCTCATCCTCTTCTGCCTCGCGACGTCATCGGCTGAATGCGCATGCGCGGCAGGAGCCGCGCTCGCATTCAGCCGGTTGCATAGGAAAGCATTCATAATGCTTTCCTATGGACGCTTGCGTGCTCTCACTGTGATTTTCACAGTGAGAAGCACGCAAGCGCCTCTAGCGGCTGTCAGTGAGACAGCCACTAGAGGCTCTGGAGGCTGGCTTAACCCTCAGAATAAACATAGCAGTTTCTCTGAAACTGCTATGTTTATAAAAAAAAGGGTAAAAGCTAGCTGGACCTGGCACCCAGACCACTTCATTAAGCTGAAGTGGTCTGGGTGCCTAGAGTGGTCCTTTAACTCTCTCCAGCTGAAGACAGAGTGTATTAATATCTACTTTTCTTTCTTTTTCTCTCTTTAATAATTTTTTTATCAGTTATGTTTTTTTGTATGGGTAAATATTTTGCAGGGAGGAGAAGAGAAGCCAAATCAATTTCTCTTTTTCCATGTCAGCAACAAAAGTGACAGCCCACTGTAAAAATCGCCATATCATTTGAGTGTTACAAATTCTTTCCACCCCTTATTCAGATTATGTGACTTTGAGGTCCACCTTTATGTAACTGATAGGCCTATGAGGAGCATTTTCCAGACTGCCCTTTCATGATGGGAATAACATGCAGAGTACTTTTGTCATACACAAAATGTCCCATTATCTACCTATATTTGATTTTTTTCATTGTTTTATGTTAAATATTTATAGTACTAATACTGTGAATACAAATGGTCTTATATCGGCAATATATGTGACTAAAAGGATCAATGTTTATAAAAAACAAATACTTACGCTTGCAGGCCTTTCGACTGGAAATAGGCTTACTCATATCTCGTTTGTACCCTTGCTTGCAGTAGTGACAGTGGCGCCCAGCAGTGTTGTGTCGGCAATTTAAGCATATACCTCCACTTTTTCTACCAGAAAGCTTGTATAGCTCCATATTAAATCGACAACGATGAGAATGTGAATTGCACTCACAAGCTGGATGATAAGAATTGACAGGTAATTGGTAATATGAATATCAACAGCATTTCTAGTTCATTGACACATTTTTTAATGCAACCTTAAATATTTATTGCTGAGTCTTTCAGAGTTTTAAAGGTATACTGGTCAACAATTTCCCCACAGACTTGAAAGAAGGAATTGCTATTCATTATGCAGAGTAAAGCCTTACTCTGCTGAGAGAATGCAGCATTTTGGGTCTTATATAGCACTCCCTGTAATTCTCTCAAAACTTCTTTACTTGGAAAAGTGTAAAAGTCAGGACGCTTAACCAAAACACCCTGAGTGATTGTTGACAGGACAGGAATGTTTTTCGTCTGATCCGCGTCCCAGTTACCGGAGGAGATAGTTCTCATCACTTGACACATACTCATTAGATTAATCTGCACACAGCTGATTTCAGCACCCGGTCTTGCGCCCTGGGAGTCAGTATGCCAGCCCACCCCACAGCTGAACTGTAAGTAATTGATTTATTGCCTTATTTCTTGTTTAGTTTGTTGAATATCACTTGTGGTTGTCCTGATGAAAGTCCCTTAGTGGAACTAAAACGTTGACTTTTACACTTTTCCCAAGTAAAGAAGTTTTGAGAGAATTACCTGGGAGTGCTGATTTTTGTGTTCTATACATTTAGTGCAATCGAGCACCGGGTCAGGAAAACTGTAAGTAGGAGTGCAAGGCTTTTCTTTCATATATATATATATATATATATATATATATATATATATATATATATATATATATATATATATATATATATATATATTTATATAAAATAATGCATCACATTTGTACTCTCTGTATAAGCAAGGTACATTATTATGGTTTTATTGATTTCAGAGTATATATTTCGAATTAAATAAATGTATTGAGAAACTTACCGACACATGCATGTGCATTGCTTGGTGTTGCTCTCTGCCAGGGTCTATCATAATAAAAGGGTTTGCAAACATCACACTCTGGACCAACTGTGTTGTGCTGACATTCACACAAAGGCCCATCTTTGCCATCAATGCAACGAGAAGCATGCCCATTACATTTACACCTTCCTCCAACCTGAAGTTCTGATATACCAAAAAAAGCTGTCTTTCTTCGAATCCCGATTTTTTTGCCATAATGTAGACGATTAAATACCACACGTATGTCTGTAGCAGTTACCCAGTCTTGCAAAACAGGACTATATTCAAATCTACGAGCTGAAGGACGTCCTGCTAGTGGCATAAATGCCACAAGTCCTTTGGTGAGAGGTTTGACCCCTGTTTGAAAGTCAGTACATGTGGCTTCATGTTGCATGGGCTTTGTAATGGCACTTGTAGTTGCTTGATCATATACTCGACGGCAGTGAGAAGAATAAAATTGGAAAGGAATCCAGGTCTTTCCATAGTCCATTGATTTATAGATTGCCATAGAGTCAGGGCGTGGGGTACAAAAACGCAAGCTGACATAAACTAGCTCAAACCTACGACTCAGAGATAGAGTCAAGGTAACATTTTGTGGAAGTGTGATTCCACTTTCTGACCTCCAACATGTTTGGGCATCCGTGTCAGTCATATATGAAGGTGGGTAAGATGTCTCTGCGTTTTTCTGATCACACAGCTGACACCTACGTGATGTTATATTTGTGGAGTCCAGGAAATAACAAAGTTTCTGGGGTACACGACCACAAGTGTTGAAAGTAATTACCTCTCGTTCAAGAGCCACATTGATGAAATCTGGTATGCAGTACTTTGGCCTCTGTTTAGCATCATAGCAAGGGCTCTCTGGAGACCCACCATGGGTTGAAGCTTTATTGAAATTGTTTTCCTGCCCTTTTGGCACTGGGCATAGAAGGGAGATGATATAAAAAGGAATAAAACCCCACCAAATTCGAGGCATCTCAGAACAATCAGGATGTTGGAAACATTACCTGAGAAAAAACAAAGGAGACATATAAAAATGTGTATCAGTGTGTATATATATATATATATATATATATATATGCGCAACATCTACAAAACAGGTTGTCAACAATTATAACAATCTATCTATTTTTCTGTCTCCCTCTGTCCATCTAGAATAATGCTGTATACATATACATTAATGTTCCACTAGATCTCCGAATTAAAGTTGTAATGATGCCAACAGCACTCTTTGTTTGTCTCTGTCCTCTCTCCTGCAATGTGAATACTAATGGGGTGCTTTATATACAAACACTTTGTTAAAGTATAGTTTAGCATATTTTCCTCGCACTATTTTGTTTCTTTTGACCATTTCAATGAACACAATAAAATGTGTATATTCACATTTTGGTGTGAAATATACTGGCCAAATATTAAAGGAATATAAATGTGAGAAACCTGAGAAGCCAATGTATCAAACTTAGTCAACACAATAATTCCATTCGACATCCATGTCATCATGAGATTCTATCTGGTATTTAATCTCTAAGTGTCTATTGTTTAAAAATACGCCCCTGTGTAAATCTTAATGCAATGTGACTGCAGTGTAAAAGGATAAATTAATGCCATTTTCATTATAACATAGAACCTGAATGGTGATTCTAAAATGACCTCATTACTAGCAAACAATGAGTGTAATTTAGCCTTATGTTTTCAGTACTAGTAAAGGTTCTCTAAATCTATTCACCAATTTTGGCTTTAAACATAGATAATTATGCAAAGTTGGTTCCTTATTTTTGTTATTTATAGAGTGTTTCTGAATATTTTTTGAGAAATACAGAAATCATAACCGTGAATTATCTACAATTATTAGTGTAATAGAGTAAGTAAATTATCTCCCAATTTCATTATATCAAATGGAAAGTGTAACAGATCACCTGGCACCCCGACTGGGTACCTCCTAGAGCTCCAAGCACTCCGGCCGACACCACAGCCACCGTAGCCTCCTTCAGAGAGCAAGACAGGAACAAGCTCTTACAAGAGCTTAGTAGTGATATAGCAAGAGCGTATGACTAGCATAGCAATCCCTTGTAGCAGATTCCCCAAATAAGAGACGGCACTCCAAATGAAGGGGTAAGTAGAGTAGAATTTAAGTTTTAATGAAACACTCTGCTTTTATGCACATTTCACACACACAGTAACAGGAGACTAAACTCTCTATTCCCAGCGGCGGATCATTAATGGGTAGGGAATAGAGAGCTCAGTCTCCTTTCCCCAGCGGCAGAGTGTTCTATCAGGAGAGGAGCTTGTTACCCCCTCTCCCCAGCGACAGCTTAATATACCAGGGGGAGACTGTAAGCCCCACAGCTGTGCAGATGGGACTGTGGTCTCTGCACTTACCACCCAGGGGGTAGGGACGGTCAGTCCTACCCCCCCCCACGACAGGGCTGTTTAGCCAAAGGGGAGACAGTCGGTCTCCCCCTCTGGCAGCAGAGCTGTGTATCCAAAGGGGAGACAGCCGGTCTCCCCCTTCAGCAGCAGAGCTATGCACCTAAAGGAGAGACAGTCAGTCTCCAGCAACCAGACTACTCCGGTGGTAGTGCTGGCACCAGGACAGAGTACCGCTGGTCTCTGCCCACTCAGCAACCCACCAAGGCAGCCTACCAGTCCCCCACACAGCCGTGGTGAGGCACCTGGACATGGACAAGTTTCTCCTCTACCCAGGTGTAGTAACCATTTATTGTGGGTGGGCTGTACTGTTTTTTCTGCTTTGTGGGTGGGCTGCTGGACTAACAAGGGCACTGACCGTCAGGAGATCAGGTACCCTGTTAGTCTGTTTGGAAAAGGGGAGAGATGTGACGAGACCAATCTCGCCACATTGCATTGGAGGAGCCTGGTTGCCCGCCTGCTGCCTTTGGATTATGGACCGGCAGCTAAAGGGCTAATTTTACTGTGCAGAAGGATTTATTTCTCCCTTTCTGTACAGCCGTTCGGTAGAACGTTTTATCTACCGAACAAACAGCCTTTGTTTCAGCCTCCCCAGAGCCATGGGAAGCCGGCCGGCGCTGTTAATGGGCCACCCAGAAGCTGGCGTGTGCCTCCAATGGACCTCCCTGAAGCCGCGGTTAACCGCGGCTTAACAAGCGTGTGCCGGCAATTGACCACCCAGTAGCTGCGGTTAACCGCAGCTTAGTTGATTGTTACTGGGTGGTCGCGGTTACACCTAGCCGCCACACGATGGCGGTGTTCTGGAGCTCCCCGGGCAGCCAGCGCTTTTCTGCCCGGCTTTCCTGCACTAAAAGCGGACACTTTTGCGTGCAGGCACCGCTGAGCCTCCAGCGCCCTGGTTCTCATTCGGGACTTTAAATTTATATCCCAATCTATGTGGAAGTACCCAGATAGCCTGCCATGGAGCCTGTTCGTGGAATTAAAGACTTTGGCTCAATGGCAATTAAAATGTATTCGTGTGGTCTGAGTGCCATTCACCTAATAATGTGCACTCAGACCTGAGCTATCTGGGGATATGTTAAATGCCTGTGTGTTATATGTAAAATGTAACTTTATGTATTTTATGGTGTTTCACTGTCTTTGTGTCCCCATGTGCATAATGGCGATTTGCCTTTGTCCTGGGAGATAATTGAATTACTTCTCAATTATCTCCAGGGCAGAAGGGAGGAAGCCAGGATGCATTATGGGGATGTTTTACTTCTGTATGTCCTGAAATGCTACATGTCTGTCTTTTGTTACAGTCTTCCATCTGGTCCCCTAGGAGAGTGTCCATCAGGTGGGAGACCTGCATAAATACAGGGGCAGGTAGCCCTCAATAAACAGACCACTGCTTGACCCTCAACACAGAGCCTTGTCTCGTTCTTGGGGGGATTCACTGTATGCTGATAGAGACTGACTGCCAGGAGTGTAAGCTGCTTGGGAGCTTTTCCTGTTCGTCTGCTAGCAGCTATTCGTGAGGTTCCAGTTCGGGAGTTTGGAGTGCTACCTTATTCCCTTGTATGCAGTTCGGGAGTTTGGTGCATTCACTTATATCCAATTTGTGAGTTTTGGTGATCCTACAGTAGCTGTGCCTGTCTTTGAAAAGGGGATTATCGCCTAAACCGATTTTAACCCCTTGTCTGCTGAAACGGTCCGTTACACCTATTAAGAGGGACAGTTAAAAATCTATGTAATAATTTTTTTTAATTATTTTATTATTTGACGTACGTGAGAGTGCCGTGTGGGAATGCATTACCTGCACGAAACTTGTCCGGTGGGTACGAGTTGCAGTTTGCGGATTATGCGTCGTTCTGGAGAGCCTAATTATTGATTAGAGTGAATATGCGAGTGTAATATTTATCTTGCATTGACAAGATGCTTCTTTTACTTACCTATGTATTGGTGTGGTACGAAATGATTTGATATCCTTTTGTTAGGGTAGTCCTAAAATACAAGTATGGGAACTGGTTTTAAAAACATTTTTTTTGTGTGTGTGTCCCTTTAAATACCATCCCTCTCCCTCCCTGGCTCCCTCCCTGCCATCCTTTCTTCCTTCCTACTAGAGTATATGTTTGTGGCTGAATACTATTAATAATTTATTGATTTATTTTATTTCCTGGGTTTGGCTGTTACTGATGGGAGTGATGGTTGATCAGGATCGGGGAAGGGGGGGGTTCGGCGTTCGGCACTTGTGAGTGTGTGCTTGCCGGCCCCCTCCGCTCCCCTGACTTGTGGATTGCCCTGACTTGTGGATTGTGTGGAATAATCGGGGGGGGGGGCTGGCTTTTGATATTTGCGTGTGCTTGCCAGCCCCTCCGTTCCCCTGACCGGCGGATTGTGAGGAAGAAACGGGGGGGAGGGGGGGTGGAAGTAGATGCGTGCCGTGTACTCACGTGACCGGAAGTAACCACGGCGTGGGACTGCCGGTGAAAACGAGCTGACGGAAGCCCAGTAGCTGCCCGGATTTACCTGTGGTCCGGGTGCCGATCCTGCCTGCGGCTGGCTTACTGCCGGTGGGGAGGGGAACCCTCCGTTAGTCGGGATGGTGTGCTGGGTGTAATAGGAGTAGCTGCTGGACTGGATGCTGCTGGACCGGATGCTGCTGTACCGGAACCGGAAGTGGACACAGTGGAGCCTGGGTCGATCTCGGCCCTGATTAGGGGTAGGTCTGAGTATAAATAGGCCGGTTAACCCCTCCCACAACTACAGGCTCCACCTTAACATATATGTAGAAAGGCCATTAGGCCTGAATTTGTGGGAGGAGCAAGTCCCCTGCTTAAACTCCCAGCCCCTACTCACCTCTGCCGTTCAGCTGATTGTCTATCCCCATAGCAACCAGCACTTCCGGTCCAAGATTCCTGCCAGAACAGCATCAGTCTCCTGCAGCAAGAGGTCCAGAGCAATCCTCCGTCCGTTCTGAGGCCCTGCCACTCTGTTTTCCTCCCGGTTGCGGTACCTGGCTTCCGGTCACGAGACCGGCACGCTCACGTAAACTAAGTGAGGGAAATAGCGTTCGGCTATTTCCCTCCGTTCGGGCCTAAAACGTAGGGGTAGGCTCCCTATGTCTTCTGTAAATGTATCCATGGTCATTTTACGTATTCAGCGTTCGTGCCAAAACGGACGAACGCCCGTTACACATACGCATCATTTACGTTTTTGTACGGGAAAAACTGCCGAACTATGTATAGGTGTAACGTTAATATTAATCGTATTTCTGAGTTACTGTTCGGTCATACGCACGAACCTCGTACTTACCCGTTCGTGCATCTTTAACGTTAGACAAAAATCCTATTCACCCCTCGCTATTTTCTAATTCACTACTGTTCTATTCGTATGGTTTAAACGAACGCGCGGTACAAATCCCTAGTACGGTTAATTATTTTAAACCATTCTAATAAATCATGAATTTCATTTACACGAATTTCAATGTAAACGCATATTCCCTGTTCGGTCAGTTAACTGCTGATACTTTCCTGTCAGTATTAGTTATTCAATTCAGTCTAACTACCAGTCTTTTTCTTAAACTGTGTTTGCCGGTCTGTTATATCTAAAACATTTAAATCTCAACAAGTCTTATAGACTTTTCATGTCACCAATTTAAAGAACAGGCTTTTCTAACTATAAGCCAACCCTATTTAAACCCTACATACAGATATTAATTATTTAAACACGATCTTCTAGGGTAATTCCGTTAAATCCACATCTGTACTACATCTTCTCCTTAAAATAACGCAGTCATTTATTCTTGCCTCTGTCACGTCTTTGGCTTCACAGATTGCATCGGTTTTTGCATTCCTGCTCAAAAGTTACTATTTCAAGTTATTTTTATTACAGGAACAGGTATAGTATTTTCTTACTTTAGTTTCATCCAGGTCTAGGCCTCAAATACAATTAAGCAATCTAGACTTGTCACAGCAAGACATGCTGGTATTTATTACATACTGTCACATCTGTTGTTAACTATTTAAATATTCATTGGTTAATCCTTAGCTCCAGTATTATTCTAGGCCTCCACCGGTTTCTACACATTAAACCAGTTACGCTCTGTAACGGAATGCAGTATAATAATGCACGATATCCGTTGGTATCCTCAGGAAATCCACAGTCAGAGTAGAAAGCAAGGCAATATCCCCAATCCTCCCAATAACCGGACGAAACACAGTTTGGGAGTCAACTAACTCGGTTTATTCACAAGCAGGCATATTTAAGCAGTTCCCCATGCAAGGGGTTTCCACACAGATAATCCAGGGGATTTCTCCCAACATGCATTGTGACTTTCCCAACAGGCATTGCTGCACGAGAAGGATACTCCCACTAAAATGGACGATTAAGTGGATTATCCCCTCGTGCAGCAAAACCGACAATTGACTTTAAAATACATAATTCACACAATATTCGGTACTTTGGAATAACCGAACGTTCGGTAGATAGCTGGGGTCGGAGCGCACACTTTGTGAGAATACCGCTCCGATCCCAGCTGAATTGACCGAACGCCGCACAGAATACATTTAAACATTGAAGTTGGTCTAAAAGTACCGAATAAGTACGGGACACATAATGTACCGAACGCGGAACTCCCGAACGCTCTGGAAGTCCAGCGGTGTTCGGATCATTGAGTAGCCGTTTTCAGTTCCAGGCTCTCGACGACCGAACACCGCTGCAGAGACAAAGGATCCAAGATGGCCGACCGCCGCATGGTCGGTAGTCGAACGACGGCAACCTAGGAGAGCCCTTAATTACCGATTGCAACAATGTTGCAATCGGTTAATTGGTGCCACACGACTTGTGAATGTGTGGTCGACCTGGGGAGCCCGTATTCGCACGGCGAACGGCCAGGATAGCCGTGTTTCGTCGTACGAATGCTTGTATGCTGGCAGCGTACGGCTGTCAGCATGCGAACGGCCATAGTACAACACATATACATTTAACGGAACACATTATACATTCAGCCTACGGACAACCTGTACTGCATATAGCTCAGAAGTGGCTAGGTTTGCCACACGCTCATCACCAGTTCCATACTTCATTCAAGGTATAGTTCCCGACTCTTTTCAAGACCTTTCTATACAAGACCTTACGCGGTCTCGGTTTCATTACGATTGACTCACGGTCTTACGCACACAGTATGTTAACTCTTTACAATTTCTCTACCCAGGCCTACGGTCATACTGCCATCAGGCCAAGAAAAACAGCAAACCTACCTGACCCGGTACTCAGGCATACCACCAGGTACTTACGTCCTTACTCACATACGGCAATCACTACCCCAAGGCCTCAATCAGCCTTTCTCTTTAACGCAAACTCGTCCCAATCCTATACTAAACCTTCCAGATCCCTCAATTCAGGATCTCATGTTGCGCTCCTAACAGCCAACCCTCACTACAAACCATACGTCACCACAATACGCATAAATACATCAACATTTGTCTTAATCCTCAGGCTTCTTCTTCAAGAACAGCAGCAGACAAGACTCGCCAGATAAAAAAATACTAGAAGGTTCCAGTTATCCTTTACAACCATTCAAGGTTAGTATCCACACATTACACCAGAATTTCCCTGTCAACCTTAAGTATACAATTGAACTGGCTACTGGGTCTAGGCTACCACCTTAGCTCACTCTATTAGGAAATCCGGTCCCGCAAGGCCATCTCCCACCTCAACACGGAGGTATGGCCCCACGCCCAAATCATAGTTATACGCCTCGCCCGCCCTTCTAAAGGGCTTTAGTCAGGGCCTCACCTGTCACGGCCACACGTTTTGAATTCTCTTTACAGTCACCGAGAGGCCAACACCCCGCCACCACGTCTGTGGCCTCAATTTCCTAAGCCAAATCATAGGTAGAGCCTCTCATCGCCACTTGGCATTAGCAGGGCGTCACCTATCAAAATCCCACAGATAAGTTTTTCGCTTCGGCACTAGCATTACAGTCCAGTTCTTCCAATAAATACCATCCCTCATATCCCCCCACGTTCCTTACTCCCCTTCTAATATCTAATTCACAAAATCATTTCTTTTAGAATGTCCCAAGAACCAATCCCCATCGAAGAACAGCTTGAAGAGTTACCATTAACGCCAACCAGACCAGAGTCTCCAGGCGAATCTCTCACCCCTTCAACTCCCACGTCCTTGAGAGCATGGACTATTCCTAAAATTACGGCCGAGCTTAGGCTCAGGGGAATCCCCTTTCCGGCCACAGCTAGAAAGGCAGAACTTTACAGGCTGCTTACCTACCAAGCCCCTGAGCCGAGGCCAAGCACTAGCTCTCAAGGACAGCCACCAAGCACTGGCATGGCCACCCAGGATACCCTGGCAGCAATCTTGGCCAACCTGAAGACCCTTAATAGCAGGCTATCTAAGGTGGAGAGTGCCATCGCCTCCCCAGGTAATACCCCGGTCCTCCCAGTGTCCACCCCGGCTGTCCTTGCTGTATCAGCATGCCCCCATACTCCCCTCACAAACACCAGTCACAGCTATAACTCATTTTGAGTCACCAGCTCACTCCGTCCCAGACTCTATCAGGAAAGAAATCTTAGACGGGAATGACATGTGTCTGGTGTCTCTGCTTATAGCTTCACAGGACATATTGGAGAACAAGGCATACAATTACGGGGACATATCAGTAGTACTTAAGACGAGAGATCCCAGGCTTAATAAAAAAAATTCAATTCCCCAGTTTGTGATAGCTTTCGGGATATACCTGGACGTCATCTGCACGGTGTATCCCCACAGAAGAGAGGAGTTAGACCTCTACCTTCACAAGGTGGTGGATCTAGGCATCAAGTACGGGGGCTCTTCTTTCTACGACTATCATAAGTCAGTATCAGCGAAGGTGGCAACCCATCTGAAACAGTTCAACGTTAGAATTAACTGGTGTCAGATGGATACAGAACTATTCTGTCGCCACTTCACTGGTCTTAGGCCCCCGTCTTGTGCCATATGTAATTCTTGGTTAAATACAACTACATTATTTAAAGAGGCAGGCCCCTAAATTACCTATCTATAAATATTTTTCATGTATTCCTTTCTGGTAACAAGAACTATATATAAATAAGTCACGTTTTTTTCCACATTAGTTCAAGTTATCGCCCTACCAGGACAAGCCAAAATCTTCCTAACATATTTCAATATTTCGGTTAGTATCTACTCTTATGCTTAGCGGTGTAATTTCAATGGTCTTCACCTGGGGGTTAGGTTGTAACTCAATTATTATGACATGTTTTAGGATCAAGTAGGGGTAATTTTTCCACTACCGAATCGTCATACAGGACAAACAGCAGGTACGTTTATATAAATAAAACCCAGTTAGGTTATTTTTAAGGTTATAATAAGCTCTCGCCAATTAGGTATAATCCCATAGGCCTCTTCGCCTATAGTTAAGTGGTCCCGCAAGGGCTACAGTCATTTCTTCCATCAGAGGTTCGAGCCAAATCGTCCCAAGGCATAGTTATAGCCTTGCATTAAGTCATAGTTAGGGCCTCACTCGTCACGGCCAAATGATATTACAATCTTATACGTGTCACCGAGAGGCCAACACCCCGCCACCCACCTCAGTGGCACAAAGGCCCCACGAGCCAATTCATAGGTAGAGCCTCTCAAAGCCACTTGGCGAGTAGTTAGGGCATCACCTGTCACCTAAAATAGTAAGTTAATACAATTTTGGCTTAGTGCACTAATCTGGTAATCTGGGTTACTGCAGATCTACACGAGTACCATACTAACCAAGCTATCCGCCTCACTCCCTTAGCATGTCTAACGCTTCCATACAGGGAGATGACCTGTCCGTTACCAGCACCCCGACCAGGTCAGGCTCGCTAAGAAGGCAATCAGAATCGGCAAATCCCGCGTCCAGCTCTAGATCCTGGACAATTCCAAAGATCACCACGGAACTCAAAAAGAGAAATATCCCTTTCCCGGCCACAGCCAGGAAAGCTGAACTTTTTCGCTTGTTGAATGCCAACGTGGACAATGAAAGGCCTGGCCCTAGTTCTGAGTTTAACGTTCAAAGCAGCCTGTCAGAACTGCGCGTTATGATGGCCTCCCTAGTGTCTTCTGTAGCCACTATAAATAATAGATTGGATAATCTGGAATCAAATAATACACCAACCATTCAAGAGGTTCCAGCACCTATTGCCCAGCCAGAGCCTAACCCAGGAGACCCGCTAAGACTTCAAATATCATAAATCCTATTCACCTAATACCACAGAATCTTAAGCGTGACATTATAGAGGGGAAAGATGTTAACCTAGCTTCACTACTTATAGTGAAGACGTAATTGAGAACAGGTCATATATGTTTGATGACCTGTCGGTAGTCTTGAAGTCTAGAGACCCAAGACTGAATAGGAAACTTAACATCCCTGAATTTGTACTAACCTTCGGTCTATACAGAGATGTGATTTGTACGGCTTTTCCCCTCCGTAGAGAAGAACTTGACTTATACCTACATAAAATTATTGACTTGGCATATAAGTGCAGAGGCTATGCTTTTTACGACTATCACAATTCATTCTCATCCAGATCAGCCGCATCACTGTCCCAATATAATACAAATACCGACTGGGGGCAGTTAGACACCGAACTGTTTCTAAGACATTTTGCAGGTCTCAAAACACCTTCTTGCGCTATATGCTCTTCAGCAGCTCATACGGTCAACTTTTGTCCCTAAATGTTGCAATTCCCTTAACCAGTAACGCTTACTCTGAATATCAACCCAACACGACCCAGAGAGAATTGAGAGACAAATTAGGCAGGCCTTTTGTTTTTTGGGTAAAGCTTAAGTCTGTAATAATTTCAATGCTGTTGGTTGTAGTTACAGTGCTTGCAGACTTCTTCACGTGTGCTCACTTTGTTACAGGGCGCACGCTAAAACAATGTGCCCAAACTGGCTGTACCCTAAAATATCCTCCACTCCAATAAACATTCCTAATTTGCAACGCTACCTGTCTAATTATCCTTCTTTACATCTGGTAGAATTTTTCACATCTGGTTTTACTAACGGGTTTCACACAGGTTTTGTTACACTCCCCAGAGGTATATTGGAATACCCCAACCTACAGTCAGCATTTACAGACCCCAGTAGCATACAAGAACTCCTACTTAAAGAAGTTAACAACGGTTTCATGATAGGGCCTTTCACAACACCACCTTTCACCTCCTGGAGAACAAACCCTCTAGGCATTGCTACAGGGAAATGTAATAATAAATTTTAATAATAAATCATTATTGATTTTTCTGCACCTCACTTTTCCACTACACCTAGCTTAAATGAGCTTATTCCGTCAGATGATTTCTCCCTTCATTAAGCAAGAATTGATGATGCCATACAAGCTATCATTCATTCTGGAAAGGCTACCTGGTTAAGTAAAACCGACATTACTAATGCGTTTAAATTGCTACCTATACATCAGTCACTCTGGCACCTGCATGGCGTTAAGTGGGAAGACAGGTATTATTTCACTACCAGACTAACTTTTGGCTCCAAAAGTAGCCCCAAGATATTTGATATCTTCGCCGAAACTTTAACCTGGCTCCTACTTAACAAGTGCAGATGTCCAGTAGTCATCCATATTTAGACGACTTCCTCACTATCGAACCGCACCACTGCACACCAAGCAGGCTACATCACATACTTTCTTTATTCAAAGATTTAGGAGTCTCTGTAGCTTTGGACAAAAGAGAAGGTCCCAACACTGAGATTACTTTCCTGGGTATAACACTCAATTCCGTTTCTATGCAATCCAGCCTGCCCCAAGAGAAAGTAGACAGAATTCTTTCATACATCAACATCTGCACATCACAAGGCTCTTGCACCAGGAAACAGCTACAGTCACTACTCGGGTCACTTAATTTTGCGATGAGGATCATTTCACAGGGGAGGTCATTAATTTCCAGAATTCTCTCTCTCTTACACAGTCTCCCTGACGACGACTCCACAGCTCTCATAGACGAACCAGCTAGAGCAGATCTTAAAATGTGGCATCTATTTATGTCCTCTTGAAATTGCAGGTCGCTATTAGTCCCCCCCCATTTCTGACAATCCCCCTGTAGTTTGGACTGACGCATCAGGTGCCATAGGTTATGCATTGATTTTTGGTAATGAGTGGGTATACAACTCTTGGCCAGTAAAGACTACATCGCTAGAGAATTTTTTTTTTTATAATTTATTTATTGTTATTTTCTTTTATATCGTACAATACATACAAAGTAGATACAATACAAAGTACCGTATATACTCGAGTATAAGCCGAGTTTTTTAGCACATTTTTTGTGCTAAAAAACCCCAACTCGGCTTATACTCGAGTCAATAGTCTGTATTATGGCAATTTGCATTGCCATAATACAGACAGGGGGAGAGGGGGGCTGGCAGAGCTGTAACTTACCTGTCCTGCAGCTCCTGTCAGCTCTCTCCTCCTCCGCGCCGTCCGTTCAGCACCTCGGTCAGCTCCCACTGTAAGTCTCGCGAGAGCCGCGGCTCTCGCGAGACTTACAGTGTGAGCTGACAGAGGGAGCTGCACGGACGGCGCGGAGGAGGAGAGAGCTGACAGGAGCTGCAGGAGAGGTAAGTTACAGCTCTGCCAGCCCCCCCCTTCCCCCCACTGAACTGCCAATGCCACTGGACCACCAGGGAAGGAGAGCCCCCTCCCTGCCATGTAGCAAGCAGGGAGGGGGGACAAAAAAAAATAATTAGTAATAATAAAAATAATAATTAAATAATAATACAATAATAATAATAATAATTAAATTAAATAAATAAAAATAATAATAAATAATAAAAAAAATTGAAAATAATAAAAAAAAAAATTGCCCACCCCCCAGCAAGGCTCTGCAACACACACACACACACTACACTCATACACACACACACTGCACTCATACACTCACACTGCATTCATATACACACGCTGCACTCATACACACACGCTGCACTCATACACACACGCTGCACTCATACACACACGCTGCATTCATACGCTCACACTGCATTCATACGCTCACACTGCATTCATACGCTCACACTGCATTCATACACTCACACTGCATTCATACACTCACACTGCACTCATACACACACTGTATTCATACACTCACACTGCATTCATACACTCACACTGCATTCATACACACACACTGCATTCATACACACACACTGTAAATAAATATTCAATTAATATATATTTTTGAGGATCTAAATTTATTTAGAAATTTACCAGTAGCTGCTGCATTTCTCACCCTAGTCTTATACTCGAGTCAATAAGTTTTCCCAGTTTTTTGGGGTAAAATTAGGGGCCTCGGCTTATATTCGGGTCGGCTTATACTCGAGTATATACGGTAGATACAATAGATAAACAAATACATATAGACTAACAAACATATAACATATAACACACTCATTGACTCATTCAACTCTGCACTCAAAATACATAAAATTAGATTAAGTTCCCACTTCTTCAGAGATTTCTAATTATTACACAATATGCTTTCCAGTATTTAATTCTCAAGAACCTTTATCCAATCATCCCAAATCTGATATTGGGAAATATTAATACTTAAATTGGAGGCTATTCCCCTTTCCATTTTACACTGCATAATAATAGATGCCTTAATTTGCGGCCATGAGTCAATTGTTGTCTTCTTCCAGTTCTTTGCAATAGACATCTTAAAGGCCATCAAAGCCTGAATCAACAGATCTTTCTTGTCTTTAGTTAATTGCGGAAAGTTTAAATGTAGAAGCAAGTTGTCTGGGGTCCAGATACGGGTAGTATCCAGCAATTTGTTTATATGACCCAGAAATTGAACCCATGCTTCCTTGATTGGTGGGCAATCCCACCATATATGTAATTCATTTGCTCCCTCATTTCCACATCTCCAGCATCTAGAAGTCTCTGTCTTTGAAAATTTCTGGATCTTATTGGGGGTCATGTAACATCTATTAAGTATTTTAAAATGTGCTTCCCTAATATTTAAACAATGTATCGTAGAATAAACTGATTGTAAAGCCTTGTACAATTCTTTTATGTCAAATTTTATTAATAAATCTCTTTCCCATTTGCTTTTAGCTATAGGATACACCGGTCCTTTTATGCTTTTCATAACCTCGACACATCTAGTTAGTATTTTAGTATTTTTCTCCGATCCTATCAGAGCATTTAATTTGGATAATGATAAAGAACTCATATTACTAACGAGGGAACTTTGCAAAAAGCTCTTAATCCTGATATAATTAAACGCTTGTGAATATGGGATACCATAGGTACTTCGTATCTCAGCAAAGGGAATAATCTTCCCATCTACTAATAAATCAGCTAATTTTTTAACGCCACGTCTGGTCCATTCGGACGTATCCATATTTTCCATCCATATTTCTAAATTTTTAAACGTCAGAGCGGGTAAAACTTTATTTTTCAGATCTAATTGATTTTTAAGGTGGGACCAAAACTTTAAGAGGGGTCTAGTTATCCGTCATGCCTCTTATGTTGTTGGTTCTGCTATTATTTCTTGTAGGCCACATTAGTCTTACGTTATTATATGGGTCTGTAATATCTGCGCCTTCTATTTTAAACCAGTCTTGTAAGAAGCAATACTGCTTGATTAAAGGAAGAGTATGCATCAACTGTGCCGCTTGATGGTATAAAAAAATATTTGGGAAGCCAATCCCTCCTTCTTTGTACTTCAAATACAAGAGATCCTGGCCTATTCTGGGTTTCCTGTCAGACCATATGTAGTCCCTAAAAATCTTATTCACAAGTCTAAGTTGCTGGGGATGAATCTGTAGTGGAATCATCCTCAATAGGTAAACAAACTTGGGGAAAACATATGACCTAATAAAATTAACCCTACCCCACCATGATAACTGCAAAGCGTTCCATTGTTTCAGAGAGTGAGTGCGTTCTCTGATCAAAGGAATTACATTAGCCTTCATTATATTCTCTGGATCTTTCACTATATTAATTCCAAGATATACAAATCCCTTTTTTTCCCATTTAAAAGCAAAATATTCTTTTAAATGTTGCAGGTCTTTTTCATCCATATAAAAGGGTAATACCATTGTTTTTTGAACATTAAGTTTATAATTTGACAAGTAGCTGTATCTTTCAATTACTTGCATTGCAGCTGGAACTGACTTGATTGGGTTGGTGAGGGTTAACAAAGTTAACAAAATCATCAGCATATTGGCTTATCTTAAAGTCTTTATCTCTCTTTTTAAACCCTGTTATATCCGTGTTTTTACGTATTTCATTTGCTAGGGGTTCAGCACTTAAGATGTACAATAGTGGGGAGAGAGGACATCCTTGACGAGTACCATTTGATACTGCAGAGAACTCGAGATGGAAGGATTTCCCCAAGTGAGTAGCTCATTTAGCAGACAGAGTAGGACCTGCCAAAGATGGGGTACATTGACGTTTGTGGCAGGCTTATGCAATGTATGATCATATAATGTAACTAAACCCCCATTATTTTTTGCCTAGATTAGGTGTTTTTAATAAAACTAACAAAATTGTTCAGCACTATAATAACTGTTTAGTAGACAAGTGAGTGCGCTGGATTTTCATTTTTAGAGTACCATTTGATAACATAAACCATTCTGACTTGATCCCCCCTCCTACTATCCTACTGGTTGGTGAAGAGTAGCAGGCCATTATCGCCTAAAGAATCTGGCCTGAAAATCCAAAAGCTTTTAGAGTTGATTGCATAAAATTCCAGCCAACCCTATCGAATGCCTTTTCTCCATCTAAAGCCATTGTTAAGAAAGTGGTTTTATTCTCATGGATCTTAATGAATATATTTAGTATCCTCCTAATATGATTAGAGGATTAGGATTAGAGGACACCCTACCTGGTATAAAACCCACCTGATTGTCTGCAATCAGGAAAGAAATTATATTCTTAATTCTTTTAGCAATGATTGAGGCATAAATGTTGTAATCATTACTTAATAAGGCAATTGGACGATAGTTATTTCTTCTGGATTTTTATTATTTTTTAAAATAGGAGTAATATTAGCTACCAGCATTTCCTTAGGTAATTTGCCAGTATTAATCGCTAAATTATAGCATTCTACCAGCCCCTGGGCCAGTCTAGCCTTATATATTTAAAAAAAATAATCTGTGAACCCGTCTGGACCCGGCGCTTTATTTTCTTTCATGGTATCAATAGAGTCCATAACTTCTTGTAGTGATATCTCTGCATTTAGTTGGTCTAATTGTGACTCATTTAGTCTAGGGATATGGATGTTCAAGAAATAGTTGTTTATATCCTCTTGGGATGATGTCACCGATAAGTTATATAGATTGTAATAATAATCGCTAAATACTGCTCCTATTTTCTTAGGATAGTATGGTTTAATTTCCCTGTTTTATTTTTGTAATTAATTATTTTTTTTGTTGATTTTTAACTTTATTGGTAATGATCTTATCAGCCTTATTCCCCCTATAGTAATGGTTCATCCTCATAATCTGTAGATTTCTGTTTATTCTAGATATCAAGATTTCATTAATTTTATTTTCTATAGTCCTAATTTGGTTCAAGATTGTTCTTACAGGAGCAGCGGTGTTTTTTTTATAACATTCACTCAATTCAATATATAGACTGGACAAGGATTCCTGTCTGTTTTTCTTATCTTTGGCTTCTAGGCTAATTAGATGACCCCTAATAACGCTTTTAAATGCGCACCATTTTATATCAGCAGACACTTCATTATTGTCATTATCCATCCAATACATGTCTATCGCCTTGGCAATCTGTTCCCTATTCATTTTAGAGATTAATAGCTTATTATTTAGTTTCCAATCCGGTCTTTGCTTTATAATATTGTTCTTTAATTGTATTTTGACCAAATTATGGTCGGACCAAGTGGCCGTAATTATATTTGTAGATAGCACACAGGGCCGCCATCAGGGGGTGACAACCATGACGGTTGTCACGGGCCCGACGGTCCTGGGGGGCCCGGACTGCTTTGGCAGTCCTGGGCCCCACATTCCCACTCTGCACATATATATAGCGATGATCGCTATATATATATGTCCAGCCGAGGGCCCCCGACTCCCTGTATTTGCAGAGGGAGCCAGGCAGACTGCAGCAGTACATTACAGCTCTTCCCTCTCTCTAACTCCAGCAAGACGTGCGGCCGTCAGACAGTTGCCACGGTTACCATGGCAACGCTCCGCGCGGCACGCACACCACGCTCGCGGGAGTTAGAGAGAGGGAAGAGCTGTAATGTACTGCTGCAGTCTGCTGGGCCCCTTCTGCAAATACAGGGAGCCGAGGGGCCCCACATTGCCACAGGCCCACCAGGGATAGAATATCCCCCCCCTCCCTGTAACAGGTAAGAAGCAGGGAGGGGGGAATAACATTTATTACTTTTAAAGTGGGGGAGGGGGATGCTCCATTTACACAACATGCATACACTAGTAAAACACACACTCTGCATTCACGACACTAACACATACTCTGCATTCATTACACTAGCACACACACTGCATTCATTATACTAATTCACACTCTGCATTCATTATACTAATACACACTCTGTATTCATTATACTAACACACACTCTGCATCCACTCCACTAACACACACTCTGCATCCACTCCACTAACATACACTCTGCATCCACTCCACTAACACACACTCTGCATCCACTCCACTAACACACACTCTGCATTCACTGCACTAACGCACACTCTGCATTAATTACACTAACACACACTCTGCATCCACTCCACTAACACACTCTGCATCCACTCCACTAACACACTCTGCATCCACTCCACTAACACACACTCTGCATCCACTCCACTAACGCACACTCTGCATCCACTCCACTAACGCACACTCTGCATCCACTCCACTAACGCACACTCTGCATCCACTCCACTAACGCACACTCTGCATCCACTCCACTAACGCATACTCTGCATTCACTACACTAACGCACACTCTGCATTCACTGCACTAACGCACACTCCGCATTCACTCCACTAACGCACGCTCTGCATCCACCACACTAACGCACACTCTGCATCCACTCCACTAACACCCACTCTGCATTCATTACACTAACACACACTCTGCATTAACTATACACACAGCATCCACTACACAAACATCCTGGATTCACTATAAACACACTACATCCACCACACATTTAAACACTCTGCATTCATTATACACAGACACTGCGCCTAATACACACACACTACATCAACTACACAGACACTGCATCCACTAAACACATTGTATCTAATAAACACACAAACACCATATCCACTACACAAATACACACACACACACAGTACATACACTAGATCCACTACACAAACACACACTCTGCATTCACTGCACAAACAGTATCTAATACACACAAACACTACACCTACTACACACATTCTAATTCACATTCAGTCCTGCATCATTGGTAGGAGCCCTGTGGACGGACTTGTGGGCGGGCCCCAGACCTTGAGCTTTGTCAGGGGCCCCAAAATTTCTGATGGCAGCCCTGATTGCACATGTTCTAATAAGCTACGATCTCCAAATATAAAATCTATTCTTGAATATGAGCAGTGCGTCTTACTAAAACACATAAAATCTTTCTCTGAAGGATGAAAAATCCTCCAACAATCATAAAGCGCTTCATTTTGGATTACGACATTTTCTTGCCAAATTAATAGCATTCCTCGAAGGGTTTTTAACCCCTTAACACCGCAGCCAAATGTACAAGTTGTGAACGAAACAAAATGTAAACAAAACCTGGCATTTGCGCTATATGTCTGTCCAACCGTAATTCACCTCTTTCATATTAAATGCACCCCCCCTTATTATATATCATTTTATTCAGGGGAAACAGGGCTTTCATTTAATATCAAATATTTAGCTATGAAACATAATTTAATATGAAAAAAATGGGAGAAAATAAGATTTTTTTTTTATTTTTTTCGTTCTACATGACATTTTAACTGTCAATGTCATAATACTGTTTGATTTTACTGCAATAAAATACACATATTTGTATTCAGCAAAGTCTCACGTGTAAAACAGTACCCCCTATGTACAGGTTTTATGGTGTTTTGGTAAGTTACAGGGTCAAATATAGCATGTTACATTTGAAATTGAAATTCGCCAGATTGGTTACGTTGCCTTTGAGACTGTATAGTAGCCCAGGAAATAAATTTACACCCATAATGGCATGCCATTTGCAATAGTAGACGACCCAAGGTATTGCAAATAAGCGATGTCTAGTCTTTTTTAGTAGCCATTTGGTCACAAACACTGGCCAAAGTTAGCGTTCGTATTTGTTTGTGTGTGAAAAATGCAAAAAACGCCAATTTTGGCCAGTGTTTGTGACTAAGTGGCTACTAAAAAAGACTGGACATACCCCATTTGCAATACCTTTGGTTGTCTACTATTGCAAATGGTATGCCATCATAGGGGTAATTTTCATTCTTGGGCTACCATAAGGTCATAAAGGCAACGTAAGCAATCTGGCAAATTTTAATGTGAAAAAAATTAAACACAAGCCTTATATTTGACGCTGTAATTTTTGAAAACACCATAAAACCTGTACATGAGGGGTACTGTTGTACTCAGGAGACTTCGCTGAACACAAATATTTGTGTTTCAAAACAGTAAAAAGTATTGCAGCAATAATATCGTCCCTGTAAGTGCTGTTTGTGCGTGAAAAATGCAAAAAACGTCACTTTTACTGGCGATATCATGGTTGTAATACATTTTACTGTTTTGAAACACTAATATTTGTGTTCAGCGAAGTCTCCCAAGTAAAACAGTACCCCCCATGTACAGGTTTTATGGTGTCTTGGAAAGTTATAGGGTTAAATATAGTGCTAGCAAATTAAATTCCCTATACTTTCGGCATGGGTGGTCAGGCAGGTCCCGCTAATTGTAATTAATTAGGATCCCTAATTATGTCAAATTATTACATAAATATATGTGTAGAATTAATATATGTATATATATACATATGTGTATATATACGTATATATATATATATATATTTTTTGTTAATATTTTTATTTATATATAGGTATATATATAGTGATATATACGTATATATTTATGTATATAGATATATATATTATTTCGTTCTACGTGTATTTTGATATAAATATATATATATTAATATCACAATACAGTTAGAACGAAATAAAACACATCTATATATTTTTTTATATTTTATTTTTAATTATTTATTTTATTTTATTTTTTTACGTATTTACATATTTATTTTTTTTACATTATTTATAAATATATATATAACAATAATTATATATATATTTAATCAGTATCAGTCTACGTGTAATTTGATATTAATATATATATATATATATATATATAATTATATATATATTAATATTAAAATACACCTAGACGGTGTATGTGTGTGTATGTATATGTGTATATATATACTTAGATCATATATATATATAATATATATATATATATGATCTAAGTATAAAAAAAATTTTTTACACTTATTTAACATTATTTTATTTTATTTTCAGCCAGCAGGGGGACCAACTGTCATTACAGTTGGTCCCCCTGCTGGCAATGCCTGAGCCAGCTATACCGGCCATGTGATTGTGAGGTCCTCGCAAGGACCTCACTCTCACATGACCGGGAGGGACCGGAGGAGGCAGATCTGCCTCGTGGGGGCTCCCTGGGAGTCCCCCCAACCGCGATCGCCGGCGTGGGACCACCGGCGACCGGGTAAGTTAAAAAAAAACGGCGGGCGTATATTTACGTCCTGCGGCGTTTAGAGCCGCTTTTAAAAGGACGTAAATATACGTCCGCCGGACTTAAGGGGTTAATCTTTTCAGAGCTTCTGTCTAAATTAGGGTCAGTTACCAAATAAAAATTGCCCATAACTATAGTGCGTCCTTGCTTAATTTTATCTAATTGTGCAAAGAATGTATTTGTAATATTTGTTTGTAATATACAAAAACTGAATCTGAGAAGTATTTGGGGCATAAATATTCGCAATTGTATATAATTGATCTTCTATTGTACATATGAGAATGATCCATCTACCCGTCTTATCAGTTTTCACGTGCTTTATAGAGAGATTTAATACTGAGGGAAAAAAATGGCTACTCCCCTCTTTTTTTATCTTTGAACGAGGAGCAGACTGTGATAGGAAAGTCTTTGCAACTAAATTTTGTCTTATCATCTCCCCGCCAATGAGTCTCTTGTATTCCGACAACTTGTGCATCTTCTCTTTTTACGCGTTCAAATAATAGTCTCCTTTTTTGTGGAGAATTCAGGCCTTGCGCGTTAATCGAAACAACGCTAATCAGATATTTCTCATCCTACTTTTTCCTTCTCTTTCCATATTCTATTATTTTTATTTATTTTATACTGCCCTTTTAGGCCTAAGGTCTCCGCAGAGTGGGTATCTCTTTCTTTCTTTGCTTCTAGCTTATTTAATTGAGTTACATATTTCATAACAACATTTACAAAAAACACTAAATATAAAATAAACATCCCTTAAAGGAAGTGTGGATGGTCCTGTAATAAACCCTCTTTCACAGAACCTCCAAATAGATCCTATTCGGGATCACTATTTTGATGCTGAGCCGCCCCCATCAGGGAATATTTTCAATCGTATTATATTGCCTTTAGTCATGAAATTATCAAAAAAACAGTCCTGGTTATCTAGTTAGCATAAGTCATCATTAAAGAAAGGAAAAAAAAAATGCATCGCTAGAGAATTTCATTACCACCTCAGCTCTATTTGAATTCTATCCAATCATAGCTGCTGCACACATATAGGGTAAATAATGGAGAGTGCAATCGGTCAGGTGCTTTTAAGATAACTTGGCGGCATGTAATATTATTAACAAAGGCCACTCTTAGTCCCTTACAATCAGGGCCGGATTTTCCTATAGGCTAACTGGGCTTCAGCCTAGGGCCTCAAGATCAAGAGGGGCCTACATTCAAATTGTTAGCAAAATTAAAATGACACTATTCTAACAACAGTGAACAATAAAACACTGAACCAAAAATAAGGAGAAATTCTACGCATATGATATGACCAGTGGCATACTAAGAGGTGAGCGGGGGGGGAGCGGTCCGCCCTGGGTGCCACTTACTAGGGGGGTGCCTGGGGCAGACTGCAATGCCCCTCCTGCCATGATCGCCAAAACTGGTGGTCTGCAGCTCCGCAATGTGCAGAGCTGCAGACCATGGATCTCACGTGCACTGCCCAATCAGAGCGTTGCCGCAGGTTACCACGGCAACGCTCTGGTTGGGTCTCGCGAGATCCATGGTCTGCAGTTCTGCGGTGCTGCAGACCGGAAATGAGGGCCACCGGACCACCAGGGACCCCACCGGACCACCAGGCAGCCTCCAATGGACCACCAGGGATTTAAGGTAATTTTTTTTAGTCACCCCCCCTCTCCTCATCACCCCCCTCCCTCTCACAATCACCCTCCCTCTCACAATCACCCCCCATCTCCTCATCACCCCCCTCCCTCTCACAACCCCCCCTCCCCCCCTCTCCTCATCTCGACTTTTTTTTATTTATTATCCGTGCCACATTTTTTATAAAGGTTAGTACCAATCACAACATGTTTAATTTAACATATTGATATATATATATCACAGTAATGATGTATTTTATTGTCTCTCATGTAATTTACAAACTTAAAAATGGGAGGTGAAAGGGCCTCATAAGTGGAATAGCCTAGGGCCTCTTTTCATCTAAATCCGGCCCTGCTTACAATTATGAACTTGGTAAGGAGACTTACCTGGCTAGTGGCAAATCTACAATTCTGTATAAATTGCATTCACGTTCCAGGTATTCTGAATAACGCAGCTGACGCACTCTCACGCTCTAATTTGCAGGAATATTTCAGAGTCCATCCGTCAGCAAACTCGCAAATATACTGTTACACCATAGTAGGTCACTCGGACAGGCTGGTTTATCACTTAATACAAAAAAAGGCTATTCCAGAGCATATGATTGGTTTAAAAAATTTGTACGTGATTATTATGTAATAAATGTTTTTTTTTCCATAGAAACCATGGTCACATTTACAACTCTTTGCCACATATCTCTTAAATTAGCTTACAATACAATCAAACTCTACTTAACAGGCATAAAACACTACATGTTAACTAGTTATCCCAACAAAACTCCATTCCTGGCATCCTACCCAGTTAAAAGTGTCCTTTAAGGTATTCAGAGACTAACAGTACATGATCACATTAAGAGATCTCCGATTTACTAAAAAAGTCCCCTTTTGAGAAGGTCACGAACCTGATAATCAAATCCGCAGCCTACATAGCCTTCTACGGTTTCTTGAGACCTAAAGAATTTTCTGTGGAGAAGGCATCCAACTTTAAGTCATGCCTTCAGCAAAAACACGTTACTAAAACACAGGACCACTATATTCTATCAATCGCTCATACCAAAACGAGCCAAACTGGTCCACCAGTAGAGATTAAATATTATCCTGCCTCTACCAAATGGTGTCCAATCCACATTCTGGATAAACTAGTGGAAACTCCACTTTCTACCAACCCTGAATCCCCAGTATTAGCCATTCAAGGGAAACCCCTAACTACCAAACAATTCATGCTTTACATTTGTACGTTATTACTCCGGCTAGGACACAACCTGCATTCATTCTGTGGCCATTCATTCCATATTGGAGTAGCCACAGCAGCATCCAGTAATCACGTACCAACACATATCATTATAAATATGGGACAGTGGAAATAATTCGCATACAACAGATACATCCCTAATCCAGATAAAGAAATACGATTAGCTTTCCGTGAAATGTATTGCTTAATAGCCAGTAACCTGTGTCTGACCAATAAGAATTGTTTCTTATATTTTTGCCCTCTTTTACAAGTCTAACCTCACGTCAGTTTCGGCACACCTCAACTGACTTTGCTCTTACTAAATGTTTTTCATATTATACCATACGTCCTCTAAATATGCCGTACACAAATGGAAGGCTTGGCCTGTAATTGTGGGAGGGACTATGACCCCAATTTAAACCCAGTGAGCCCCTGCTTACCTGTCGTCAACGATCTTGGAAGTTCCCCACCCACTGCACCCTCTATTTTCATTTCACCTAGGTGGGCCCTCTTTTACAGGTCTAACCTCACGTCACTTTCGGCACACCTCAACTGAGTTTGCTCTTTCTAAATGTTTTTCATATTATAACATACGCCCTCTAAATGTGCCGTACACAAATTATATACATATATATATATATATATATATATATATATATATATATATACATATACAGGGAGTGCAGAATTATTAGGCAAGTTGTATTTTTGAGGATGAATTTTATTATTGAACAACAACCATGTTCTCAATGAACCCAAAAAACTCATTAATATCAAAGCTGAATATTTTTGGAAGTAGTTTTTAGTTTGTTTTTAGTTTTAGCTATTTTAGGGGGATATCTGTGTGTGCAGGTGACTATTACTGTGCATAATTATTAGGCAACTTAACAAAAAACAAATATATACCCATTTCAATTATTTATTTTTACCAGTGAAACCAATATAACATCTCAACATTCACAAATATACATTTCTGACATTCAAAAACAAAACAAAAACAAATCAGTGACCAATATAGCCACCTTTCTTTGCAAGGACACTCAAAAGCCTGCCATCCATGGATTCTGTCAGTGTTTTGATCTGTTCACCATCAACATTGCGTGCAGCAGCAACCACAGCCTCCCAGACACTGTTCAGAGAGGTGTACTGTTTTCCCTCCTTGTAAATCTCACATTTGATGATGGACCACAGGTTCTCAATGGGGTTCAGATCAGGTGAACAAGGAGGCCATGTCATTAGATTTTCTTCTTTTATATCCTTTCTTGCCAGCCACGCTGTGGAGTACTTGGACGCGTGTGATGGAGCATTGTCCTGCATGAAAATCATTTTTTTCTTGAAGGATGCAGACTTATTCCTGTACCACTGCTTGAAGAAGGTGTCTTCCAGAAACTGGCAGTAGGACTGGGAGTTGAGCTTGACTCCATCCTCAACCCGAAAAGGCCCCACAAGCTCATCTTTGATGATACCAGCCCAAAGCAGTACTCCACCTCCACCTTGCTGGCGTCTGAGTCGGACTGGAGCTCTCTGCCCTTTACCAATCCAGCCACGGGCCCATCCATCTGGCCCATCAAGACTCACTCTCATTTCATCAGTCCATAAAACCTTAGAAAAATCAGTCTTGAGATATTTCTTGGCCCAGTCTTGACGTTTCAGCTTGTGTGTCTTGTTCAGTGGTGGTCGTCTTTCAGCCTTTCTTACCTTGGCCATGTCTCTGCGTATTGCACACCTTGTGCTTTTGGGCACTCCAGTGATGTTGCAGCTCTGAAATATGGCCAAACTGGTGGCAAGTGGCATCTTGGCAGCTGCACGCTTGACTTTTCTCAGTTCATGGGCAGTTATTTTGAGCCAAACAAGATGGCTGCCGTTTTCTCAGGAATGTGGCATTCGCACAGGTAGAGCCAGGGGGGTGGTCTCTGTTTGGTAGTTACGCGTACAGAATGAAATGGGGAGAAATAACGAATACAAAGAGGGATTTCTTCACATATGTTATATATAGGCCTTCATGCATATTCTGTAACTCTTGGATGAGAATTCATACATTCTTAATCTTAGTAATCCATTTTTTTTTTACTTTCCCTTCTAGTAACAAAAGGACAGACTGCCTACTTAGAATACCCAAACATTCAGTATCTTAAATGTTATAAATACCAGTCATTAATTATATGGTAGACTGACCTTCTTTGCTACTGGATGCAAGGACTATCTTTAATATTGAATGGACCCTGGGTAAGCATTAGCTTGCGTTCCCTGAACCCTGCCACCCCCACCTCTCCCTTACTCACTGGCATGTACACCCTATACCCCAAAGCAGTGGCTGTACTAAAATAGAGAGCCCTGGTGCAAGAATCTATCACAAGGGTAGCCAAAATGTATATTCCCCATCTGTCTCAAACACTGCTTTGACAGCTGGGGCTCTACATTTTACCATGCATACAGGGCTGTATTTAGAGCTGAGCAGTGTTTAAATGTAAGCATGTTTTTGTATGGAGTATGTTTGTGTGAATGTAGGAGTATGTTTGTATGTGGTGTTGGTGTTTGAATATAAGCATCCATTTATGAGTAGTATCGATTTATTAATGCAGTGGTGTGTTTGCATATATTTTAGTGTTTACCACAGAGATATTTTTGTATGTAGTGTTCAGTTTTCAATAAAAGGAGTGTTCTTGAATGTAGTATTGAAGTTTGAATGCAGGGGTGTATTTGTGTGTCATGTTAGTGTTTAAACACACTCTGAAACGCATGCAGATACACACTGGCACACATGCAGATATACATAAACATATAAATACGCTGACACAGATACAGACATACAGATACACACATACAGATACACACTGACACACATGAGGATACACAAATACACACACTGAGACAAACACACATATACACATACACTGCCACACAAACACACACGCAGATCCACACACTCTGAAACACATGCAGATACACACTGGCACACATGCAGATAAACATAAACATATAAATACGCTGACACAGATACAGACACACAGATACACACTGACACACATGAGGATACACAAATACACACACTGAGACAAACACAAACTGACAACATACAGATACACACACTGACACACATCCAGATATTCAGCCACATATACTGACACATATACTGACGCACACAGACACACTGACAGACATAATGACACATGTACTAACAGACATACTGATACACACACTGACACATGCGCTGACAGACACACGCACTGACAGACACACTGACACACACCAACAGACAGACTCACTGACTCACACACTCACTGACTCACTGACTCACACACAGACACAAACAAGGGCAGGCATGCTGACACACACTGACATACATCCTGACACACTGAAAGATATACTGACACACAGACACTGACAGACATACTAACACAGATGAGCAAACACTGACAGGCATACTAACACAGACAGGCATACACACATATTGTTCTAAATATTAAATCATTTAAAAATATTAAATAATTTTAAAAAAGGAAGGGATCTTTTTACTAAAGGTTGAGAGTTGTATTAAGTTGAAAATACATTTTCACAATTTAGGCTAAGATGCAAAGGATTATTATGTATTTGTTCACTTTTTTCACTGTATATTGATGACCCTTGGTCAAGATCACTAACTCTTTCTGTGTTGTCTTTCTCTAAATTCCTCAACAAACAGCAATTCTACTCAATGACTATTTCTCAAAGAAAATACACTACAACATATTTAACAACTGCAGACACATGAGATGAAACAAAAATCAATTAAATATAAGAAACAAACAGTTAAATGCAAATTCAACTTCTAAATTACCAAGCAGTTGTATGAAAATGTGTATATTTAGAGTTGAGTACCATTTTATTTGTGTGGTTAATGATAATCTGATCATAAATAGTAGTCATTAGTGATGTCCCGAACGGTTTGCTGGTGAATAGTTCCTGGCAAACATTGCATGTTCGCGCTCGCCACGGACGGCGAACATATGCGATGTTCGGTCCACCCCTATTCGTCATCATTAAGTAAACTTTGACCCTGTACCTCACAGTCAGCAGACACATTCCAGCCAATCAGCATCAGACCCTCCCTCCCAGACCCTCCCACCTCCTAGACAGCATACAATTTAGATTAATTCTGAAGCTGCATTCTTTTTTTTTTTTGTATTCTTTTTTTTTTGTGTTTGTGTTTACTATACATTATCCTCCATAGCCAGTAACCTGTGTTTATTATACATTATCCCCCATAGCCAGTAACCTGTGTTTATTATACATTATCCCACATAGCCAGTAACCTGTGTTTATTATACATTATCCCCCATAGCCAGTAACCTGTGTTTAGTATACATTATCCTCCCATAGCCAGTAACCTGAGTAATACAGGGATACTGTCTGAGTTGTCGAAATGCCTGCTCACACTCTGGGGCCCAGACAACCTGTCGGGGAAGGTTCTTGCGGGTCAAGTCAGTCAGGGGTTTGGCCAGGGTACTGTAGTTGGGTACGAATTTCCTATAATACCCTGCGGTACCTAGAAAAGCCAACACTTGTGTTTTGGTCCTTGGAGTGGGCCACTTGGCTACGGCCTCAATCTTGGCTGGTTCGGGTTTCTGTTGCCCACACCCCACCCGGTGGCCTAAATACTGCACTTCGGCCATCCCTATGTGACACTTGCTGGGTTTGAGGGTTAATCCTGCCTCCCCAATACGATCTAGAATAGCCCCAATATGTCTGAGGTGCTCGTCCCAGGTCTGGCTAAAGATGGCTATGTCATCTAAGTACGCACAGGCATAATCTTGGAAACCGTCCAGTAGCCGATCTACCATCCGCTGAAAGGTGGCCGGAGCGTTTTTCATTCCGAATGGCATGACCCGGAATTGGTACAGGCCAAATGGAGTGACAAACGCCGACTTGGGGATGGCATCATCGGCTAGTGGAATTTGCCAGTATCCCTTACATAAATCTATGGTAGTGAGATACTGGCCCCGTGCCATCTTATCCAACAGCTCATCTATCCGGGGCATCGGGTAGGCATCCGACACAGTTTTGTCGTTTAGCCTCCGGTAGTCGACACAGAAACGTGTCGTGCCGTCCTTCTTAGGTACCAGCAATACCGGCGATGCCCAGGGGCTATCTGAGGGCTCGATAACCCCTAGCTGTAACATCTCGTCTAGCTCAGCCTTCATATGGGTCCTGACGGACTCTGGGACCCGATATGGAGCCTGTCGCATGGGTAGCTGTCCCGGGTTTCGACTCGGTGAGTGGCCAGCGGAGTGTACCCAGGCAAATTGGAGACGGTAGCCCCTTTAGCTACGATCAGCTCTTGTACCTGGGCACGTTCCTGAGGGCTTAGCCGCTCCCCCAGCTGAACCCCCCGGGAGGGCTCTATCTGCTCTTCCGGCTCTAGTAGATCGGGTAGGGGCAGGTTCTCCTGATCCTCGGAGGCTGAGGCACATATCGCTGTCACGTCCTCCACCCTCTCATGGTAGGGTTTGAGCATGTTCACATGGAGCATGCGTCTCTTCCCTACCCCTGAGCAGGGGCCGATCACATAGGTGGTGTCACATCTCTGTTCCACCACCTGGTATGGGCCTTGCCAGACGGCCTGCAGCTTGTCTGTGCGGACGGGTTTTAAAATCAAAACCTTCTGCCCCACTTGAAAGCTGCGGTCTCTGGCTCCCCTATCGTACCAGCAGCGCTGGCGTTGTTGGGCTGCCTGGAGGTTGGTGCGCACAGTCTGAGTCAGCGCCTCCAGACTGTCCCGAAATTTCTGTACGTATGATACAATAGGGGTTCCATCTGTGCTACTCTCTCCTTGCCAGTGCTCCCTAATTAGATTCAAGGGCCCTCGTACCCTTCTTCCGAACAGCAGTTCGAACGGGGAGAATCCTGTCGATTCCTGGGGGACCTCTCTATAGGCAAAGAGCAGGTGAGGTCAAAACCTCTCCCAGTCTTTATGGGTTTCCCCAAACGTACGGAGCATCTGCTTCAGCGTACCATTGAATCTCTCGCATAGTCCATTGGACTGGGGGTGGTAGGCAGAATTGACTATCGGCTTAATGCCACATACCTTCCACATATGTTGGGTGACCTCGGCGGTGAATTGGGTCCCCCGGTCAGATATTATTTCTTGGGGAAACCCCACCCTGGAAAATACCTTCATTAAAGCCTCAGCTACTGTTTCGGCGTGAATATTAGTGAGCGCTACGGCCTCGGGGTACCTGGTAGCGTAGTCCACTACTGTTAAGATATACCTTTTTCCCAAGGTACTGGGCTTGGGTAGGGGCCCCACTATATCCACGGCTACCCTACTGAAAGGCTCTGCAATGATAGGGAGGGGGCATAGCTTGGCCTTGTGGCGGTCACCTCGTTTACCTACTCGTTGGCAAACGTCACAGGAGGTGCAATACTGTCACACATCCTTAGAAATTCCGGGCCAGAAGAAGGCATGCGTTAATCGATACCGGGTACGGGTCATCCCTAGATGTCCGGACAAGGGGATATCATGAGCAATCCTAAGTAGCTCCTGCCTATATTTCTGGGGTACCACTAGCTGTTTGGTTGTCACTGTGACGGACCCTCCTATTTCTCTCTCCGCGATGCGCTACAGTAGCCCTTTCTCCCATTTGTACCGCTCCCCCTCTAGCCCTGCCTGGTCAGTGTGTACCCTGTCCCGATATATCTGTAGGGTGGGGTCTGACTTCACCTCTGCCTCAAAGGTAGTCGGGGTATCCCAGGACATGTGGGTCGTGTGGGGGTTATGGTCTCTTACTTGAGCCTCAGAGTGTAGTGGTGGAGCCGTGGTGCGAGCCTGTTGCCGTGTAGTCACTGAATGGGCTTCCTGGTGTGGAGCCTGGGGTATAAAAGCAGAAGTCATCTGGCCCAAGTCATTCCCCAGTACTACATCTGCGGTTAAATTTTGCATAAGACCCACTTCCACAGTCCCCTCTTCCACACCCCAATTCAAATGCACCTTGGCAGTAGGTAATCTGTATACTGCTCCCCCTGCCACACGCACTGCCACTGATCCACCAGTGTGGGTTGAACCTGGGACTAAATGAGGTGCTACCAAAGTTAGAGTGGCCCCTGAATCTCGGAGCCCTTGTACCTCCTTCCCTTCTAGGGTCACTAGCTGGCGATGATGCTGCCTGTTGTCAGTGGCTCGAACCGACATCACCTCGTGAAGTAGAGGTTCCTTGGCCTGGGTGCTCAATATTTCCTGGATGGTTGGTGCTACCTGATAATGATGAGCAGCTGCCCTTGGGGCCAAGTTTTGTCGGACTTGGTTCCACGCTTGTCTGCTCCGGTTCTGAGTGCACTCCCGGGAAATTTGTCCCCACTGTTTGCAGGTGTCACACTGGATGTTAGCCCGGCCGTTGTATCGGGAGGGAAGTGGTGGATTACTTGGCGTTGCTCTAGACAGTGGTACTGTGGGGCCGGTAGGGGTAAAGTTACTGGGTGACACGGTGATTAGAAGGTAAGTCTTGGCTAGGAGTCCGTGATGTCTCCTGGCATCAAAATGTTGATCAGCCAGTCGAGCGGCTTCCGTTAGGGTGAGGGGTTTTCGATCTCTCACCCATTCTTGTGCCTCTGGGGACAAGCCATTAAAAAATTGTTCCAGCAGCATCAACTGCCTCAATTCTTCCATCGTATTAGCGTTGCTGGCTTGTATCCACCCTTGTGATGCTTGGTCCAGCTTGTGCGCCCTCGCAAACCTCGGAAATTGCGCCGGTATGCCTCTGGGGTAATGGCATACCTCTCTAAGATTGCCCTTTTTACTTTTGGGCAATCTTTGCTGTCCTCTCGGGGCACAGCGCGGTAGGCTTACGGCCCATACGGCTGGTTCCAAGTCGTGCAAATCACACAGCCTCTCGAAATCTTGTAAATACCCGTCAATCTCATCTTTTTCTTCACAAAACACTTTGAATGCGTGATATGGGATTTTGGGCTTTACCTGTCCGTATATGGAGGCAGTAACAGACTCTGCCCTGGACAGTGGTTCCGGGGTGCGGTTTGCCATCAGATAATCATGCACATCTGACATCAGTACGGTCAATATATCCAGAGGTACTGGCTGCGGTAGAAACTCCACCCTTGTCCTCAGCTCTCTCTGGTACGGGGTCTCTTCCATGGCTGGTGGAGGTGTAGCGCTGCGAGCTCTGTCTCCCTCCATCAGTTCAGCGATCAGCGCAGCTTTTGATTTATTGCTTGCTATCTTACCCCTGGCTTCCAGTAGCTCCTTCAATGTCTGCCGTTTCAATACATTATAATCAATCTCCATACGAATTGCCCTTTGCTTTCCTTGTTCGGTAGTTTCAGCTTACACAAACCCTTTTTTTTCGGCTGTAAGGTTGGATCCCACCACTGCCACCAATTGTAACGGAATGCAGTAGTATAGTCCACGATTTCCGCTGGTATCACAGGAAATCCACAGTCAGGGTTAGAAAGCAAGGCAATATCCCAAATCCTCCCAATAACCGGACGAAACACAGTTTGGGAGTCAACTAACTCGCTTTATTCAGAGACTTCCATATTTATGCAGTTCCCCATGCAAGGGGTTTCCTTACAGATGTTACAGGGGATTTCTCCCATCAGGCATTGTAATTATCCCAACAGGCATTGCTGCACGAGAGGGATACTCCCACTAAGATGGACGATTAAGTGGATTATCCCCTCGTGCAGCAAAACTGACAATTCATATAAAAATCTGTATTTCACATAATACGCATCGCTTTTATACGAACAACCGTTCGGTAGATAGCTGGGGTCTGTGGGCACATTTAGTGAGAATACCGCTCAGATCCCAGCTAAACTAACCGAACGCCGCACGAAATATACTTAACCATCGAGTTCGGTTTGAAACTACCGAACACCGATGGGGAACATAATGTGCTGAGAGCGGACCTCCCGAACGCTCTGGAAGTCCAGCGGTGTTCGTATCATTGAGTAGCCGTTTTCGGTTCCAGGCACTCGACGACCGAACACCGCTGGAGAGACAAAGGATCCAAGATGGCCGACCGCTGCATGGTCGGTAGTCGAACGGCGACCACCTAGGAGAGCCTTTAATTACCGATTGCAACACTGTTGCAATCGGTTTAACGAGCGCCACACGACTCTGAATGTGTGGTCCATCTGGGGAGCCCGTGTTCGTTCGACGAACAGCCCGGATAGCCGTGGTTCGCCGAACGAAGTACTTGCATGCTGGTAGCTTACGGCTGCCAGCATGCAAACTACCATAATACAATGCACATACAGTAAAAGGGACATAACACACAATACAGCCTGCAGACAACCTTTCTACATATCGTCCAGAAGTGGCTAGGTTTGCCACAGATACTGAGTGTAATACAGGGATACTGTGTGTAATATAGATATACTGTGTGTAATACAGAGATACTGAGTGTAATACAGGGATACTGTGTGTAATACAGGGATACAGTGTGTAATACAGAGATACTGAGTGTAATACAGGGATACTGTGTGTAATACAGCGATACTGTGTGTAATACAGGTATATTGTGTGTAATACAGAGATACTGAGTGTAATACAGGGATACAGTGTGTAATACAGGGATACAGTGTGTAATACAGAGATACTGAGTGTAATACAGGGATACTGTGTGTAATATAGAGATACTGAGTGTAATACAGGGATTCAGTGTGTAATACAGGGATACTGTGTTAATACAGAGATACTGTGTGTAATACAGAGATACGGTGTGTAATACAGGGATACAGTGTGTAATACAGAAATACTGAGTGTAATACTGTGTGTAATATAAAGATACTGAGTGTAATATAGAGATACTGAGTGTAATACAGGGATACTGTGTGTAATACAGGGATACTGAGTGTAATATAGAGATACTGTGTGTAATACAGAGATGTGTAATACAGGGATACTGTGTGCAATACAGGGATACAGTGTGTAATACAGAGATACTGAGTGTAATACAGGGATACAGTGTGTAATACAGGGATTCTGTGTGTAATACAGAGATACTGAGTGTAATACAGGGTACTGTGTATAATACAGAGATACTGTGTGTAATATAGATATACTGTGTGTAATATAGATATACTGAGTGTAATACAGGGATACAGTGTGTAATACAGGGATACAGTGTGTAATACAGAGATACCGAGTGTAATACAGAGATACAGTGTGTAATATAGAGATACTGTGTGTAATGCTTTAAATAATGGTCTAAAATATTTTAATCGAGGGTATCATTAAAAATATGATCCCTAATGGAAAAAATAATAAACAAATAAAACTTAATGTACCGTCACCGTTATAAACACACTGGGGTTGGGTCTGTACACTGAATCAGTAGCACACACTGGAACTGGTGCTGTGGCAGGGATGGACCCGTTACTAGTGTTAAATAATGCACTAGAAACTTGTTTCCCTCAGCATAAGTCTGTAGAAACACCTATTAATGAAGAGAAAACGAGTGGCTCGATCTCTAGGTGTGACTGCTGGGGAGTATTGTATCCCTGTGTATCTAGAGGGACACAGAGTTGCCGCCTGTCCTGCTATGAATACAACGTAATAACCCAACAATGGGGCTAACTGAATGGTAGCAGTGGATTACTCCGATTTGATAGCGGAACTCTGTGGACCTGCTACAGAAAGGAAATATGACTCCTCCAATACCGGCCCACTAGACACCCAAGGCTGACAGCACTCACTTGCTGCAATGCTTGCCCTTACTGTGTGAGGAGCAATGGTTAGGCCACAGTGGAAGGAAAAAGATTACTGCTCTGTTCAAAAACCAGTGACTGATCTGTAGCTGCCACTGCTTGGGGAGTGCAATATCCCTGTATATCTAGAGGGACACAGAGGAGCCGCTTGTCCTGCTGTGGATACAATGGACACCCCTAAATGTATTAAGTTTGCGGGAATAGAAAAAATACAACTGGGAAAAAGAGGGGGAGATCTGGACCAGACCCTTAGAAGAAGGGAATGTTACTGGATCTACAAGTTTGATACACTAGCCCCCAAAGGCCTTAATGAAGGCTTTACCTTTACTCCATTTATCGATTGATGACTACCCCACTGTGTATATATGTATATAGATTTGTGTTGTCCAGTCTTTAATTTAGGTCTGCTTGTTAACAAATATGGCTTGTTGTACAAGTGAAGAGTGAGTTACCGGATACCAAGCATCCCGAGTGACCGTGTATCACCAAATTCCACCATACCTCCAGTTCTGTCCTAACACCCCCCCCCCCCCTGACCGTTGATCCTGGTTGGGTACCGTAGGAACAGAAGTGACTATTTATCTTTAATCTTCCCATATGCTACATGGCAACATGTGTTCACATTCCACCTAGTATGGGTTAAAAGTTTGCCTATAGCATTCACAAGGGTTAAACACACAGGTCTACTACAATCTGCAGTGCCCACTATGGCACAAACCCACAGCGGAATGAGAGAGTCGTACTCTCCCTTTATTGCAGCAGATTTCCTGTTATAAACCCGAAAAGATGTTTGGAGTCCTACATCCCGTAATATCCAATTTAGGATTCTTCGGTACACGTAGTGGTGACTGAGCTCTTTGCCTCCACTGACTATGGGTTTGTAACCCATGATGCCGTGTATTGAGGGGGTCATACCAGACTATGGAGGGACCTTAAAAGGTTAAACCGTTCACACTGGGGGAGGAGTTTTTCCCTTCAGTCAGTCGATGACTGACACTCTCCCTGCGTCCGTAGACCTGCCTCACTGACACCACGTGAGCCCCTGTGCTGGGTTATTACATTGTATCCACAGCAGGACAAGCGGCTACTCTGTGTCCCTCTAGATATACAGGGATATTGTACTCCCCAAGCAGTGGCAGCTACAGATCAGTCACTGGTTTTTGAACAGAGCAGTAATCTTTTTCCTTCCACTGTGGCCTAACCATTGCTCCTCACACAGTAAGGGCAAGCATTGCAGCAAGTGAGTGCTGTCAGCCTTGGGTGTCTAGTGGGCCGGTATTGGAGGAGTCATATTTCCTTTCTGTAGCAGGTCCACAGAGTTCCGCTATCAAATCGGAGTAATCCACTGCTACCATTCAGTTAGCCCCATTGTTGGGTTATTACGTTGTATTCATAGCAGGACAGGCGGCAACTCTGTGTCCCTCTAGATACACAGGGATACGATACTCCCCAGCAGTCACACCTAGAGATCGAGCCACTCGTTTTCTCTTCATTAATAGGTGTTTCTACAGACTTATGCTGAGGGAAACAAGTTTCTAGTGCATTATTTAACACTAGTAACGGGTCCATCCCTGCCACAGCACCAGTTCCAGTGTGTGCTACTGATTCAGTGTACAGACCCAACCCCAGTGTGTTTATAACGGTGACGGTACATTAAGTTTTATTTGTTTATTATTTTTTCCATTAGGGATCATATTTTTAATGATACCCTCGATTAAAATATTTTAGACCATTATTTAAAGCAGTACAACAGCTGCAGTACTCCCCCTCCTGGCGCTCCCAAAGCTTGTCAAGCTAGGGAATACGCCTAATCTTCTTTTCTCTGTGTATATATACAAGGGTTACCCCCTATTGAGTTCTGCAGACACACTCTAGTTCCCTTTTTGGGAACCTGGCATTTCGGTGCTCCTTTGTTTATACTGTGTGTAATACAGAGATACTGAGTGTAATACTGTGTGTAATATAGATATACTGTGTGGAATACAGAGATACTGAGTGTAATACAGGGATACAGTGTGTAATACAGGGATACAGTGTGTAATACAGATATACTGAGTGTAATACAGGGATCCTGTGTGTAATATAGAGATACTGTGTGTAATACAGAGATACTGAGTGTAATACAGGGATATTGTGTGTAATACAGGGATACAGTGTGTAATACAGATATACTGAGTGTAATACAGGGATCCTGTGTGTAATACAGGGATACAGTGTGTAATACAGAGATACTGAGTGTAATACAGGGATATTGTGTGTAATACAGGGATACTGTGTGTAATACAGAGATACTGAGTGTAATACAGGGATACAGTATGTAATACAGGGATACAGTGTGTAATACAGGCATACTGTGTGTAATACAGAGATACAGTGTGTAATACAGATATACTGTGTGTAATACAAGGACTATTGGAGAGGGGCAGTAAATGTAATATAATAGAATGAAGGGAGGAAGACATGGAGAGGGTGGCAGTAAATGTAATATAATAGAATTAAGGGAGGAAGACATGGAGAGGGGGCAGTAAATGTAATATAATAGAATTAAGGGAGGAAGACATGGAGAGGGGGCAGTAAATGTAATATAATAGAATTAATGGAGGAAGACATGGAGAGGGTGGCAGTACATGGCACTAAAAGACTGTGTCCACTCCGGGCAGCAGCCAGCTGACTCGTGTGAGTCAGGCCGGGGCTGCCGGGAGTGGACAAGGGGGAGATATGTGGCGGGACATCGCCACTAAGTGCCATGTCCCCTGAGTATTCAGAGGTTTCGTTTTATATTCTGTGTCTCCAATATGTACTGTGATGGTTTTTCCATGTGTATGTCTTGCTATTACTGCATTGCAGAACATTTAAAAATTGACAGTTGACAGTTGACAGTTAACTCCTGGAGCCGTGAATAAAAATTGCCAGTTGACTCCCAGGCTATGTGTCGTGTGGTCCTTGGGAATGGGAATTATGCTGTGTGTCTTGCCTTCTGTATGATGAATCCTGAGTACCAGCGGAGAGCCCTTGGATTAACCCCTGCCGCTCCGCTACAAGGCTCCCATTGGCCCACGTCATTCCAGCACCCCCACACACGAACGTTTTGGGGGCGTAGGCATGACGTGGGCCAATCACTGGTGTAACAGTAGTGTACATTAAAAAAAAACTAGAAATTTTACTGTGAAATAACAGCAATCAGTTTCCTTCACACGTGTGTGTTTCAGGGCCTGCCAGGGCACAGTGTCACACCAGTGCAACTCATATCTGGTGTAACAGTAGTGTACATTTAAAAAAAAAAAAATACAGGGGGCTTGTTGTCACCTTTCGGGGACCCTTGGTGTTGTACGTGGCTGGGTGGAGGAAGAGACCTTCAATGACATCAGTGAGGACAAGGAACGGGACATGGCTAGCTTGGTATCCAACCTTGTGCAAATGGGGAGTTTGCGGTTGTGCAAATGGACCGTTTGCGGTTGTTTGCGGTGCGTTAAATGGGGAGTTTGGTCTGTCACTGTGAAGCGGGCGTAACCCTTACACTGCCTGATCGATACAACATCATACCTGATGTTTTAAAGCACGTTATTCCAAACAATTTAGGAATGTTAGGTGATTTATGCCCTTTATGGATTAAAACCAGACTCTGCATCAACTATGTAATTTTCCATGGGAGTTTTGCCATGGATCCCCCTCTGGTATGCCACAGTCCAGGTGTTAGTCCCCTTGAAACAACTTTTCCATCCCTATTGTGGCCAGAAAGAGTCCCTGTGGGTTTTAAAATTTGCCTGCCTATTGAAGTCTATGGCGGTTCGCCAGGTTCGCCCGTTCGCGAACATCTGCGGAAATTCGCGTTCGCCATTCGCGAACCGAAAATTTTATGTTCGCGACATCACTAGTAGTCATAAAACAATTAAATTAGTATCTACATGTAATTTGAAACTTCACAATGTTTGAACACAATGTGCCTTAGAAATATTAAAGTTACTTTCAATACCACATTTACATAAAGCATATGCAGGACATGTGGGATTAGAATTTAAATAGACCTAATATAAACTCTATGAAACTTAATATTTGTATAATGTAGTGTCTTTCTCTAGAATTGTACAGTGCTGCAGAATTTGTTGACATTTTATAATTGCCACTTATAATAATAATAAGTAGAAAAAGACAAATCTCTTAGAGTTAAACTGAATCATTATCTCTATGAACTTGAATATGTCACAGGTAGAACATGTTCATAGAAACATAGAATATGACGGCAGATAAGAACCATTCGGCCCATCTAGTCTGCTCAAATTTTGTAAATACTTACATTAGTCCCTGGCCTTATCTTATAGTTAATGTTGTCATTAATGGTAAATTTTCAAGCTTGACAGAGGTGGCAAGTAGTGTCCCTCAGGGGTCTGTTCTGGGACCCCTTCTATTTAACATGTTTATAAATGATCTTGAAGACAGCATTGAAAGTCATGTTTCAGTGTTTGCAGATGACACAAAACTTTGTAAAATAATACAACGTGAGCAAGATATTACTTTGCTGCAGAGGGATTTAGATAGAATGGGGGACTGGGCACACAAATGGCAGATGCAATTTAATGTTGAAAAATGCAAAGTTATGCACTTCGGTGTAAAGAATACACAAGCAACGTATACCCTTAATGGAAGCGAATTAGGGATAACAACACACGAAAAGGACTTGGGAATTGTTATAGACAACAAACTATGCAACAATGTGCAATGTCAATCAGCAGTGGCCAAGGCCAGTAAGGTATTGTCACGCATGAAAAAGGGCATTCATTCTCGGGACAAGAATATAATTTTGCCTCTTTATAAATCATTGGTAGGACCACATATTGAATATGCTGTGCAATTTTGGGCACCTGTTCTAAAGAAGGATATTATGGCACTAGAAAAAGAGCAGAGGCGGGCTACAAAATTAATAAAGGAATGGAACATATCAGCTATGAAGAAAGGTTAACAAATTTAAACCTATTTAGTTTAGAAAAACGTCACCTGAGAGGGGATATGATAACATTATACAAATATATTCTGGGCCAATACAAACTATTATGTGGAAATCTATTCACAAACCGGACTTTACATAGGACACGAGGCCTTGCGTTTAGACTGGAAGAAAGAAGATTTCGTCTAAGGCAAAGGAAAGGTTTTTTTTACTGGAAGAACAATAAGGATGTGGAATTATCTGCCTGAAGAGGTGGTTTTATCAGAGTCCATACAGATGTTCAAACAGCTACTGGATGCATACTTGCAAAAACAGAATATTCAAGGATATAATCTTTCAATGTAAGGTAATAACTGCTTGATCCAAGGATAAATCTGACTGCCATTCTGGGGTCAAGAAGGATTTTTTTTCCTAGCTTGTTGCAAAATTGTGCTTCAAACTAGGTTTTTTGCCTTCTTTTGGATATAAGTCTATTTTCAGCTATGTAACTATGTAACTATGTAAGATAGCTTTATGCATATCCCACGCATGCTTAAACTCCTTTACTGTGTTAACCTCTACCACTTCAGCTGGAAGGATATTCCAAGCATCCACTACACTCTCAGTAAAGTAATACCTCTGGATATTATTTTTAAACCTTTGCCCCTCTAATTTAAGACTATGTCCTTTTGTTGTGGTAGTTTTTCTTCTTTTAAATATATAGTTTCACCAGTGCTCTGTACAAAGGCATGCGCACTTCCCTCTTTCTACTGCTAATACCTCTCCCTATACAACCAAGCATTCTGCTAGCATTTCCTGCTGCTCTATTACATTGTCTGCCTACCCTTAAGTCATCAGAAATAATCACTGCTAAATCTCTTTCCTAACATGTTAAGGTTAGGACTATCAAATATTCTGTACTCTGCCCTTGGGGTTTTACGTCCAAGATGCATTATCTTGCACTTATCCACATTAAATGTCAGTTGCCACAACTCTGACCATTTTTCTAGTTTACCTAAATCATTTGTCATTTAGCTTATCCCTCCTGGAACATCAACCCTTAGTATCATCAGCAAAAAGACATACCTTACCATCAAGACCTTCTGCAATATCACTGATAAAAATATTAAAGAGAATGGGTCCAAGTACAGATTCTTGAGGTATCCCCTGGTGACAAGCCCACGCTTCGAATATACTCCATTGACTACAACTCTGTTGCCTGTCGCTCAGCCACTGCCTTACACATTCAAAATATCCAAACTTAAAGATTGCAGTTTATTGATAAGCCTTCTATGTGCAACAGTGTCAGTTCATTATATTTGTAACTGTAGATAGTGCTACCTAACCGAGGCAGACCATTATTACATAGTTACCTACGCTGAAAAGAGACATGTGTCAACCAAGATCAGCCTTCTTCACATTTGTTTTTGCTGTTGATCCAAAATAAGGCAAAAAAAACAAAAAAACCTTGAAGCACTTCCAATTTTACAACAAACTAGGGAAAGAAATTCCCTTTTGATCCCAGAATGGCAGTCAGATTTATTCTTGGATCAAGAAGTTTTACCAAACAGTTGAAAAATGATATCATTGGATATTCTGTATTTGCAAGTATGCATCTAGTTGCGGTTTAAACATCTGTACAGGCTCTGATAAAACCACTGCTTAACCGAACATAAGTAATAGACTTCTGCAATGCAAAAGAATCCGGCTTGTCCAAATCATACAATTTTTTATTGGGTCAAACTTAATTTTGTTCACGTGCAGTTTCGATTCAGTTTGTCCATACAAAATTATTTGGATCAACTGAAAATGTAAAATTAATAAGGTAAAATTTACAGAAAAAAGAAAGGTTTAATGCACAATTGTCATGACATTATATAGGGATGCAGAGCAGATTATGTGGAGGGGTCATAGACCTGGTTGGCTTCTTTGCAGACCACTTCAGCTCATTGACGTGGTCTTGGTGCCAACTCCCATCACCCTTAACCCTGCAAGTGTAATTATTGCAGTTTTTATAAACTGCAATAATTACCTTGCACGGTTAAGTCCTCCTGGCTGTCTACCAGAGGGACTTCTGGCTTCTTAGATGACTTTTGGTCATCAAAACGACGCTGGATATCCTCACGCTATGCATGAGGACTAGTGATGTCGCGAACATGAAATTTTCCATTTGCGAACGGCGAACGCGAACTTCCGCAAATGTTCGCGAACGGGCAAACCGGGCGAACCGCCATAGACTTCAATAGGCAGACGAATTTTAAAACCTACAGGGACTCTTTCTGGCCACAATAGTGATGAAAAAGTTGTTTCAAGGGGACTAACACCTGGACTGTGGCATGCCGGAGGGGGATCCATGGCAAAACTCCCATGGAAAATTACATAGTTGATGCAGAGTCTGGTTTTAATCCATGAAGGGCATAAATCACCTAACATTCCTATGACAAAAGCAATCTCGCCACATTGCATTGGAGATTGGTTGCCCGCCTGCTGCCTTTGGACTATGGAAACATAAATATATAACCCCTACTAAAGTAATAGATCAGAAAGTGACCTTACTAGCGCACTTGGAGATAAATAAAACACAATTTATTGTGAAAAATTCAATGTAAAAGAAATCACTGATACATAAAAATGTCCTGTCCGAACACAGAAAGCAACCACTTTCAATCACAATTAAAAAGAAAAATAAAAATAAAAAAAACAATCGCTTATGCAAAAAAAAAAAAAAATATGTCCTGCTCGGACTATTTAAGTAAAAGCCATAAAAAGAGTCCAGACCTTATTCAGATGCTCGGCGTCCCGAGTCAGAATATATGATGTTGAAAAAAATGTTGAATAAAAGTCCTTTTGTAATCCGAGTTAAGGCTTGTAGTGATGGGAGTCAGACCTCTCCAGACGCGTTTCTCCGCTCCTGCGGCTTTATCAATGGATGAGGTCTGTCTGAGTGCGTTCACTTATATAGCAGCTTGCCGATATCAATTTCGTCAGAGTAAATTCCTCACAGATACAAAATTTAACTTCCGTTTAACTTATTGGTCGCAATGTATCAAAATACAATAACTATTAAATCTCATTACTTGTTATAACCGGCAAGTATCGTTTTAACAATCTGTTGATTAGCGTTGCTATAGTAACGCCCGCCCAGGCAGATTTAAATGTAACTGCCGTTTTTATGTGCTCGGGCAGAAGATAGCAGAATATTCATACACGCTAATATTTAGAAAAATAAAATAAAGTAAAATTGTATTCAGTTTTGGTACTATATAACTAAACGGTTCAATAATAATGGCATTGCATAAAATAAAATAAAAATAAAAATCTTATTGTTGATTTGTCATGGAGGTTTTGCATTTATGATGTTATATTGGTTACCGATGTTATACTAGATGGGAGTTTTGCATTTATGATGTTATATTGGTTACCGATGTTATACTAGATGAGCTTCACTGTAACTTAAATTTTCAGTCTCTTGTGTCAAAAATTGGAAATAAGTGAAGGTTATTTATATCTGAGCAGAATTACACTCGCATCTAAAATGCAAATGTTCATATACCCAGATTCGAGAAATATATTTAATTTAAACAACGGCAATATTAAAAAAAAAAAAAAAAAATTTATTTTTATAAAAATTTTTCAAAATAATTTTTATGCCCTTATTTTTCCTTCCGTTGTTATAGCAGCATTTTCCTCAGCAGATTTCAACTTCTTATTACATATTGTTAGAAAAATTGTGAATTACTTTCATTAATTTTACTTTCGTGGTTCTAATAACATACTATCGTTTCTATGGTAACGTCTACCTTAGCAGGTTTAAATATCCCTAATAGAACAGGGAAATATATCATGAATTCTGTTACTGTATAATTGTGAATGTATTAGTGTAATCCAGAATTCAAATATCTATAAATAATATACAAAAATCCTGGTAATTCGAACCTACTAATTGCCATAATTATATATACTTAGAGCCCTTTCTTTCAGTGGTTCATAAAAATATACCACATTTTAAAATAACCATTGGATTTTAGAAGGAAGATTTATCCCAAAAAGTGGCATAACTCAAACTCAGCATTTAGGCCCTTTGGCTGTAGTGTGTCTAATTGGTATATCCATTTCATCTCGGCTATGCCAAGTTGTTTGGTATGGTCTCCTCCTCTCCAGTTTTTATTCACTTTACATATTCCTTTAAAATTTAGAAGGCTCATATCTGAATTATGTTTTTGTGCAAAGTGGGCAGAAACTGAGTGTTGCAAATATCCTTTTTTTATATTCAGCATATGTTCTCTAATTCTGACATACAGTTGCCTCTTTGTTCTTCCCACATACTGGAGTCCACATGGGCACTCCAATACGTATATAACATTGGTGCTGTGGCAGGTGATATAATCTTTTATTTTGAAAGATTCCGTCTTAGTCTTACAGTTATTTTTGAATACTTCACATATTCCTTTTGCTTGTTTGTACCTGCTTCCTTTGCATGCAATGCAGTCCAAGCAGTGGAAGAAACCCTTCTTTTTAGATGTAACCAGGGCGTGTTTACCTTTTAGATGTTTGTTTGTTAATTTCCTTCTTAAGTTCGGTGCACCTCTGAAGATAATCTTAGGTTTTTCCGGTAAACTGCTTGCCAGAATTTTGTCTTTCCTCAGTAAGTGCCAATGTCTCGTCAATATCCTTTTCAGTTTTAGATTTTCTTTATTATAATTCAGTATGATTGCTGGGAATTCTCCGCCTGCTTTTGGTGTTTGTGGTTTATTCTTATTTTCTAAGAGTTTAGTTCGATCTAAGTTGTCGACTCTGCATAATGCTTCTTCTATTTCATTGTGTTTGTAATTTTTCGACAAAAATTTTTCCTTCACCATCTCCGCTTGCTCTCTATAAACTTCAGAGTCCGTGCAGTTACGCCTCAGGCGTCTAAATTCATTGTAAGGTACATTTTTAAGCCACAGTGGTAGGTGACAGCTCTCTTTAAGAATAAAACTATTCACATCTACTTCTTTAAAGTGCGTTTTTGTCTTCACTCTCCCAGAGTCTACATAGATGATAAGATCAAGGAATTCTACTTGTGTTTTGCTGCAGATGGTATTCAGTTTGACTCCCCAGGTATTCATGTTCACATAATCTAAAAACTTGTTTAGATCTTCCATTTCTCCTTCCCATATGAAGAAGACATCATCGATGTATCTTTTATAACTCAGTATGTTCTTATTCCAGGGATGTTCATTCCAGATGTAGTTATCCTCCCAATCTCCCATAAACAAGTTAGCGAAACTCGGGGCAAATTTAGTCCCCATTGCCGTTCCCTTCTTCTGGAGATAGAACTGATCTTCAAACAAAAAGTAATTATTTTTCAAAATGAAGGCAATCCCTTCTATTATGAATGAGATTTGTAGGTCTTCTAGCTCTCCATATCTCCTTAGTGCGTTACTCACGGAGTCGCATCCTTGTTGATGATCAATGATCGTGTATAATGAAGTCACATCTGTGGATACTAGGATATAGTCTTCTTGCCAGATAATGGAATCGATTTCCTTGATCATCTGAGTAGTATCCTTGAGATGTGACTTTACCTTAGACACATAAGGTTGCAGAAATGTGTCTATGTATTGTGATAGATTTGACGTAATTGAGTTGATCCCCGATATAATTGGCCTGCCCGGTGGTGAAGTTAGATCCTTGTGGATCTTAGGTAAAAAATAAAAGGTAGGGGTTCTTGGAAAAGAGATAGAAAGAAATCTGTATTCGGACTCTTTCAAAATTCCAGTGTCTCTAGCATTATCCAACATAGTCTTAAGTTTGCTCTTAACTTCATTTAGTGGATCACTTGATAATTTCCCGTATGTTTCGGGTTCTTCTAATAGTCGGGTTGCTTCTTTTAGGTAGTACTCACTTGACATGATGACTACCCCCCCCCCTTTGTCTGCTGGTTTTATGCAGATCTCAGTGTTCTCCGTTAGATCTTTTAATGCTTCTCTCTCTTTACTTGTTAAATTATTCTTTGAGTACTGGTTCTTTTTCATTTTCCTTATATCATCGGTTACTAGTTCTTCATACATTTCCATTCCGGCAGAGACCTGATTGATCGGATAAAATGTCGAGGTTGGTCTCAATTGGCTGTGTAGGAACATATTATTAGGCTCTTCTCTTACTGGGAGATCTGGCATCTGATCAAAATGTTTTTTGATGCTTAACTTTCTAATAAACCTCTTGACGTCAATGGTTGCCTCAAACTTATTTACATGCGCTGTAGGTGCGAATTTTAATCCTTTATTGAGTGCTGTAATATGATGATGTGATAATGTTATTCCTGCGAGGTTAAATATCCCTACTGGCTGTGTTTCTTGTTCTTTTTCTTGCTTGTCCATTGCTCTTCTTCCTCCTCTATTTCTTCTAAAGTGGGCTCTTTTCTTTTTGTACTTCTTGGTGTCATTGGATGGAACCATGTGGTTATTTCTCTGTTGTTCCTCCCTAAAAAAACCGCCTCTCTTGCGTTGTTATGAACCTCTACTTGCACTTCTCTTGTATTATTATGTACCTCTGTTGGTACTGGTGCGGTCTTATCTCCTACAGGAGTCTCCCCTGTTACGAAGTGTCTTCTTTCAGAGCTTATTCTCCTTTCTCTACCTTTATTTCCTCCTCCAGAGGTCTCCACATTCGCTATTTGACCTCTTCTTTCAAACGTGTTTACCCTTTCTTTGCTTCTATTATCGTATTCCTTCCTCCTGACAGAGTTAGTGTTGGGTAGCCTTCTATAGCTTCGCTCCACCTGCCCTCCTGGTTTTCTAGGGTTTGCATATTCTCTATTTTGTGTGTCCTTAATCTCCACTCTTCTTTTATCTTTCTGTGGATCTTGACTTCTTCCCATATAGTCCTCTTCTCTACTGCTCTCAGGTCTTCTCCATCCCTCGTTGGTCCGTCTTTTTTCATTTAATGGGATGTAATTGGGATTTTCTCTTTCATACTGTCTCATTGAATGTAGGTTTGGTCTTCCATTCCAATTCTGGTTTCCTTTCCCATAGGCATGTTGGTTTTGATTCTCATATACAGTTCTTTTAGATTGTTGATCTGTATTCCTTTCTTGATAGTTGTTATTCTCATAACGTGAATCATATTTCCTCTGAAAATTTCTGACTCTATCGTTTTTATAGTCATCCGTGTCACGTAGAAATTTCTTCTTCTTAGTCTTCTTTATCTCCTCCTCCAGTCTATCAACACTTTCTGCTATTTTTGCAACCCTTTCCTTTGGGTTGTCTCCTCCTTCCATGGATTCTAGAATCTTTTGTATCTCTTTAATTTCCTGATCTAATTCTTCCAACTTTTTCTTCCTACATTCAATTATAATATCCATGAACACGAATGAGCAATCTTCCATTGCCTCATACCATCTATCTTTAAGTTCTAAATACTCAATAGGAAATGCCGGGTCTTTAAATAGTCTTAATCCTCGAGGGGTTATATTATCAATAATGTACTGTTGGAGTGTGGCGACTTCCCATTTTAATTTCAGTTCCTGTTTCAACAGTCTTTCCAACTTTAAAAATAGGAAATTCCTGTTGTGTTTTGTGGAATATTCTTGAAGTATATCTATTCCAAAACATCGGGTAGCATTAGTATCTACTTTTAATCTTAATGCGTTAATATCCATAATATTAACCTGCTGCTCAACACTAGTTAGGTTTAACTAATACAAATACAGAAAAATATATATAATAAGTGGAGCGCTGATTAAATGAATGTGCAAGGGGTTTAGCTAAATAGGGTACCTAACTACCTATAAAATATAGTACAGAAACATAAATATATAACCCCTACTAAAGTAATAGATCAGAAAGTGACCTTACTAGCGCACTTGGAGATAAATAAAACACAATTTATTGTGAAAAATTCAATGTAAAAGAAATCACTGATACATAAAAATGTCCTGTCCGAACACAGAAAGCAACCACTTTCAATCACAATTAAAAAGAAAAATAAAAATAAAAAAAACAATCGCTTATGCAAAAAAAAAAAAAAATATGTCCTGCTCGGACTATTTAAGTAAAAGCCATAAAAAGAGTCCAGACCTTATTCAGATGCTCGGCGTCCCGAGTCAGAATATATGATGTTGAAAAAAATGTTGAATAAAAGTCCTTTTGTAATCCGAGTTAAGGCTTGTAGTGATGGGAGTCAGACCTCTCCAGACGCGTTTCTCCGCTCCTGCGGCTTTATCAATGGATGAGGTCTGTCTGAGTGCGTTCACTTATATAGCAGCTTGCCGATATCAATTTCGTCAGAGTAAATTCCTCACAGATACAAAATTTAACTTCCGTTTAACTTATTGGTCGCAATGTATCAAAATACAATAACTATTAAATCTCATTACTTGTTATAACCGGCAAGTATCGTTTTAACAATCTGTTGATTAGCGTTGCTATAGTAACGCCCGCCCAGGCAGATTTAAATGTAACTGCCGTTTTTATGTGCTCGGGCAGAAGATAGCAGAATATTCATACACGCTAATATTTAGAAAAATAAAATAAAGTAAAATTGTATTCAGTTTTGGTACTATATAACTAAACGGTTCAATAATAATGGCATTGCATAAAATAAAATAAAAATAAAAATCTTATTGTTGATTTGTCATGGAGGTTTTGCATTTATGATGTTATATTGGTTACCGATGTTATACTAGATGGGAGTTTTGCATTTATGATGTTATATTGGTTACCGATGTTATACTCTGCTCAGATATAAATAACCTTCACTTATTTCCAATTTTTGACACAAGAGACTGAAAATTTAAGTTACAGTGAAGCTCATCTAGTATAACATCGGTAACTAATATAACATCATAAATGCAAAACTCCCATCTAGTATAACATCGGTAACCAATATAACATCATAAATGCAAAACCTCCATGACAAATCAACAATAAGATTTTTATTTTTATTTTATTTTATGCAATGCCATTATTATTGAACCGTTTAGTTATATAGTACCAAAACTGAATACAATTTTACTTTATTTTATTTTTCTAAATATTAGCGTGTATGAATATTCTGCTATCTTCTGCCCGAGCACATAAAAACGGCAGTTACATTTAAATCTGCCTGGGCGGGCGTTACTATAGCAACGCTAATCAACAGATTGTTAAAACGATACTTGCCGGTTATAACAAGTAATGAGATTTAATAGTTATTGTATTTTGATACATTGCGACCAATAAGTTAAACGGAAGTTAAATTTTGTATCTGTGAGGAATTTACTCTGACGAAATTGATATCGGCAAGCTGCTATATAAGTGAACGCACTCAGACAGACCTCATCCATTGATAAAGCCGCAGGAGCGGAGAAACGCGTCTGGAGAGGTCTGACTCCCATCACTACAAGCCTTAACTCGGATTACAAAAGGACTTTTATTCAACATTTTTTTCAACATCATATATTCTGACTCGGGACGCCGAGCATCTGAATAAGGTCTGGACTCTTTTTATGGCTTTTACTTAAATAGTCCGAGCAGGACATATTTTTTTTTTTTTTTGCATAAGCGATTGTTTTTTTTATTTTTATTTTTCTTTTTAATTGTGATTGAAAGTGGTTGCTTTCTGTGTTCGGACAGGACATTTTTATGTATCAGTGATTTCTTTTACATTGAATTTTTCACAATAAATTGTGTTTTATTTATCTCCAAGTGCGCTAGTAAGGTCACTTTCTGATCTATTACTTTAGTAGGGGTTATATATTTATGTTTCTGTACTATATTTTATAGGTAGTTAGGTACCCTATTTAGCTAAACCCCTTGCACATTCATTTAATCAGCGCTCCACTTATTATATATATTTTTCTGTATTTGTATTAGTTAAACCTAACTAGTGTTGAGCAGCAGGTTAATATTATGGATATTAACGCATTAAGATTAAAAGTAGATACTAATGCTACCCGATGTTTTGGAATAGATATACTTCAAGAATATTCCACAAAACACAACAGGAATTTCCTATTTTTAAAGTTGGAAAGACTGTTGAAACAGGAACTGAAATTAAAATGGGAAGTCGCCACACTCCAACAGTACATTATTGATAATATAACCCCTCGAGGATTAAGACTATTTAAAGACCCGGCATTTCCTATTGAGTATTTAGAACTTAAAGATAGATGGTATGAGGCAATGGAAGATTGCTCATTCGTGTTCATGGATATTATAATTGAATGTAGGAAGAAAAAGTTGGAAGAATTAGATCAGGAAATTAAAGAGATACAAAAGATTCTAGAATCCATGGAAGGAGGAGACAACCCAAAGGAAAGGGTTGCAAAAATAGCAGAAAGTGTTGATAGACTGGAGGAGGAGATAAAGAAGACTAAGAAGAAGAAATTTCTACGTGACACGGATGACTATAAAAACGATAGAGTCAGAAATTTTCAGAGGAAATATGATTCACGTTATGAGAATAACAACTATCAAGAAAGGAATACAGATCAACAATCTAAAAGAACTGTATATGAGAATCAAAACCAACATGCCTATGGGAAAGGAAACCAGAATTGGAATGGAAGACCAAACCTACATTCAATGAGACAGTATGAAAGAGAAAATCCCAATTACATCCCATTAAATGAAAAAAGACGGACCAACGAGGGATGGAGAAGACCTGAGAGCAGTAGAGAAGAGGACTATATGGGAAGAAGTCAAGATCCACAGAAAGATAAAAGAAGAGTGGAGATTAAGGACACACAAAATAGAGAATATGCAAACCCTAGAAAACCAGGAGGGCAGGTGGAGCGAAGCTATAGAAGGCTACCCAACACTAACTCTGTCAGGAGGAAGGAATACGATAATAGAAGCAAAGAAAGGGTAAACACGTTTGAAAGAAGAGGTCAAATAGCGAATGTGGAGACCTCTGGAGGAGGAAATAAAGGTAGAGAAAGGAGAATAAGCTCTGAAAGAAGACACTTCGTAACAGGGGAGACTCCTGTAGGAGATAAGACCGCACCAGTACCAACAGAGGTACATAATAATACAAGAGAAGTGCAAGTAGAGGTTCATAACAACGCAAGAGAGGCGGTTTTTTTAGGGAGGAACAACAGAGAAATAACCACATGGTTCCATCCAATGACACCAAGAAGTACAAAAAGAAAAGAGCCCACTTTAGAAGAAATAGAGGAGGAAGAAGAGCAATGGACAAGCAAGAAAAAGAACAAGAAACACAGCCAGTAGGGATATTTAACCTCGCAGGAATAACATTATCACATCATCATATTACAGCACTCAATAAAGGATTAAAATTCGCACCTACAGCGCATGTAAATAAGTTTGAGGCAACCATTGACGTCAAGAGGTTTATTAGAAAGTTAAGCATCAAAAAACATTTTGATCAGATGCCAGATCTCCCAGTAAGAGAAGAGCCTAATAATATGTTCCTACACAGCCAATTGAGACCAACCTCGACATTTTATCCGATCAATCAGGTCTCTGCCGGAATGGAAATGTATGAAGAACTAGTAACCGATGATATAAGGAAAATGAAAAAGAACCAGTACTCAAAGAATAATTTAACAAGTAAAGAGAGAGAAGCATTAAAAGATCTAACGGAGAACACTGAGATCTGCATAAAACCAGCAGACAAAGGGGGGGGGGTAGTCATCATGTCAAGTGAGTACTACCTAAAAGAAGCAACCCGACTATTAGAAGAACCCGAAACATACGGGAAATTATCAAGTGATCCACTAAATGAAGTTAAGAGCAAACTTAAGACTATGTTGGATAATGCTAGAGACACTGGAATTTTGAAAGAGTCCGAATACAGATTTCTTTCTATCTCTTTTCCAAGAACCCCTACCTTTTATTTTTTACCTAAGATCCACAAGGATCTAACTTCACCACCGGGCAGGCCAATTATATCGGGGATCAACTCAATTACGTCAAATCTATCACAATACATAGACACATTTCTGCAACCTTATGTGTCTAAGGTAAAGTCACATCTCAAGGATACTACTCAGATGATCAAGGAAATCGATTCCATTATCTGGCAAGAAGACTATATCCTAGTATCCACAGATGTGACTTCATTATACACGATCATTGATCATCAACAAGGATGCGACTCCGTGAGTAACGCACTAAGGAGATATGGAGAGCTAGAAGACCTACAAATCTCATTCATAATAGAAGGGATTGCCTTCATTTTGAAAAATAATTACTTTTTGTTTGAAGATCAGTTCTATCTCCAGAAGAAGGGAACGGCAATGGGGACTAAATTTGCCCCGAGTTTCGCTAACTTGTTTATGGGAGATTGGGAGGATAACTACATCTGGAATGAACATCCCTGGAATAAGAACATACTGAGTTATAAAAGATACATCGATGATGTCTTCTTCATATGGGAAGGAGAAATGGAAGATCTAAACAAGTTTTTAGATTATGTGAACATGAATACCTGGGGAGTCAAACTGAATACCATCTGCAGCAAAACACAAGTAGAATTCCTTGATCTTATCATCTATGTAGACTCTGGGAGAGTGAAGACAAAAACGCACTTTAAAGAAGTAGATGTGAATAGTTTTATTCTTAAAGAGAGCTGTCACCTACCACTGTGGCTTAAAAATGTACCTTACAATGAATTTAGACGCCTGAGGCGTAACTGCACGGACTCTGAAGTTTATAGAGAGCAAGCGGAGATGGTGAAGGAAAAATTTTTGTCGAAAAATTACAAACACAATGAAATAGAAGAAGCATTATGCAGAGTCGACAACTTAGATCGAACTAAACTCTTAGAAAATAAGAATAAACCACAAACACCAAAAGCAGGCGGAGAATTCCCAGCAATCATACTGAATTATAATAAAGAAAATCTAAAACTGAAAAGGATATTGACGAGACATTGGCACTTACTGAGGAAAGACAAAATTCTGGCAAGCAGTTTACCGGAAAAACCTAAGATTATCTTCAGAGGTGCACCGAACTTAAGAAGGAAATTAACAAACAAACATCTAAAAGGTAAACACGCCCTGGTTACATCTAAAAAGAAGGGTTTCTTCCACTGCTTGGACTGCATTGCATGCAAAGGAAGCAGGTACAAACAAGCAAAAGGAATATGTGAAGTATTCAAAAATAACTGTAAGACTAAGACGGAATCTTTCAAAATAAAAGATTATATCACCTGCCACAGCACCAATGTTATATACGTATTGGAGTGCCCATGTGGACTCCAGTATGTGGGAAGAACAAAGAGGCAACTGTATGTCAGAATTAGAGAACATATGCTGAATATAAAAAAAGGATATTTGCAACACTCAGTTTCTGCCCACTTTGCACAAAAACATAATTCAGATATGAGCCTTCTAAATTTTAAAGGAATATGTAAAGTGAATAAAAACTGGAGAGGAGGAGACCATACCAAACAACTTGGCATAGCCGAGATGAAATGGATATACCAATTAGACACACTACAGCCAAAGGGCCTAAATGCTGAGTTTGAGTTATGCCACTTTTTGGGATAAATCTTCCTTCTAAAATCCAATGGTTATTTTAAAATGTGGTATATTTTTATGAACCACTGAAAGAAAGGGCTCTAAGTATATATAATTATGGCAATTAGTAGGTTCGAATTACCAGGATTTTTGTATATTATTTATAGATATTTGAATTCTGGATTACACTAATACATTCACAATTATACAGTAACAGAATTCATGATATATTTCCCTGTTCTATTAGGGATATTTAAACCTGCTAAGGTAGACGTTACCATAGAAACGATAGTATGTTATTAGAACCACGAAAGTAAAATTAATGAAAGTAATTCACAATTTTTCTAACAATATGTAATAAGAAGTTGAAATCTGCTGAGGAAAATGCTGCTATAACAACGGAAGGAAAAATAAGGGCATAAAAATTATTTTGAAAAATTTTTATAAAAATAAATTTTTTTTTTTTTTTTTAATATTGCCGTTGTTTAAATTAAATATATTTCTCGAATCTGGGTATATGAACATTTGCATTTTAGATGCGAGTGTAATTCTGCTCAGATATAAATAACCTTCACTTATTTCCAATTTTTGACACAAGAGACTGAAAATTTAAGTTACAGTGAAGCTCATCTAGTATAACATCGGTAACCAATATAACATCATAAATGCAAAACTCCCATCTAGTATAACATCGGTAACCAATATAACATCATAAATGCAAAACCTCCATGACAAATCAACAATAAGATTTTTATTTTTATTTTATTTTATGCAATGCCATTATTATTGAACCGTTTAGTTATATAGTACCAAAACTGAATACAATTTTACTTTATTTTATTTTTCTAAATATTAGCGTGTATGAATATTCTGCTATCTTCTGCCCGAGCACATAAAAACGGCAGTTACATTTAAATCTGCCTGGGCGGGCGTTACTATAGCAACGCTAATCAACAGATTGTTAAAACGATACTTGCCGGTTATAACAAGTAATGAGATTTAATAGTTATTGTATTTTGATACATTGCGACCAATAAGTTAAACGGAAGTTAAATTTTGTATCTGTGAGGAATTTACTCTGACGAAATTGATATCGGCAAGCTGCTATATAAGTGAACGCACTCAGACAGACCTCATCCATTGATAAAGCCGCAGGAGCGGAGAAACGCGTCTGGAGAGGTCTGACTCCCATCACTACAAGCCTTAACTCGGATTACAAAAGGACTTTTATTCAACATTTTTTTCAACATCATATATTCTGACTCGGGACGCCGAGCATCTGAATAAGGTCTGGACTCTTTTTATGGCTTTTACTTAAATAGTCCGAGCAGGACATATTTTTTTTTTTTTTTTTGCATAAGCGATTGTTTTTTTTATTTTTATTTTTCTTTTTAATTGTGATTGAAAGTGGTTGCTTTCTGTGTTCGGACAGGACATTTTTATGTATCAGTGATTTCTTTTACATTGAATTTTTCACAATAAATTGTGTTTTATTTATCTCCAAGTGCGCTAGTAAGGTCACTTTCTGATCTATTACTTTAGTAGGGGTTATATATTTATGTTTCTGTACTATATTTTATAGGTAGTTAGGTACCCTATTTAGCTAAACCCCTTGCACATTCATTTAATCAGCGCTCCACTTATTATATATATTTTTCTGCCTTTGGACTATGGCCCTGGGAGATTGGGCCCTTTAAAAACAGTATTCGGCCCTAACAGAGTGCATGTCACTCATTCTGGCCCTTTAAATACAGTGGGGTCATTTGGTACTTGCCCTGTTTGAGCGGTGATACCCCAGATAGCTATGCCATGGAGCCCATTCATATAATGAAAGACTATGGGAAAGACTTTAGCTCCATGGCAATTGAACTGTATGTGTGTGGTCTGAGCGCCATTCAATAATATGCGCTCAGACCTAAGCTATCTGGGGATATGTTGCATGTCTTTATTTTATGTAGTAAATGGAACCTTGGGTATTTTATTGTATTTTATGTCTTTTTGCAGCCATGTGCTCAATGGAGTCTGCCTCTATCCCTGGATATAATTGGATTATTTTCCCATTGTCTCCAGGAAAGAGGGCTCTGTAAAACCGGTCTGAGCCAGATAGCCATGTGCAAGCCAGGGCCCAAAAGATATTTTACTAACTTTTGAACCCCTGGTCTGATTCATGCCATTTTAAATATGTTGTTCCCCTGAATGGATTGATTGTGAATATGTAATTTTTATGTGAATGTGATGTATGGTTTTAGAGTTATGAAAGTTGGGTAGAAAGTATGTTTAACTGTATGTATAATTGAGTTTCCTCTCAGGATAAGGGGAGGGAATATGTGGGATGTAACTGTGATGTGATTGGTTGTTTTATCCCTCCCTGTGGGCAGTCCTGTATTTGCAACAACTGTAATAAAAACCAGGCTGGGTGTGCCAACACCTCAGACCACTGCTTGACCCTCAACACGGAGCCTTGTCTTGTCTCTTGGGGGGATTCACTGTATGCTGTTGGAGACTGATTGGCAGGAGTGTAAGCTGATGTATGCTTTTCCTGTTCATCTGCTAGCAGCTATTCGTGAGGTTCCAGTTTGGAGTGCTATTTTGTATCCAGTTCGGGAGTTTTGGTGTTCTGCAGTAGCTGTGCATGTCTCTCAGAAAGGGGCATATCGCCTAAACGGAATTTAACCCCTTGTCTGCTGAAACGGTCCGTTACAATTCCTAAATTGTTTGGAATAACGTGTTTTTAAAAAAAAATCATGTATGATGTTGTATCGATCAGGTAGTGTAAGGATTACGCCCGCTTCACAGTGACAGACCAAACTCCCCGTTTAACGCACCGCAAACAACCGCAAACAGTCCATTTGCACAACTGCAAACTCCCCATTTGCTCAAGGTTGGATACCAAGCTAGCCATGTCCCGTTCCTTGTCCTCACTGATGTCATTGAAGGTCTCTTCCTCCACCCAGCCACGTACAACACCAAGGGTCCCCGAAAGGTGACAACAAGCCCCCTTTATTTATTTTTTTAAATGTACACTACTGTTACACCAGATATGAGTTGCACTGGTGTGACACTGGGCCCTGGCAGGCCCTGAAACGCACACGTGTGAAGGAAACTGACTGCTATTATATTACAGTCAAAAAAGTTTTTTTTTTTTTTTTTTTTTTTTTTTAAATGCAAGCTATTGTGACACCAGATATGAGTGGTGGCACTGGGACCACCTTAAAAATATTGGATATCTCTAAAAATCATGATCACTATGTACTTTCTCTACAAACCTCTAAAACGAACCAAACTACTCATCCATCCACTATACTACTTTATCCCACCTAGAACTAGTGCCCAGTTAAAATACTTGACTCTTACTTACCCACACTCAGTCATGCCACACACATTTCATCACTACTCTCACTGAATCCCTCTGACTTCGGCTAAATTCATCTTCTACATCAGAACACTAATCCTAAGATTGGGTTGTATCCATGTCTCGGGTCTTTCATTTAGAATAGGGGCAGCTTCGGTCTCCTTCAACACTGACACTCCAGTGCATATTATTAAAAGATTTGGCAGATGGAAATTCTCAGTCTACAACCGATATATTCCTCATCCTGAGAAAGAAATGAGGAAAGCTTTTAAAAGTCTGGCTTTGTAAATTTGATGCAATAAGTGTGTTTTTCTTTAATACCTTTTCACCCTCTTTGCATGAACCCGATTTACATATATTACTAATATGTTTCTGAACATATATATTATATTATTCACTCACTCACTCTCTGGGCCGGCCTAAGACATCATGCTGCCTAGGTCCAACGATAAATGACTATGGGGGATAATGTATAATAAACACAGGTTTCTGGCTATGGGGGGGATAATGTATAATAAACACAGGTTACTGGCTAGGGGGGGGATAATGTATAATAAACACAGGTTACTGGCTATGGGAGGATAATGTATAATAAACACAGGTTACTGGCTATGAGAGGATAATGTATAATAAACACAGGTTACTGGCTATGGGGGGATAATGTATAATAAACACAGGTTACTGGCTATGGGGGGATAATGTATAATAAACACAGGTTACTGGTTGTGGGGGGATAATGTATAATAAAAACAGGTCACTGGCTATGGGGGAGATAATGTATAATAAGCACAAGTTACTGGCTATGGGGGATAATGTATAACATATATATTATATTATTCACTCACTCACTCTCTGGGCCGGCCTAAGACATCATGCTGCCTAGGTCCAACGATAAATGACTATGGGGGATAATGTATAATAAACACAGGTTACTGGCTATGGGGGGGATAATGTATAATAAACACAGATTGCTGGCTATGGGAGGGACAATGTATAATAAACACAGGTTACTGGCTATGAGAGGATAATGTATAATAAACACAGGTTACTGGCTATGGGAGGATAATGTATAATAAACACAGGTTACTGGCTATGTGGGGATAATGTATAATAAACACAGGTTACTGGCTATGGGGGGATAATGTATAATAAACACAGGTTACTGACTATGGGGAGGATAATGTATAATAAACACAGGTTACTGGCTATGGGGGATAATGTATAATAAACACAGGTTACTGGTTATGGGGGAATAATGTATAATAAACACAGGTTACTGGCTGTGGGGGGATAATATATAATAAAAACAGGTTACTGGCTATGGGGGGATAATGCATAATAAACACAGGTTACTGGCTATGGGAGGATAATGTATAATAAACACAGGTTACTGGCTATGGGAGGATAATGTATAATAAACACAGGTTATTGGCTATGGGAGGATAATGTATAATAAACACAGGTTACTGGCTATGGGGAGGATAATGTATAATAAACACAGGTTACTGGCTATGGGAGGATAATGTATAATAAACACAGGTTACTGGCTATGGGGGATAATGTATAATAAACACAGGTTACTGGCTATGGGGGGATAATGTATAATAAACACAGGTTACTGGCTATGGGGGATAATGTATAATAAACACAGGTTACTGGCTATGGAGGATATTAGAAGAAAGAAGAGAAGTCAAGGGTGAGGTTATATGTAACCTGTCGCCAGGGTCCATGCCCCCACCCATTTAGGCAGAATTGCTGTATAAATGGGTTTCAGGGGAGGATTGGTGTTGGTCACCATTGCAGCAAGCAGCCCTGCACCAAGGCCCACCCACCCCTGCTCCCAACAGTATTGGCAAGTCTATCATATCAGGTTGCTACCATAGTAGGGTTGTGTCCCCTTCTAGCCATGGGTCCCAAATTTTGTGGAACTGTTTAGGTGTGTCATGAAGTTGTGAGGTGAGCTTGTTCATATGTAGGCTGTCTAGTATTTTTCTTTTGATTACAGTTTCTGTTGGAATGTTGAGTGTGGACCATACTTCTGCAATCGCTCTGTGTGTTGCTAAGAAAATGTGAGTAATTAATTTGTTTTTTGCTCTGTTGAAGGTCTCAATGATTTTCTAAAGTAAAGAGGCCCAGGGGTCCAAGGAACAAGGTTTGCCCAAGATTTTGGCTATTAGTGTTGTGACACTTTTCCATAGGGGTTTTATTTTGGGGCAGGTCCACCAACAGTGGGGGAACATTCCTGTTTCCCTGTATTGCTTCCAGCATAGGTTAAAGTTAGAGTTAGAGCGGTGCATGATAGTGAGGTGCTGGGGCTTAAGGTACCAGCGGAAGAGCATTTTATATGCGTGCTCCATATGTGTTACATGTGAAGGAATATCCCATAATTGTTCGGCTATTTAACTTTGTTTGCCATCATGTTCCAGTTTTGTTAGTTATTTTGCTTGGTTCCCGAACCGAGACCACCCCAGAGACCAATTAGAACATGAAACGTTATTTATCTTGTATGAAAACCACAGAGAAAGTAATTAATATAATGCCCCAGTGGGTGGCCGCCATTTCGTGCATATGAATACATGTGGTTGGGACAATGGATAGCTGGCATCTTGTCTCCCGAACGCTGTCAGCAGGACCTGGTCATCGAGTGCCTGGAACTCATTTCGGCCAGGCATTCTCATGAACACCGGTCTCTATGGATCTACTCTACGTTCTCGTTTCCACCTAGATGAACGGCGTTCGGTAGTTCCAGAATACCAAACACAGGGAGAATTCTCCACAAACCAGCTTGACTCCATCTTATGTGGTTTTTGTGCAAAACCCCATGAATGGAGACCGGCTTGCCACACTTTCCATGAAAATATTTCTTGGCTTCGATCTCATGGCAGACCGGTCAAACCTTCCGTGAGGTGCTGATAACAAACTACCAAATGGATCTGGGTGATTTTTGGATATATTGTTCACCCAGATCCATCCAGGCTACCCTGGGGGGGGCGGCATATATACACTTCTGTGGGGTTCCCATGTATTTTGAGGTTAATTTGGGGGTTTTGTAAAATTGTACCTTTTTATGTACCTTGAGATATTTGAGTTTAGTACATTCTCTGACTCAATTATCTCCCAGGTTCAGAGGAGGAGTTTGCTGACTGTATAAATTTGATGCCTGTTCTCCTTAAAATCAGTCTTACCCCAGCATTAAGCCTTGGCTCATGTGTGGGTTATTATACGATACCGGCGATGTTTTAACCTGTGGATTATTGGCATATGATTATTATGGGAAAAGGGTATTCATGGCGGTGATACCTTGACAGACAGTCACAATTGGTTGTCAGTGGCGGGATCCTGAACTGATAATCCGTGGTGGGCGCTGGTGTATAGTGAATGGAAGGCTGGTACACACAGCTTAAGCGCAGCACATTGAAATAATTATTAATTCGTGAAGGTACTGCCAGCACCAAAGCCAAGTGGGTCATAATCAGCAAACTGATTGAGCTAGACCGGGAAAACTTGCCCGCGGCAACCCTGACCATTTGGGAAAACGAAACAGATTAGGGAATGACTGGCACTGAAATCATAATGCAAGTGATTAGGGAATGAGATTAGGGAATGAGATTAGCAAAGAGATTAGGGAATGACTGGCACTGAAATCATAATGCAAGTGATGAACAATGTTACTGCGAATGCCAAAGCCAAGGAACAGCGGGAACTGCAAGTACATTTAGTCGAAGCACAACAAACAGCACCACTATCACCAAACGGAGTCGACAGCGCATTTGAACCACAAAAGGTCCCCTTTAGGGCATTCAAAACCTTCAATGAAACAGAAGGTGAAATTGATGGTTACTTGGCAGATTCTGAATGCCAGTGTGCACTACACAGAGTTGCTGTACTAGCATGGAAACTATCAGGCAAAGCAGTAGATGCCTTTCGGGCCGGTCCAGACCAGGAGATCCAAAGCTATGAGCGGGTAAGAGAGGCGCTCTTAGCCCTGTATGCAGTTACACCTGAGGCAGAAAATTCTGGGACTCCCGCAAAATGGACAAAGACTCATACACTGAGTGGGCATGCCAGTTACAATGTTCAGCCTCCAACTGGATTATAAGCTGTCAAGTAACCACTGTGAACAACATTTTACAACTCATCCTATTGGAACAGTTTAATAATTTTGTACACGCAGACATCAAAGAGTGGGTAAGGGACCGTAGACCCCTTTCTCTCCCCAAGGCCCTGACTTGCGGATGAGTATACTGATGCCTGCACCCCGGGTCCAAACCATTAGGAACCCAGACAGCAGTCGGGAGATACCAAACACTGATCCAGCCTAACACTACCAACCCTGGACGCTCAGCCAACAATGAGCAACGCAATGATTGTCCCCTGGAGTCCCCCAGGTCCAACTAGACCCGGCCCGGTTTTTCTAAACCATGGGCAGCTGCCCACCGTGTAGACTACCCTGTACCGACAACCTGGGAGGCCAGAGAATCAAGCCGTGAGGAGCCTCTTATAGTACTCCAACAGACAACATCATTGCCAGTTGGTGATGGTGAATGGAAAGACCGCACGAGGACTCAGAGACACTGGTTCCACCATCACATTGGTCCAAAGACACCTGAGTAATAACACAGAGAAATAACCCTGTGAAATCAGTCGCTGTCCCGGTGGCCGGGGGAGCTATCTAACGGCTTCCCACTGCCCAGATACACCTAGATTGGGGTGCCGGAGCAGGCACTGTTAATGTGGGAGTCATGAAAGACTTGCCTACAGAAGTGTTACTGGGCAATGGCATAGGATCCTTAACATCAGCCTTTATATCTACACCTACCCAAAATGTCCAAGCCGTGACTACCCGAGCAAAAAGCCGTACAGCAGAGAGCCATCCTCCTTCCACCGAGACCCAGGTAAACTAAACTTCCCAGACTATGACCATACAACCTGTAATGGAGCTCCCTGTACCCCGGCTGGGTACCTCCACCAAGGACCACTTCCTAGCTGGAACGGGGGACAAACCACAGCACTTCTGCACAAATTCGCCGTTGCTTGACTGGGGCCCTGGATCCACTCCTTCCTGGAGCCAAATGGGGAATTAGCTCTAGTCCTTACAAGGACTTTCCCCGTTGAATCCCCTGCAAGCTGGAACAGCAGAAACAGGTGTAAATCTTCTTTCCCTCCAGGACGACACACAGTTTTGGAGTGTAAGCTGGAATAGGCTTTTAATGGAGGCACAGTGGCCTTTTATGCAAGTTTCCCAACAAGGGCAACACCCAGGTATACACTCCCATACACAAACAATATAGTCCTTCCTCTGTGCTTGGGAGATAATTGAATCAGGAACTGTACTAATCTAACCTAATTATCTCCAAGCACAGAAAAAACATACAATTTTATGAAACCCCAGCAAGTACCTTAAAACCACACAAAACCCCATAAATCACATCCCCTGATAGCCCCGATCTGGGTGAACAACATATCCAAAAATCACCCAGATCGGTCCAGGGGTTCAGGAATTTCCTGGAAGTCATAAACTACAAAAAACTACTCTGGCTGTGGGATGGAATGTCCCGTATTCAGGGTAAAACTGGAAAATAACATGGTTTTGACCGACCACAAGCATGGCCCCATGCCCAAAACAGTTCCAGGGAAATCAGACTCTCGCCATTTAAGCTGTTGTACTGGAGGTGCATGAGGGGGCCCCTAGACCTTATTCAGGAGCACTGGGAGGGGGAGGTGGAGACTGCAGGGGTTTCTGATTGTACCCTATTTGTTGGAGCTGAGGGACCGAATGGAGGCATTGGCTTAGACAGTGCAGGAGAACCTCCAGGCGGCCCAGCAGCGCCAGAGGTTATGGTATGACCGGTAAGTCAGGCACCGTAGCTTCCAGGTCAGACAAAAGGATAAGCTACAGGCTGCCTGGCAAGGTCCATACAAAATTATTGGGCAAGTATGTGATACTACGTACACCATAGCTAGTTGTGAGGATGAAGATGTGAAACGGACGTTTCTCATCAACATGCTCAAGGAGTATAAGGACAGGGCAGAGGAAGTAGCTGCAGTATGCGCACCAGCATTTGAGGATCCTGAAGCCCATTCCTTACCGACCTGCTAAGAGGGAACCGGGAACAGGGGCCATAGAGTTGGTCCAATTGGGGGAATGAGTGGGGCCACAAGAATGTATCATCAAGTCACTTTCTCTCAAGAACCAGGATATACCCCAATAGCTATTCATAAAGTAAAGACGTCAGGCCAGGCTTCCTTGAGACAGCCCCCGTACCGTATTCCAGTTGCAGTGAAGGAAGGGATGTGGAAGGAAATAATTGAGATGCTCTGCTTAGGGGTAATGGAACACTCTGAGAGTCCTTGGGCCTCACCTGTAGTTTTAGTGCCAAAACGGGATGGCACGACCCATTTTTGTGTGGACTACAGGCGGCTCAATGATAAAACAGTTACAGACGCTTACCCGATGCCTCGGGTAGACGAACTGCTCGACCGTATTGCTAGGGGAAAATATCTGATCACTATCGACCTCTGTAAGGGATATTGGCAGATTCCCCAAGCCGAGGAAGCCATACCAAAAATCGGCATCTGTCACGTTGTTCGGCTTATACCAGTTCCGTGATTTTTGGGAAAAGCACATTTGGGATGGACAACGTCCCAGCCACCTTCCAAATGGATGGTGGACTGCCTCCTAGATTGTCTCCAGGATTATGCATGAGCATACCTGGACGACATTGCAATTTATAGCGACACTTGAGAGGCTCACATAGACCACATAGGGACAGTGTTGGACAGGATTAGGGGGGCTGGCTTAACCTTGAAGCCTGACAAGTGTCACATTGGCAAGGCGAAAGTGCAATATCTGGGTCACCATGTAGGATGTGGTAAGCAATGGCAGGAGCCTGCCCAGATTGAGGCCATTGCTAATTGGCCCACTCCCCGTACCAAGACGCAAGTCATGGCCTTCTTAGCACCATGGCCAAACCCCTGACTGATTTGACTAAGAAGAAGTCCTGTGGTCCTGGAGTGTGAGGTGGCTTTCCAAGCTCTGAAGCAAGCTCTTGTTAATGCACCTGTTTTAGCTGCCCCATATACTAACAAATGCTTTATCGTCCATACAGATGCTTCCATGTTTGGACTAGCCCTACAGCCTTATGATTTCACCATACATTAACGACCTTGCAAACAAAATGGGAATGCCGATGGACTCGTCAGACCGATCTGATACCTTGATCAGGATGTGGGGTACGGACAGTCAAAAGTTGACCTGAAAAGGGTCCAACCATGTCTGCAAGAGCAGTGAGCAAAATGGGGGGGCAGTGTGAAGGAATACCCCATCACTGCTCGGCTATTTACCTTTGTTTGCAATCATGTTCCAGTTTTGTTCATTATCTTGTTCGGTTCCTGAGACTACCCCTGAGACCAATTAGAACACGGAACGTTATTTATCTTGTATGAAAATCACAGAGGAAATCATAAATAGAATGCTCCAGTGGGTGGCCGCTATTTCATGCATACGAATACACGTGGTTGGGACCATGGATGGCGGGCATCTTCTCTCCCAAACGCTGCCAGCAGGACGTGGTCGTCGAGTGCATGGAACTCATTTCAGCCAGGCATTCTCACGAACATGGGTCTCTATGGATCTACTCTACATTCTCGTTTCTATTCACCTAGATGAACGGCGTTCGGAAGTTCCAGAATACCGAACACAAGGAGCACTCTCCACAAACCTGCTTGACTCCATCTTATGTGCTTTTCGTGCAAAACCCCACGAACAGAGATTGACTCTTGCAACACTTTCCATGGAACTATTTCTGGACTTCGACCTCATGGCAGACCGGTCAAACCTTCCGTGCGGTGTCGATCATAAACTACCTAACGGATCTGGGTGATTTTCGGATATATTATTCCCCCAGATCCAGGCTACCCAGGGATGTGACCTTGTGGGGATCCCATGTATTTGGGAAGTATTTTGGGGTGTTGCAAAATTTTACCTTTTTATGTACCTGGAGATAATTGAGTTTAGTACATTCTCTGACTCAATTATCTCCCAGGTTCAGAGGAGGAGTTTGCTGACTGTATAAATTTGATGCCTGTTCTCCATTAAAATCAATCTTACCCCAGCATTAAGCCTTGGCTCATGTGTGGGTTATTATGCGATACCGGCAATATTTTAACTAGTGGATTATTTGCAAATGATTATAATGGGAAAAGGGTATTCATGGCGGTGGTTCCTTGACAGTCACATTACACATGTTGAAATTGAGGCTGTGGCATTCAATATGTCCGCCCAGTCGGATGTGTCTTCTGGGGGTCCTAGGTCTACTGCCCATGCTGCGATGTAAGGGAGTGCTATTTGAGTGGAATGAGTTGCTAGGGTTGTGTAGGGTTGTTATATTTGTCCCTTCCTGGAAGGGTGGGCTGTTCCTGCTTGTTGTATGATAGGGGTGGCAGTGAAGCTAAGCTACAAAGTGATCAAAGGTTGTGAGGGAGTCAGAGTCTTTAATGTCAGCATACCTAATTATTGCGTTGTTGTGGTACTGGTGGCCTAGTTTTGATATGTCTCGTTGTTCAAAGTGGGCAAAGTGTGCTGGGGTAAGGATTGATGGGAATAGTTGATTCCTCCAGATCGGAGTCATAGGGGTTAAAAATGAGGAGAGCTTGTAGTCGTTTCCATAGGTCTAGTCAGTGTGTGATTGAAGAGGGTGTTGGGGGAGGGGTGGGGAAGAGGTCTGTGTGGTTTGGGCACCCACATATACAGAGATGTTCAAGGTCGACCCATATTCTTTTGTGTGGTGGGGAATGCCAATGTTGGATCTGGGTGCTGCAGAGTGATAGTGAGAAACATTTTGCAAACCCAGACCCCCAAATTTTGGGGGGAAATACAACATACTCCTATGGACTCGGGGCTTGCATCCATTCCATACGAAAGTGTCTACTGCGGATTGTAAAGCCTCCAGGTCAGATCTATGGAACAGGACAGGAAGTGTTTGGAAGATGTATAAGAATCTAGGGAGGAGGTTCATCTTGATAGAGGCAATGCACCCTGTGACGAAAGCAACTTTGCCACTGGTTTTCGGAGAGGCCTGTTTGCCAGCATCCTACTATGTGACTATGGCCCCTGTGATAAACCTGGCTAAAATACTTTAAACAGGCTCTGTTCATGTTAGTTATGTACTTTTGTACTCCAGACAGAGAGAACGACCGTTAGCCCTAATTCTATGGAACTGTTTTCGGCATGGGGCCATGCTTGCGGTCAGTAAAAACTATGACTTCCAGGAAATTCCTGAGCCCCTGAACTGATCTGGGTTATTTTCAGATATGTTGTTCACCCAGATCAGGGCTATCAGGGGATATGTGGTGTTTTGGGGTGTTTTCCAGACTTTGTAAAAATGTATGTTTTTTCTGCTTAGAGTTAATTGAGTTAGTCCATTGTCTTCGTTAATTGTATCACAGGCAAAGGGGAGGGGTTGTGTAGACTGTATGGGAGTGTCTGAATGTAAACCTCTGTTTTTATTGGCTTGTATGTTTTGTATCCGGTGCCCAACTAGGTCCACCTGGGCGTCACCTTTGCTGTAAAACTTGTATAAAAGACCAGTGTGTTCCATTAAACTTTCTGTTCCTGATTTACCCTCCATCTAGAGTCTTGTCTCCTATTGGGGGAAACTGCTACAAGGGATTGCTATGCTCTTCATACTCCCTTGAATAATCACTAGCTCGTGTAAGAGCTGTTCCTGCTTCGCTCTCTGGAGGAAGAGAGAGTTTCACCCACTGGAACCTGGAGCCTCATCGTAGGTCCAGGGTGGGTAGGAGATGGCGAGACCCAAACTAAGCTGCGGAAAGCTGCTTGAAGGAAGGTGAGAAATTCTTTTGGGAATTCTAAGTGTTCTAGGGTTCGATAAAGATAGCAGACGGTCGAACGCCTTTTTTGGCATCTAGTGATATGACAGCTGTTGGTATCTGCCAATGTTGTGCCAGCCAAACAAGGCCTACGTTTCTGCGGGTGTTGTCGAGGCCTGCCTATGGGGGATAAATCCCACCTGGTCTGGATGGATCAGCGGGCCTAGGCAGGGATTAAGCCTGTTAGACATGATTTTAGTCATAATGTTTAGGTCTACATTCAGTAATGATATGGGTCTGTAGAGTACGGGTTCTGTATGGTCTTTGTTGGGTTTTGATAGCAAACATACATGTAACGGACCGTTTCAGCATGAAAGGGGAAAAATCAGTTTAGGCGATAATCCCCTTTTTGAGAGACAGGCACAGCTACTGCAGAACACCAAACTCCCGAACTGGATACAAGATAACACTCCGAACTGGAACAGCTGAACAAGAAAAGCATACAATCCGCTTACACTCCTGGCAGTCAGCTTACAATCCAATTCCCCCCAAGAACGAGACGACACTTCATTTTGAGGGTTAAACAGGAACTCTGGACTGGGACACCCAGTCTGGCTTTTATTACAATAATCCACATACAGGCCACACCCAGGGGGAGGCATAAAATAACCAATCCGAGATATGGTACAACCCACACATCCCCTCCCCTTAGCCTGAGAGATAATCCACTTATTATACAGTTTAAAACATAACTTTTACACAATATCTGTAACTTCAAAACCATACATCCTATTCGCATAAAAATACATATTCACAATCAATCCATTCGGGGGAACAACATACTCAAAAATTGCATGAATCAGACCAGGGGTTCAAAAGTTAGTAAAAGTATCTTTTGGGCCCTGGCTTGCAGCATGGCACAATCTGGCTCAAACAGAAGTAAAACATCCCCCACAATGCATCCCGGCTTCCTCCCTTCTGCCCTGGAGATAATTGGAGAAGTAATCCAATTATCTAGGACTAGAGTCAGACTCCATTAACCACATGGTTACAAAAAGACAGTAAAAGACATAAAATTACATACTGATACATTTAACACATAAAACACACATTTCTACATATCCCCAGTTTAACTGAACACATAAATACCTACAGAATATTTAAGACAGTATTACTGTGATATGTTACAAAGTCTTAAAGGGACATTAGTCCCAAAAGTCCCAATATGTCCATCGCTGATTTTAAAGGGCCAGTAGCAGCAATATAAATTATTACATGCCCAAATATAGTGTTTATAGAGCAATATGTCCAGGGGCCGTAGTCGCAGGGCAGGAGGCTAGCAACCAGGCTTCTCCAGTTCACAGTGGCGAAGTTGGTTTCGCCACAATTCTCCCCTTTACCAATTAGACTAACAGGGTACCTGACCTCCTGCCGGTCAGTGCCCTGGTTAGTCCAGCAACCCACCCACAAAACAGAAACAGCAGGGCAGCCTACCCACAATAAACAGTTACCACACCTGGGTGAGGGAGAATTTTGTCCAAGTTCAGGCGCCTCACCAAGGCTGTGTGGGGGACTGATAGGCTGCCTTGGTGGGTTGCTGAGGGGGCAGAGACCAGCGGTACTCTGTCCTGTTGCCAGCACTACCACAGGGGTAGTCTTGTTGGAGCCTGGTTGCTGGAGACCGATTGTCTCCCCTTTGGGTATATGGCTCTGTGGCTGGGGGACAGGACCGACCGTCCCCACCCCTGGTGTTGTAAGTGCAGAGACTACGGTCCCATCTGCACAGATGTGGGGCTTAACATCTCCCCTTGGTGGGTTAGGCTGCCGCTGGAGAGAGGGTGTAACAAGCTCCTCTCTCTGGACGGTAAACTGCCGCTGGGGAGGGGGTTTAGCAGGCTCCTCTCCCTGCCACTCTCTCTGCTGATGGAAAGGGGGACCAGCTGTCTCCCCTTTCATTCTCTTGTCCGGCTGCTGGGGTGCGAGACTGACTGTCTCTGCTCCCTGCAGGACACACTGCCGCTGGGGAGGATGGACGACACCATCAGCTCCCTGGGGTACACACTGCCGCTGGGGAGGAAGGACGGCACCTTCTGCTCCCTGGGACACACACTGCCGCTGGGGAGGAAGGACTGCACCTTCTGCTCCCTGGGACAGACACTGCCTTCTTGGCATATCACTTTGCTGCTGGGGGGCAGGAACAACAACCTCTGCCCCCTGTAACTCAGCCTGCCGCTGGGGAGGAAGGACTGCACCTTCGGCTCCCTGGGACACACACGGCCGCTGGGGAGGATGGACGACACCATCAGCTCCCTGGGGTACACACTGCCGCTGGGGAGGGAGGACGCTGCTCTCCTCTCCCTTCACTTCACACTGCCTTCTTGGCATATCACTTTGCTGCTGGGGGGCAGGAACAACTACCTCTGCCCCCTGTAACTCAGCCTGCCGCTGGGGAGGAAGGACTGCACCTTCGGCTCCCTGGGACACACACGGCCGCTGGGGAGGATGGACGACACCATCAGCTCCCTGGGGTACACACTGCCGCTGGGGAGGGAGGACGCTGCTCTCCTCTCCCTTCACTTCACACTGCCTTCTTGGCATATCACTTTGCTGCTGGGGGGCAGGAACAACTACCTCTGCCCCCTGTAACTCAGCCTGCCGCTGGGGAGGAAGGATGGCACCTTCGGCTCCCTGGGACACACACGGCCGCTGGGGAGGATGGACGACACCATCAGCTCCCTGGGGTACACCTTTGAGTCCCCGAAACGCACTCTGCCGCCGGATAGGGCGACCGATACCCTTGGCTGGATCTGCCATGAACCACAGGTACTCATCTACCTGTCTACTCACAAGCTGCACGTATTTCTCCGGGGGGTTGGGTCCGAGGAAAATCAGCCGTGATCTCAGCTCTTTGTCAAACTCCTCCTGCGTGTAGCTGGGTGCCATGCTTGCTCTGCTGCAGTTGGTTCCTTGTAGATAGGGGCGCTGTACGGGTACTGGCGTTGCCCTCACTTTGTAATCCAGGAATGGTGTTGTCTGTAGCTGTCCCTCTGGTTGTAGGAACGATCCCGCCGCTTGCCACCAATTGTAACGGACCGTTTCAGCATGAAAGGGGAAAAATCCGTTTAGGCGATAATCCCCTTTTTGAGAGACAGGCACAGCTACTGCAGAACACCAAACTCCCGAACTGGATACAAGATAACACTCCGAACTGGAACAGCTGAACAAGAAAAGCATACAATCCGCTTACACTCCTGGCAGTCAGCTTACAATCCAATTCCCCCCAAGAACGAGACGACACTTCATTTTGAGGGTTAAACAGGAACTCTGGACTGGGACACCCAGTCTGGCTTTTATTACAATAATCCACATACAGGCCACACCCAGGGGGAGGCATAAAATAACCAATCCGAGATATGGTACAACCCACACATCCCCTCCCCTTAGCCTGAGAGATAATCCACTTATTATACAGTTTAAAACATAACTTTTACACAATATCTGTAACTTCAAAACCATACATCCTATTCGCATAAAAATACATATTCACAATCAATCCATTCGGGGGAACAACATACTCAAAAATTGCATGAATCAGACCAGGGGTTCAAAAGTTAGTAAAAGTATCTTTTGGGCCCTGGCTTGCAGCATGGCACAATCTGGCTCAAACAGAAGTAAAACATCCCCCACAATGCATCCCGGCTTCCTCCCTTCTGCCCTGGAGATAATTGGAGAAGTAATCCAATTATCTAGGACTAGAGTCAGACTCCATTAACCACATGGTTACAAAAAGACAGTAAAAGACATAAAATTACATACTGATACATTTAACACATAAAACACACATTTCTACATATCCCCAGTTTAACTGAACACATAAATACCTACAGAATATTTAAGACAGTATTACTGTGATATGTTACAAAGTCTTAAAGGGACATTAGTCCCAAAAGTCCCAATATGTCCATCGCTGATTTTAAAGGGCCAGTAGCAGCAATATAAATTATTACATGCCCAAATATAGTGTTTATAGAGCAATATGTCCAGGGGCCGTAGTCGCAGGGCAGGAGGCTAGCAACCAGGCTTCTCCAGTTCACAGTGGCGAAGTTGGTTTCGCCACAATACATTTGTGGTGTGTTAGTAATATTAGGGGATCCTACACGCAGAGTGTAAAGGAATAGTACTGCATATCTGTATCTTCTATCGCACTATTCTCTAGAGTGGTGTTGAAGGTTGTTATCCTGCTACTAGTCTACCTCCTGGCGTCCCCACACCTTGTCCCCTTGGTTTTGGGGGAAAGGAAGCAGGGAGAGGCTCAGTGAGGACCACCAGCCCATGGGGCGTCTTTGCCTATCATAGTGACTCTGAGTGCGTGGGGTCGTGTTGGTTATGCTGCAAAGCCTTGTATTTGGTGTAGTTGTTAGTATCGCCCGATAGGTTAAGCAGAAATTCAGGCCTGATAATAGTAGATTGTGGGCTTCCTCAGATGGAATTGTGTGGCAGTATCCTTGCAATGCCATGTGGGACTCCTATGTAGGAGAGATTTGGGATTGGACGTGGGGGGAGTACTGAGATGGGTGCCTCTGGATGTATGCGGGTGTTCCCATAGGAACTCAGTGGGTACCTTCTATATGTGGGCTGAGCCACACGAGATGCATAGCTTGTGAGGTGTCTTATCTGGTGCTTGTTCAGTCCGCTTTATTAAGTGGGTTTATCGCTGACGTGTGTCGAACCGCAAGGGTTTGCAGTCTGTCCAGTCTGTGTTTTTGCGTGTTCAGTGATTTTAGTCCCGAGAAGCCAAGTCTGGGTCTCCATTTCTTGCCGGGTGTCTGCTGGCTTCTGCTCCTCCCAGCAGGGATGGAGATGCTCTTGATGTCCTGCCGGGTGGTCAGTCTGTGTTCATGTCAAAGCAGGGGAGGCCTAGTTGTTCAGCCAAACCTCCAGCATCCGCGATGCACCATTTAATAAAATGGGTGACCCCACTAGTAACGGATTCTCCTCCAGGTCAGTTCTTGTGTGAGTGGGCGCAATTCCTGTCTCTTCCTCAGTGTGCTGGGAGTGTGCAGGTATTGATAGAATTGGACCTTGTGCCCTTCTATCAGAAGTGGGGTGTCTCGGGCTGCTCACATTACAGCTTCCTTGACATGGAAGTAATGTAGCCTGACTATGACATCTCGTGGTTGAGCCATATTGGTGGAGGGAGCTCGCAGCTCCCTGTGAGCTTGATCCAGGAGGAGTTCTGCTGGTGGTGCCCCCGGGAGTAGGCCAAAAAATATCTTGCAGAGTGTAGAGGGTGTCCATTTCAATGATATCCTGATGTTATAGAGTTGGGATCTATTGTTTAGATCCTCCTGGGCATCTTCCAACTATCACACTTATTCTCGGAGTTCTCTTATAGCTTGGTCATGGGCATTGGACCTAGATGTAACGTGGTCCACTTTCTCCTTCATGTCGCTTGTGTGTTTCACGAGGTCATTCAGGCCTTCCCTGATGGGGGCCAGGTGCTTGGTAAACTCCGATGCCATATTCAGTTTAATATCTTGAAGTAGGCTTTGAAGGTCTCCTCTGGTGATGGGAGTCATGGTGGTAGAGGGGCTCATGTCACTTGCTGCAGAATCCGAGTCATTGTCCCGAAGCTCATTTTCACATGGCGGGTCCCCCTCCTTGTGACTGCAGAAAATTGGTGCTACGCTGTTGTTTTGCTTCGATTTCTTATAACTTTCCATATCTGTGTATTTAGCGTCCGTCTTGGGGATGGTGCTGACCTTTTCGAGGTAATTATTTCGAGAATTGCTATTTTTGTTAACTAAATGGATGCCTGCTGGTGTGAAGCTCTAGCAGAAAGTGGCCATTTGCACTGGAAGTCAGGCGCCACCCCATCCATCACCCTTCTTAATCTTTAAAATCACATAAGTCTGGTGCAGTGCAGGTACATATGATAAGATGAAGGACAAGAATGAAGGTAACATGCATAAACTAAGATCCTTTTTTAAAATAGTTACATAGTTACATAGCTGAAAAGAGACTTGCGTCCATCAAGTTCAGCCTTCCTCACATATGTTTTTGCTGTTGATCCAAAAGAAGGCAAAAAACCTAGTGTGTGTAGCGCTTCCAATTTTGCCACAAACTAGGAAAAAAATTCCTTCTTGACCCCAAAATAGCAGTCAGATGTCTCCTTGGATCAAACAGCTATTACCCAACTATTTAGAAATTATATCCCTGTATGTTATGTTTTTGCAAGTATTTATCCAATTGCAGTTTAAACATCTGTAATGACTCTGACAAAACCACCTCTTCAGGCAGAGAATTCCATATTCCTATTGCTCTTTAGTGAGGTACCGAACTGTTCGCCGGCGAATAGTTCCTGGCGAACATAGCGTGTTTGCGTTCTCCGTGGCGGGCGGACACATGCGCGGTTCGATCCGCCCCCTATTCGTCATCATTGAGCAAACTTTGACCCTGTGCCTCTCGGTCAGCAGACACATTCCAGCCAATCAGCAGCACACCATCCCTAGCAGACCATCCCACCTCCCTCCCAGCATCCATTATCGATTCATTCTGAAGCTGCATGCTTAGTGAGAGGAGGGAAAGTGTAGCTGCTGCTGATTAGATAGGGAAATTGATAGCTAGGCTAGGGTATTCAGTGTCCACTACAATCCTGAAGGACTCATCTGATCTCTGCTGTAAGGACAGCACCCCAAAAAGCCCTTTTTAGGGCTAGAACATCAGTCTGCTTTTTTTTTTATTTGCAGTTGCCTGCCTGCCAGCTTCTGTGTCAGGCTGGATGCTGTGCCCATTTGCACAGTCAGTGCCACCACTCATATCTGTTTTTACAATAGCTTAAGCTTTACATTTTAAAAAAAAATTCATTGTAATAGAAGAGCAGTTGCCTGCCTGCCAGCTTCTGTGTCAGGCTGGATGCTGTGCCCATTTGCACAGTTAGTGCCACTACTCATATCTGTTTTTACAATAGCTTAAGCTTTACATTTAAAAAAAAAAAAATTCACTGTAATAGAAGAGCAGTTGCCTGCCTGACAGCTTCTGTGTCAGGCTGGATGCTGTGCCCATTTGCACAGTCAGTGCCACCACTCATATCTGTTGTCACAATAGCTTAAGCTTTACATTAAAAAAAAAATTCACTGTAATAGAAGAGCAGTTAGTTGTCTGCAAGCGTCTGGGTGTCAGGCCTCCTTCAGCGTGTGCTCTGCAGACCTGTGCCAGCATACTTTGACAGTTGCCACTCATATCTGGTGTCTCTGTAGCGTGCTTTTACAAAGAAAAAAGGTTTCCAGCGTAAGCTAATATCAGCCAGTCAGTGTCCTTCAAGCGGCTGTGTCAGGCCTACAGCCTGTGCTCTGCAGACCGGTGCCAGTGCACATTGCCACTCATATCTGGTGTCTCTGTAGCGTGCTTTTACAAAGAAAAAAAGGTTTCCAGTGTAAGCTAATAGCAGCCAGTCATTGTCCTTCAAGCGGCTGTGTCAGGCCTACAGCCTGTGCTCTGCAGATCTGTGCCAGTGCACATTGCCACTCATATCTGGTGTCTCTATAGCGAGCTTTTACAAAGAAAAAAAGGTTTCCAGTGTAAGCTAATAGCAGTCAGTGTCCTTAAAGCGGGTGTGTCAGGCCTACAGCCTGTGCTCTGCAGAACTGTGCCAGTGCACATTGCCAGTTGCCACTCATATCTAGTGTCTCTGTAGCATGCTTTTAAAACCAAAAAAACTTTTTTCACTGTTATAGATTGAATAGCAGTTACTTGTCTTCAAGCGGGTGTGTCAGGCCTACAGCCTGTGCTCTGCAGACCTGTGTCAGTGCACATTGCCACTCATATCTGGTGTCTCTGTAGCGTGTTTTTACTAAGAAAAAAAGGTTTCCAGTGTAAGCTAATAGCAGTCAGTGTTCTTAAAGCGGGTGTGTCAGGCCTACAGGAAAAAAGGGGAGAAAAGGCTGCGCCAAGAGATACAATAAAATAAGTCCCAATAAAAATATAAAAAGGATATATATAAATATATATAAAAGTCAATATAAAAAGGAGGATAAATGTCTATGTTGCGCTGGTGTTCTCTCTTCTTATGATGCTTTGGATCCTCCCGTGATATGTAAAATATAAAAGGGAAAAGGACCAATGGTGCAGATTGTGGGGTACGTGGAAAATGAAGAATAAAGATGTAATAAACTCACATTTGTATGAGCTATAACCAGCTCAGGTGGAATGGGCGTTCTGCAGTATAATCCCTGCTAGTAGGATATCAGGAAATTCTGATCCACTGGTGCTGTCCAATTCTCAGGAGAAGGGAGAAAAATATATAACAGATAGTGCTCTCTGAAGATAAGATGTGGTATATACAAAACAAAATAAATATACTCACAGTATACAGTGCAGATGACACTGCACTTGAGATATGGCGTGGGTGGTATAATCCCCACCTTAGGATATATAAAATGCCAGGAAAGGATAATATAAAATTGGAGTGATAAAAATATATATAATAAAAATATGAATGGCACAGAGATAAAGCCAAACGTAATTTATTATTAAAAGTATACAATAAAATCCATTAACGCGTTTCACCTCAAGGGTTTTATCAAAATGGAATAACCTGGTTGGTTTATTCCATTTTGATAAAACCCTTGAGGTGAAACGCGTTAATGGATTTTATTGTATACTTTTAATAATAAATTACGTTTGGCTTTATCTCTGTGCCATTCATATTTTTATTATATATATTTTTATCACTCCAATTTTATATTATCCTTTCCTGGCATTTTATATATCCTAAGGTGGGGATTATACCACCCACGCCATATCTCAAGTGCAGTGTCATCTGCACTGTATACTGTGAGTATATTTATTTTGTTTTGTATATACCACATCTTATCTTCAGAGAGCACTATCTGTTATATATTTTTCTCCCTTCTCCTGAGAATTGGACAGCACCAGTGGATCAGAATTTCCTGATATCCTACTAGCAGGGATTATACTGCAGAACGCCCATTCCACCTGAGCTGGTTATAGCTCATAACAATGTGAGTTTATTACATCTTTATTCTTCATTTTCCACGTACCCCACAATCTGCACCATTGGTCCTTTTCCCTTTTATATTTTACATATCACGGGAGGATCCAAAGCATCATAAGAAGAGAGAACACCAGCGCAACATAGACATTTATCCTCCTTTTTATATTGACTTTTATATATATTTATATATATCCTTTTTATATTTTTATTGGGACTTATTTTATTGTATCTCTTGGCGCAGCCTTTTCTCCCCTTTTTTCCTGTACATCCTTATCCCAGAGGGTTAGAGGGTGACCCTCTGTAAGGTTGCTGCCTCCTTTGTATATTATTAGCGCTAACCTACTCTACACTTTTTCTTGTGTCAGGCCTACAGCCTGTGCTCTGCAGAACTGTGCCAGTGCACATTGCCACTCATATCTGGTGTCTCTGTAGCGTGCTTGTACTAAGAAAAAAAGGTTTCCAGTGTAAGCTAATAGCAGTCAGTGTCCTTAAAGCGGGTGTGTCAGGCCTACAGCCTGTGCTCTGCAGAACTGTGCCAGTACACATTGCCAGTTGCCACTCATATCTGGTGTCTCTGTAGCGTGCATCTAAAACCAAAACACTTTTTTCACTGTAATAGATTGAATAGCAGTTAGTTGCCTGCCAGCTTCTGTGTCAGGCTCAGTGGATACTGTGCCCATTTGCCCAGTCAGTGCCACCACTCATATCTGGTGTGACTATAGCGTGCCTTTAAAAACAAAAAAAGGGTTTCACTGTAAGCTAATAGCAGTTAGTTGTCTGCAAGCGTCTTGGTGTCAGGCCTTCAGCGTGTGCTCTGCCAACCTCAGCAAGTGTAATTTGCCACTCATATCTGGTGTCTCTATAGCGTGCATTTAAAACCAGAAAACTTTTTTCACTGTAATAGATTGAAGAGCAGTTAGTTGTCTGCCAGCTTCTGTGTCAGGCTCAGTGGATACTGTGCCCATTTGCCCAGTCAGTGCCACCACTCATATCTGGTGTGACTCTAGCGTGCCTTTAAAAACAAAAAAATGGTTTTACTGTACTTTATTTTATTTATTTTTTTTAATTTTTTTTTTATTGCAAAATGCCAGTTTGGCATTTAATACAAAACACATCATTATAGATGAATAACACAAAATTATTAAACCTCCATAAATACAGGGGAAAAACAAAAAAGCAAAAAACATAAGCTATTAGAAAAGTCAGATCTGATTGAATCATGACATGATCTTAGTTGTTACACAGATCTTTATCCCAGACTAAAACATCTTAATATTAAAATGCAATGCTTTAAAGGACCACTCTATTCACCCAGACGACTTCAGCTTAATGAAGTGGTCTGGGTGCCAGGTACCTCTAGGATTAACCCTTTTTTTTTATAAACATAGCAGTTTCAGAGAAACTGCTATGTTTATAATGAGGGTTAATCCAGCCTCCAAATCCTCTAGTGGCTGTCTCACTGACAGCCGCTAGAGGCGCTTGCGTGATTCTCACTGTGAAAATCACAGTGAGAGCACGCAAGCGTCCATAGGAAAGCATTGTAAATGCTTTCCTATGCGACCGGCTGAATGCGAGCGCGGCTCCTGCCGCGCATGCGCATTCAGCCGATGACGTCGCGATCAAGATGGAGAGGAGGAGGAAAGCTCCCCGCCCGGCGCTGGAAAAAGAGGTAAGTTTAACCCCTTCCTCTCTCTAGAGCCCGGCGGGAGGGGGTCCCTGAGGGTGGGGGCACCCTCAGGGTACTCTAGTGCCAGGAAAACGAGTATGTTTTCCTGGCACTAGAGTGGTCCTTTAAAGCTATACCTGTTAAATGTTATAATAACGTCAGATTGCTTTGCAGCAGGATATCCTTCCAGAAGAGATGAATTTGACAAAATGTTGTAATACCTTTAGTAAAAATTAGGGAAAAAATAAATCACAAGCAGGGTACAAATGGTTAATTAAAGCTAAGGATTTCAGGATTCACCATGTTTTAGAGAAGGAGACAAAAAAAAAACACCTTGTTCGATTCTAGAAACCTGGTGTGCATGGTAATCTGACCCAAGTCAATGAGGCAAAACTGCAGATGGAGGAAACATGCGAACTCACAGGTTACAGTAGCACCACCACTCAAAAAACACTGAATAAACAGACGCAGAACTGTAGCCGTCTCTATATTTTAAAGTAAATTAAGTCATACAATTCACCACCCTCATTTTCTAAAAGGGGAAAAATTACTATGGGTCACTTTACCACCAGTGAAGTTCAGCCCACCCCCGGCTCCAACCAAGTGACTGAAATTCTCCAAGATGGCACCAATATACCAGTGGTCTAAGCATCTTCCCACCTTGGCCTAAAAAGGGGAGATGATTCCATAATTAAAAATCGCTGCCATATACACGTCCACTGATAGGAGACGCAACAGGTATTAAACTGATAAGAATAGTACTAAACACACCACTCCTATCTGGTGGCACATTAGCTTGCCCGCGCAGTGCCGCAAATTTGAAGTAAGAGGACCGACCAAGCATCTTCTTCCATCTCCCTGTTACAGAAATCACTGCCATATCCATACAAATTGTACATAATGTCCAGGATAGTTTTGCAGGGACAAATGTTGTCGCCTGTTGAACAAGGTGACCTTGCTCGGGTCCCAGGTGTGCGGTTCCTAAAATGACTGCCATATACATATCCACTGATAGGAGACGCGGAAGGTATTCAACTGAGCAGAACAATACTAAACACACCACTCCTATCTGGTGGCACATTAGCTTGCCCGCGCAGTGCCCCAAATTTGAAGTAAGAGGACCGAACAAGCATCTTCTTCCATCTCCCTGTTACAGAAATCGCTGCCATATCCATTCAAATTGTACATAATGTCCTTGATAGTTTTCCAGGGACAAATGTTGTCGCCTGTTGAAAGAGGTGACCTTGCTCAGGTCCCAGGTGTGCGGTTCCTAAAAAGGCTGCCATATACACGTCCACTTATAGGAGACGCGTAAGGTATTAAACCGATCAGAACAATACTAAACACACCATTCCTATCTGGTGGCACATTAGCTTGCCCGCACAATGCCCCAAATTTGAAGTAAGAGGACCGACCAAGCATCTTCTTCAATCTCCCTGTTACAAAAATCGCTGCCATATCCATACAAATTGTACATAATGTCCAGGATAGTTTTCCAGGGACAAATATTGTCGCCTGTTGAAAGAGGTGACCTTGCTCGGGTCCCAGGTGTGCGGTTCATAAAATGGCTGGCATATACACGTCCACTGATAGGAGACGCGGAAGGTATTAAACTGATAATAGTAGTACACCACTCCTATCGGTAGGTCCCCCCATTGTGATTTATGGCCCCCACCCACCGTGCAGGGGTGGGGGAGGACAGTAGGTCCCCCCCCCCCCAGTGTGTATCAGGGTCCCTGAGGACAGGTGTCAATCCATATCTGCCAAGTGACCCTATGTAGGGGGAACAGTCCCTATTCTGCTCTGTTTCAGTGTGTATCAGGGTCCCTGAGGACAGGTGTCAATCCATATCTGCCAAGTGACCCTATGTAGGAGGAACAGTCCCTATTCTGCTCTGTGTCAGTGTGTATCAGGGTCCCTGAGGAGAGGTGTCAATCCATATCTGCCAAGTGACCTTATTTAGGGGGAACAGTCCCTATTCTGCTCTGTTTCAGTGTGTATCAGGGTCCCTGAGGACAGGTGTCAATCCATATCTGCCAAGTGACCCTATGTAGGGGAAACAGTCCCCATTCTGCTCTGTGTCAGTGTGTATCAGGGAACCTTAGGATAGGTGTCAATCCATATCTGCCAAGTGACCCTATGTAGGAGGAACAGTCCATATTCTGCTCTGTGTCAGTGTGTATCAGTGTCCCTAAGAACAGGTGTCAATCCATATCTGCCAAGTGACCCTATGTAGGGGGAACAGTCCCTATTCTGCTCTGTGTCAGTGTGTATCAGGGATCATGAGGTTAGGTGTCAATCCATATCTGCCAAGTGACCCTATGTAGGGGGAACAGTCCCTATTCTACTTGTGTCAGTGTGTATCCGGGTCCCTGAGGACAGGTGTCAATCCATATCTGCCAAGTGACCCTATGTAGGGGGAACAATCCCTATTCTGTTCTGTTTCAGTGTGTATCAGGGTCCCTGAGGAGAGGTGTCAATCCATATCTGCCAAGTGACCCTATGTAGGAGGAACAGTCCCTATTCTGCTCTGTGTCCGTGTGTATCAGGGTCCCTGAGGACAGGTGTCAATCCATATCTGCCAAGTGACCCTATGTAGGGGGAACAGTCCCTATTCTGCTCTGTTTCAGTGTTTATCAGGGTCCCTGAGGACAGGTGTCAATCCATATCTGCCAAGTGACCCTATGTAGGGGGACAAGTCCCTATTCTGCTCTGTGTCAGTGTGTATCAGGGTCCCTGAGGACAGGTGTCAATCCATATCTGCCAAGTGACCCGATGTAGGGGGAACAGTCCCTATTTTTGTCAGGATCCCGCGGGCGGCTGCAAGGGGAGGCTGCAGTCCGATCGCGGCACTCACCCTCCAGCCGTCCGTGGTCCCCTTCTCCACGTGGGTTCGGCGAGCGGCATCCCTCCAGCCTCGGATGCCGCCCGCGTCTTCCTCCACGCCCCCCAGCGGCAGCATGCATGACGCTGCACGCTGGAAGACTGTTCAAGATATGTCACGCCGGGGTCAGTCACCTGACCCGGCATTAAAGGCACAGTGCCTCAATCACAGTGGGAGGTTTAGATATCTCCCACGTGTGATTGTTAATTCTGATTGGAAATTATCCAATCAGAATTAACCTGATGGTTTAAATACTTACCTTTCCTGTTCCTCCCTGCCCTGTTGTGGTCTTTGCTTTATAGTATTGATTCTGAACGTGTGATTTCTGGTTACGTACTCTCTGGCTTGTTATACTGACTTTGTGACTTTCTCCTACTCTTTGACCTCGGCTTGTTTCTCGTTATTCTGTTTTCTGGTTCCCCTTACTCGGCTTGTCTCCTGACTATTCTGTGTGTGCTTAGCCCGGCCACTCTAAGGACCGGTACTGCACACTTTCTGTGTGTGTGTCTGTGTGTATGTTAGCGTGTTGGGTTCCCCGAATCGTGACATTACAACAGGGCCATAATGGAACCTGCTGACATACCACAGCTCCTAGTTAATCAGGAGGCTAGAATGGATGGCTTGGACCACCGTATGGATCAGTTTGCTCCAGCTTTGCAGACCATACTGGCTCGTACTGCACACCTGCAGCCTGCCGTCCAGGAGGCGGTTGCTGCTGTGTCCGAACCCATTGCCACTCCAGTACCCGTTCCTGCTCATATAGTCCATATGACACCGCCACAGCGCTATAGTGGTGACCCAGCTTTGTGTCGTGGTTTCCTCAATCAAATTGACATCCATTTGGTAATGAATCCACGTTCCTATCCCACTGACAGAACTAAAATTGCCTTTTTGATAAACCACTTGTCAGGGAGAGCTTTAGCATGGGCTAATCCCATGTGGGAGAATGCTTCCCCAATGTCCTTTGCAGACTTTTTGACCGCATTCAAACGCACATTTGATCAACCCGGTAGGGTTGCTTCTGCTGGCAAAGCCCTGCTTAGGGTCCGACAGGTTAACAGATCAGTAGCGGATTACACTATCGAATTCCGCACTCTAGCAGCTGAGGTGGTTTGGAATAATGATGCCCTCGTTACAGCCTTTCAGGAGGGTTTGGCTGCTTACATCCTGGACGAAATAGCGTCCAGGGAATTGCCTGTCCTTCTGGATGATCTTATAGATTATATCATCCGTATTGATAATCGTATTAGAGAGAGACGTAGTCAGAGGCGTATGTATACACAGATGTTACCTGCTTTACCCAGTACTGCGTTACTGGCACTACCCCCTTCTAGCCAACCTCCCCCTGAAACCTTGCAATTGGGTGTTACTGGGTTAACTGAGGTAGAAAAATCATACCGAAGAAGGGAAGGGTTATGCCTTTACTGTGGGAAAAGGGGACATCTTCTAAGAACCTGCCCTGAATTGCGGGGAAAACTGCAGCACCCAAGGCCTATAGAGGGGTCGACCTCGGGTGTTATGTCGTTTACCCCTCACGTCCCCATTACTAGACCGTTTATTACGGTTACCCTTTTTGTTGGTAATACTACCGTGATTACCAAAGCCTTGATAGATTCAGGGGCTGCTGACAATCTTATGGATGAGAGTTTTGCTAAAACCGCATCTTTGACTCTGATCCAAAAGTTCACTCCCTTGGCTGTGGAGGCCATAGACGGTAGACCACTGGAGAAACCTCTGGTGACCCATGAGACCAAAGAACTGGTTATGTCTGTGGGTGCCTTGCACAAGGAAAGATTGTCCTTTCAAATAATCAACTCCCCTACAGCCTCTGTCGTTTTGGGCTTTCCCTGGTTGGTTAAACACAATCCGATGATTGATTGGGGTTGTTTGGAGATTCTCTCCTGGGGGAAATCTTGTCAAAGGGAATGTATGACTCGTGTTTGTCCTGTTGGCTTGCTTAATGTACCCACAGCCAAACCACTTTCTGTTTATGTTCCTCCTGTGTATGCAGACCTAGCTAAGGTGTTTGAAAAAAGGGAGGCAGATAAACTACCCCCGCACCGTGAATATGATTGTGCCATAAACCTCTTACCTGGTACTATGCCGCCTAGGGGTAAGGTATACCCTCTTTCTGAAAAAGAGAACCAGGTAATGGAGGAGTACATACAGGAAGCCTTATGTAAAGGTTTTATCAGAAGGTCCTCCTCTCCGGCTGGGGCTGGTTTCTTTTTCGTTGCCAAAAAGGAGGGTGACCTACGGCCTTGTATAGACTACAGAGGCCTGAACAATATAACAATTAAAAACGCCTACCCTATTCCCCTCATCACAGAGTTGTTTGACCGGGTCAAAGGTTCTAAGTACTTCACTAAATTAGACCTCAGGGGGGCTTATAACCTTGTTCGTATAAAGGAGAATGATGAGTGGAAAACAGCATTCAATACACGTAGCGGACATTACGAGTATTTAGTCATGCCTTTTGGACTGTGTAATGCTCCCGCTGTGTTTCAGGACCTCATAAACGATGTCCTCAGGGATCTATTACATGTCTGTGCCGTGGTGTACCTTGACGACATCCTTGTATATTCCCCTGATTTGCAGACACATCATAATCATGTTAGGAAGGTGCTTAAAAGGTTATTACAGAACGGACTTTATTGTAAATTAGAAAAATGTTTGTTCGATCAGACCTCGGTGCAATTTCTAGGATATATAATTTCCGAACAGGGTTTCAGTATGGATCCTGCTAAATTAGAAGCCATACTATCCTGGCCGCTTCCCCAAGGTCTTAAGGCTATCCAGCGTTTTATAGGATTTGCCAACTATTACAGGAAATTTATAAGAAACTTTTCACCACTTATCTCCCCTATAACGAAGCTGACTAAGAAAGGTCTACACCCTAGGGTTTGGACTCCTGAAGCCCTTAAGGCCTTCGACACTCTCAAGAAGGCATTTGCCTCTGCTCCAGTACTACGCCACCCTGATCCTTCTCTTCCCTTTGTTATGGAAGTGGACGCTTCTGAATCAGGCGTGGGAGCAGTACTGTCACAGAGGTCATCGTATGACGAACCCCTCCATCCCTGTTGCTACTTTTCTAAAAGGTTATCTGATCCGGAAAATAATTACGATGTTGGGAACAGGGAACTATTAGCTATTGTGTTAGCTTTTAAGGAATGGAGGTATTTATTAGAGGGTTCTAGACACAAAGTTATGGTTATAACAGATCATAAGAACCTCTCCTATATAGCTGATGCTAGAAGGTTGTCCGCCCGGCAGGCTAGATGGTCTCTATTTCTTTCACGCTTCCAATACGTGATTACCTATAGACCTGGTTGCCGTAATGCCAAAGCTGACGCTATCTCTCGACAGTATGAACCTCTAGAATCTGTTAACCCGACCCCTGAACCTATTGTACCTGCGTCTCAGATAATAGCTGCTACCCGTTTGGTTGTTTCGTCTCTTGTTCTTGATAATATTAAGACATACCAAACCCAAGCACCCCCTGAGACGCCTGTTGGCAGACTATACGTTAAAGTGAATGACAGAAAGAAGTTATTAACTTTATTTCACACCGCCAAAACTGCTGGTCATCCGGGGGTTACCAAGACGTATAAGGGCCTCCTTCAACAGTTCTGGTGGCCTTCACTCAAGCGAGACGTAGTGGATTTTGTGCAGGCTTGTCGGGTCTGTACGCAGTGTAAGTCCCCTAATGTGAGACCCCAGGGTCTCCTGATGCCTCTATCGATACCCAAGAAACCATGGACCCACTTATCCATGGATTTTATTGTAGACCTTCCTCCTTCCGATGGTCAGACAGTGATATTAACTGTGACGGATAGGTTCTCTAAAATGGCGCACTTTATTCCGCTTAAGAAACTGCCTTCTGCGATTCAGCTTGCTCAGGTGTTTGCCAAGGAAGTGTTCCGCTTGCATGGGGTACCTGAGGATATTGTATCTGACAGGGCTCCTCAATTTGTCTCTCGGTTTTGGAGGGGTTTTTGTGCTGAGATGGGGGTCTCCTTGTCGTTTACTTCCTCCTATCACCCGCAATCTAATGGTGCAGCCGAACGTGCTAATCAGTCTGTGGAATTGTATTTGCGCTGCTTCACTAATGCGCACCAGGATGACTGGTCTCGCCTCCTTCCGTGGGCTGAATTTGCCAGGAATACGGTGTCTCATTCGTCTACTGGCTTAAGTCCTTTTGAGGTTGCTTATGGGTTTCGGCCTTCCGTCCTTCCCGGTGCGTTCTCCGACAAGGGAATGCCCGCTTTGGACCAGCACCTCGCCTCTTTGCGGAAGATGTGGGATCAGGTCCATGTTGCGCTGTCCCGTTCAGCGGCTGCTCAGAAGAAGTTTGCTGACCGCCATAGGGGTGCGGCCCCTTCCTATGTTCCGGGTGATAGGGTATGGTTGTCCTCTAGGAACCTCCGCCTCAAGGTTCCCTCGATGAAGTTCGCTCCCAGGTTCCTTGGTCCCTACAAGGTGTTACGTAGGGTTAACCCCGTTTCCTACTCCCTAGACTTGCCCTCTTCCATGCGCATTCCGAACACGTTTCACGTTTCGCTTTTGAAGCCCTTGCTTTGCAACCGGTTCTCTCGTCCCCTCGGGCGGCCTGTTTCCCCTCGCGCTGTCCCCAGTGATGTGTACGAAGTGGCTGCCCTTCTCGACTCTCGTGTTTCTAGGGGTCGGCTGCAATATCTGGTGGATTGGAAGGGGTACGGCCCTGAGGAGCGATCTTGGGTTTCGTGCTCTGATCTGCACGCTCCCTCTTTGGTCCGCTCCTTTCATGCCCGGTTACCTTTGAAGCCTTCTGCTTCCCGCCCTCTGGGCAGTCTTCGAGTGGGGGGTAATGTCAGGATCCCGCGGGCGGCTGCAAGGGGAGGCTGCAGTCCGATCGCGGCACTCACCCTCCAGCCGTCCGTGGTCCCCTTCTCCACGTGGGTTCGGCGAGCGGCATCCCTCCAGCCTCGGATGCCGCCCGCGTCTTCCTCCACGCCCCCCAGCGGCAGCATGCATGACGCTGCACGCTGGAAGACTGTTCAAGATATGTCACGCCGGGGTCAGTCACCTGACCCGGCATTAAAGGCACAGTGCCTCAATCACAGTGGGAGGTTTAGATATCTCCCACGTGTGATTGTTAATTCTGATTGGAAATTATCCAATCAGAATTAACCTGATGGTTTAAATACTTACCTTTCCTGTTCCTCCCTGCCCTGTTGTGGTCTTTGCTTTATAGTATTGATTCTGAACGTGTGATTTCTGGTTACGTACTCTCTGGCTTGTTATACTGACTTTGTGACTTTCTCCTACTCTTTGACCTCGGCTTGTTTCTCGTTATTCTGTTTTCTGGTTCCCCTTACTCGGCTTGTCTCCTGACTATTCTGTGTGTGCTTAGCCCGGCCACTCTAAGGACCGGTACTGCACACTTTCTGTGTGTGTGTCTGTGTGTATGTTAGCGTGTTGGGTTCCCCGAATCGTGACAATTTTGCTCTGTGTCAATGTGTATCAGGGTCCCTGAGGACAGGTGTCAATACATATCTGCCAGGTTACACTATGTAGGAGGAACAGTCCCTATTCTGCTCTGTGTCAGTGTGTATCAGGGTCCCTGAGGACAAGTGTCAATCCATATCTGCCAAGTGAACCTTTGTAGGAGGAACAGTCCCTATTCTGCTCTGTGTCAGTGTATATCAGGGTCCCTGAGGACAGGTGTCAATCCATATCTGCCAAGTGACTCTATGTAGGGGAAACAGTCCCCATTCTGCTCTGTGTCAGTGTGTATCAGGGAACCTTAGGATAGGTGTCAATCCATATCTGCCAAGTGACCCTAGGTAGGAGGAACAGTCCATATTCTGCTCTGTGTCAGTGTGTATCAGGGTCCCTAAGAACAGGTGTCAATCCATATCTGCCAAGTTACCCTATGTAGGGGGAACAGTCCCTATTCTGCTCTGTGTCAGTGTGTATCAGGGATCATTAGGTTAGGTGTCAATCCATATCTGCCAAGTGACCCTATGTAGGGGGAACAGTCCCTATTTTGCTTGTCTCAGTGTGCATCAGGGTCCCTCAGGACAGGTGTCAATCCATATCTGCCAAGTTACCCTATGTAGGGGGAACAGTCCCTATTCTGCTTGTCTCAGTGTGCATCAGGGTCCCTCAGGACAGGTGTCAATCCATATCTGCCAAGTTACCCTATGTAGGGGGAACAGTCCCTATTCTGCTTGTCTCAGTGTGCATCAGGGTCCCTCAGGACAGGTGTCAATCCATATCTGCCAAGTGACCCTATGTAGGGGGAACAGTCCCTATTCTGCTCTGTTTCAGTGTGTATCAGGGTCCCTGAGGACAGGTGTCAATCCATATCTGCCACTGATAGGAGACGCGGAAGGTATTAAACTGATAATAGTAGTACACCACTCCTATCGGTAGGTCCCCCCATTGTGATTTATGGCCCCCACCCACCGTGCAGGGGTGGGGGAGGACAGTAGGTCCCCCCCCCCCCAGTGTGTATCAGGGTCCCTGAGGACAGGTGTCAATCCATATCTGCCAAGTGACCCTATGTAAGGGGAACAGTCCCTATTCTGTTCTGTTTCAGTGTGTATCAGGGTCCCTGAGGACAGGTGTCAATCCATATCTGCCAAGTAACCCTATGTAGGAGGAACAGTCCCTATTCTGCTCTGTGTCAGTGTGTATCAGGGTCCCTGAGAACAGGTGTCAATCGATATCTGCCAAGTGACCCTATGTAGGGGGAACAGTCCATATTCTGCTCTGTGTCAGTGTATATCAGGGTCCCTGAGGACATGTGTCAATCCATATCTGCCAAGTGACCCGATGTAGGGGGAACAGTCCCTATTCTGCTCTGTATCAGTGTGTATCAAGGTCCCTGAGGACAGGTGTCAATCCATATCTGCCAGGTTACACTATGTAGGAGGAACAGTCCCTATTCTGCTCTGTGTCAGTGTGTATCAGGGTCCCTGAGGACATGTGTCAATCCATATCTGCCAAGTGAACCTTTGTAGGAGGAACAGTCCCTATTCTGCTCTGTGTCAGTGTATATCAGGGTCCCTGAGGACAGATGTCAATCCATATCTGCCAAGTGACTCTATGTAGGGGAAACAGTCCCCATTCTGCTCTGTGTCAGTGTGTATCAGGGAACCTTAGGATAGGTGTCAATCCATATCTGCCAAGTGACCCTATGTAGGAGGAACAGTCCAAATTCTGCTCTGTGTCAGTGTGTATCAGGGTCCCTAAGAACAGGTGTCAATCCATATCTGCCAAGTGACCCTATGTAGGGGAAACAGTCCCCATTCTGCTCTGTGTCAGTGTGTATCAGGGAACCTTAGGATAGGTGTCAATCCATATCTGCCAAGTGACCCTATGTAGGAGGAACAGTCCCTATTCTGCTCTGTGTCAGTGTGTATCAGGGTCCCTGAGGACAGGTGTCAATCCATATCTGCCAAGTGACCCGATGTAGGGGGAACAGTCCCTATTCTGCTCTGTGTCAGTGTGTATCAGGGTCCCTGAGGACAGGTGTCAATCCATATCTGCCAGGTTACACTATGTAGGAGGAACAGTCCCTATTCTGCTCTGTGTCAGTGTGTATCAGGGTCCCTGAGGACAGGTGTCAATCCATATCTGCCAAGTGACTCTATGTAGGGGAAACAGTCCCCATTCTGCTCTGTGTCAGTGTGTATCAGGGAACCTTAGGATAGGTGTCAATCCATATCTGCCAAGTGACCTTATGTAGGAGGAACAGTCCATATTCTGCTCTGTGTCAGTGTGTATCAGGGTCCCTAAGAACAGGTGTCAATCCATATCTGCCAAGTTACCCTATGTAGGGGGAACAGTCCCTATTCTGCTCTGTGTCAGTGTGTATCAGGGATCCTTAGAATAGATGTCAATCCATATCTGCCAAGTGACCCTATGTAGGAGGAAGTCCCTATTCTGCTCTGTTTCAGTGTGTATCAGGGTCCCTGAGGACAAGTGTCAATCCATATCTGCCAAGTGACCCTATGTATGAGGAACAGTCCCTATTCTGCTCTGTGTCAGTGTGTATCAGGGATCATTAGGTTAGGTGTCAATCCATATCTGCCAAGTGACCCTATGTAAGGTCAACAGTCCCTATTCTGCTCTGTTTCAGTGTGTATCAGGGTCCCTGAGGACAGGTGTCAATCCATATTTGCCAAGTGACCCTATGTAGGGGAAACAGTCCCCATTCTGCTCTGTGTCAGTGTGTATCAGGGAACCTTAGGATAGGTGTCAATCCATATCTGCCAAGTGACCCTATGTAGGAGGAACAGTCCATATTCTGCTCTGTGTCAGTGTATATCAGGGTCCCTGAGGACAGGTGTCAATCCATATCTGCCAAGTTACTCTATGTAGGGGAAACAGTCCCCATTCTGCTCTGTGTCAGTGTGTATCAGGGAACCTTAGGATAGGTGTCAATCCATATCTGCCAAGTGACCCTATGTAGGAGGAACAGTCCATATTCTGCTCTGTGTCAGTGTGTATCAGGGTCCCTAAGAACAGGTGTCAATCCATATCTGCCAAGTTACCCTATGTAGGGGGAACAGTCCCTATTCTGCTCTGTGTCAGTGTGTATCAGGGATCATTAGGTTAGGTGTCAATCCATATCTGCCAAGTGACCCTATGTAGGGGGAACAGTCCATATTCTGCTTGTCTCAGTGTGCATCAGGGTCCCTGAGGACAGGTGTCAATCCATATCTGCCAAGTTACCCTATGTAGGGGGAACAGTCCCTATTCTGCTCTGTTTCAGTGTGTATCAGGGTCCCTGAGGACAGGTGTCAATCCATATCTGCCAAGTGAACCTATGTAGGAGGAACAGTCCCTATGCTGCTCTGTGTCAGTGTGTATCAGGGTCCCTGAGGAGAGGTGTCAATCCATATCTGCCAAGTGACCCTATGTAGGGGGAACAGTCCCTATTCTGCTCTGTTTCAGTGTGTATCAGGGAACCTTCGGATAGGTGTCAATCCATATCTGCCAAGTGACCCTATGTAGGAGGAACAGTCCATATTCTGCTCTGTGTCAGTGTGTATCAGTGTCCCTAAGAACAAGTGTCAATCCATATCTGCCAAGTGACCCTATGTAGGGGGAACAGTCCCTATTCTGCTCTGTGTCAGTGTGTATCAGGGATCATTAGGTTAGGTGTCAATCCATATCTGCCAAGTGACCCTATGTAGGGGGAACAGTCCCTATTCTACTTGTGTCAGTGTGTATCCGGGTCCTTGAGGACAGGTGTCAATCCATATCTGCCAATTGACCCTATGTAGGGGGAACAGTCCCTATTCTGTTCTGTTTCAGTGTGTATAAGGGTCCCTGAGGACAGGTGTCAATCCATATCTGCCAAGTAACCCTATGTAGGAGGAACAGTCCCTATTCTGCTCTGTGTCAGTGTGTATCAGGGTCGCTGAGAACAGGTGTCAATCGATATCTGCCAAGGGACCCTATGTAGGGGGAACAGTCCATATTCTGCTCTGTGTCAGTGTATATCAGGGTCCCTGAGGACATGTGTCAATCCATATCTGCTAAGTGACCCTATGTAGGAGGAACAGTCCCTATTCTGCTCTGTGTCAGTGTGTATCAGGTCCCTAAGGACAGGTGTCAATCCATATCTGCCAAGTGACCCTATGTAGGGGGAACAGTCCCTATTCTGCTCTGTTTCAGTGTTTATCAGGGTCCCTGAGGACAGGTGTCAATCCATATCTGCCAAGTGACCCTATGTAGGAGGAACAGTCCCTATTCTGCTCTGTGTCAGTGTGTATCAGGGTCCCTGAGGACAGGTGTCAATCCATATCTGCCAAGTGACCCGATGTAGGGGGAACAGTCCCTATTCTGCTCTGTATCAGTGTGTATCAAGGTCCCTGAGGACAGGTGTCAATCCATATCTGCCAGGTTACACTATGTAGGAGGAACAGTCCCTATTCTGCTCTGTGTCAGTGTGTATCAGAGTCCCTGAGGACATGTGTCAATCCATATCTGCCAAGTGAACCTTTGTAGGAGGAACAGTCCCTATTCTGCTCTGTGTCAGTGTATATCAGGGTCCCTAAGAACAGGTGTCAATCCATATCTGCCAAGTGACCCTATGTAGGGGAAACAGTCCCCATTCTGCTCTGTGTCAGTGTGTATCAGGGAACCTTAGGATAGGTGTCAATCCATATCTGCCAAGTGACCCTATGTAGGAGGAACAGTCCCTATTCTGCTCTGTGTCAGTGTGTATCAGGGTCCCTGAGGACAGGTGTCAATCCATATCTGCCAAGTGACCCGATGTAGGGGGAACAGTCCCTATTCTGCTCTGTGTCAGTGTGTATCAGGGTCCCTGAGGACAGGTGTCAATCCATATCTGCCAGGTTACACTGTGTAGGAGGAACAGTCCCTATTCTGCTCTGTGTCAGTGTGTATCTGGGTCCCTGAGGACAGGTGTCAATCCATATCTGCCAAGTGAACCTTTGTAGGAGGAACAGTCCCTATTCTGCTCTGTGTCAGTGTATATCAGGGTCCCTGAGGACAGGTGTCAATCCATATCTGCCAAGTGACTCTATGTAGGGGAAACAGTCCCCATTCTGCTCTGTGTCAGTGTGTATCAGGGAACCTTAGGATAGGTGTCAATCCATATCTGCCAAGTGACCCTATGTGGGAGGAACAGTCCATATTCTGCTCTGTGTCAGTGTGTATCAGGGTCCCTGAGGACAGGTGTCAATCCATATCTGCCAAGTGACTCTATGTAGGGGAAACAGTCCCCATTCTGCTCTGTGTCAGTGTGTATCAGGGAACCTTAGGATAGGTGTCAATCCATATCTGCCAAGTGACCCTATGTAGGAGGAACAGTCCATATTCTGCTCTGTGTCAGTGTGTATCAGGGTCCCTAAGAACAGGTGTCAATCCATATCTGCCAAGTTACCCTATGTAGGGGGAACAGTCCCTATTCTGCTCTGTGTCAGTGTGTATCAGGGATCATTAGGTTAGGTGTCAATCCATATCTGCCAAGTGACCCTATGTAGGGGGAACAGTCCATATTCTGCTTGTCTCAGTGTGCATCAGGGTCCCTGAGGACAGGTGTCAATCCATATCTGCCAAGTTACCCTATGTAGGGGGAACAGTCCCTATTCTGCTCTGTTTCAGTGTGTATCAGGGTCCCTGAGGACAGGTGTCAATCCATATCTGCCAAGTGAACCTATGTAGGAGGAACAGTCCCTATTCTGCTCTGTTTCAGTGTGTATCAGGGTCTCTGAGGACAGGTGTCAATCCATATCTGCCAAGTGACCCTATGTAGGAGGAACAGTCCCTATTCTGCTCTGTGTCAGTGTGTATCAGGGATCATTAGGTTAGGTGTCAATCCATATCTGCCAAGTGACCCTATGTAGGGGGAACAGTCCCTATTCTGCTTGTCTCAGTGTGCATCAGAGTCCCTGAGGACAGGTGTCAATCCATATCTGCCAAGTTACCCTATGTAGGTGGAACAGTCCCTATTCTGCTCTGTTTCAGTGTGTATCAGGGTCCCTGAGGACAGGTGTCAATCCATATCTGCCAAGTTACCCTATGTAGGGGGAACAGTCCCTATTCTGCTCTGTTTCAGTGTGTATCAGGGTCCCTGAGGACAGGTGTCAATCCATATCTGCCAAGTGACCCTATGTAGGAGGAACAGTCCCTATTCTGCTCTGTGTCAGTGTGTATCAGGGTCCCTGAGGACAGGTGTCAATCCATATCTGCCAAGTGAACCTTTGTAGGGGGAACAGTCCCTATTCTGCTCTGTGTCAGTGTGTATCAGGGATCCTTAGAATAGATGTCAATCCATATCTGCCAAGTGACCCTATGTAGGAGGAAGTCCCTATTCTGCTCTGTTTCAGTGTGTATCAGGGTCCCTGAGGACAAGTGTCAATTCATATCTGCCAAGTGACCCTATGTAGGAGGAACAGTCCCTATTCTGCTCTGTGTCAGTGTGTATCAGGGATCATTAGGTTAGGTGTCAATCAATATCTGCCAAGTGACCCTATGTAGGGTCAACAGTCCCTATTCTGCTCTGTTTCAGTGTGTATCAGGGTCCCTGAGGACAGGTGTCAATCCATATCTGCCAAGTGACCCTATGTAGGGGAAACAGTCCCCATTCTGCTCTGTGTCAGTTTGTATCAGGGAACCTTAGGATAGGTGTCAATCCATATCTGCCAAGTGACCCTATGTAGGAGGAACAGTCCATATTCTGCTCTGTGTCAGTGTGTATTATTGTCCCTAAGAACAGGTGTCAATCCATATCTGCCAAGTGACCCTATGTAGGGGGAACAGTCCATATTCTGCTCTGTGTCAGTGTGTATCAGGGATCATTAGGTTAGGTGTCAATCCATATCTGCCAAGTGACCCTATGTAGGGGGAACAGTCCCTATACTACTTGTGTCAGTGTGTATCCGGGTCCCTGAGGACAGGTGTCAATCCATATCTTCCAAGTGACCCTATGTAGGGGGAACAGTCCATATTCTGCTCTGTGTCAGTGTGTATCAGGGTTCCTTAGGATAGGTGTCAATCCATATCTGCCAAGTGACCCTATGTAGGAGGAACCGTCCCTATTCTGCTCTGTGTCAGTGTGTATCAGGAATCCTTAGGTTAGGTGTCAATCCATATCTTCCAAGTGACCCTATGTAGGGGGAACAGTCCCTATTCTGCTCTGTGTCAGTGTGTATCAGGGTCCCTGAGGACAGGTGTCAATCCATATCTGCCAAGTGACCCTATGTACGAGGAACAGTCCCTATTCTGCTCTGTGTCAGTGTGTATCAGGGATCCTTAGGTTAGGTGTCAATCCATATCTGCCAAGTGACCCTATGTAGGGGGAACAGTCCCTATTATGCTCTGTGTCAGTGTGTATCAGGGTCCCTGAGGACAGATGTCAATCCATATCTGCCAAGTGACCCTATGTAGGGGGAACATTCCCTATTCTGCTCTGTGTCAGTTTGAATCAGGGATCCTTAGGATGGGTGTCAATCCATATCTGCCAAGTGACCCTATGTAGGAGGAACAGTCCCTATTCTGCTCTGTGTCAGTGTGTATCAGGGTCCCAGAGGATAGGTGTCAATCCATATCTGCCAAGTGACCCTATGTAGGGGGAACATTCCATATTCTGCTCTGTGTCAGTGTGTATCAGAGATCCTTAGGATAGGTGTCAATCCATATCTGCCAAGTGACCCTATGTAGGTGGAACAGTCCATATTCTGCTCTGTGTCAGTGTGTATCAGTGATCCTTAGGATAGGTGTCAATCCATATCTGCCAAGTGACCCTATGTAGGAGGAACCGTCCCTATTCTGCTCTGTGTCAGTGTGTATCAGGAATCCTTAGGTTAGGTGTCAATCCATATCTTCCAATTGACCCTATGTAGGGGGAACAGTCCCTATTCTGCTCTGCGTCAGTGTGTATCAGGGTCCCTGAAGACAGGTGTCAATCCATATCTGCCAAGTGACCCTATGTAGTGGGAACAGTCCCTATTCTGCTCTGTGTCAGTGTGTATCAGGGTCTCTGAGGACAGGTGTCAATCCATATCTGCCAAGTGACCCTATGTAGTGGGAACAGCCCTATTCTGCTCTGTGTCAGTGTGTATCAGGGTCTATGAGGACAGGTGTCAATCCATATCTGCCAAGTGTCCCTATGTAGGGGGAACAGTCCCTATTCTGCTCTGTGTCAGTGTGTTTAAGGGATCCTTAGGATAGTTGTCAATCCATATCTGCAAAGTGACCCTTTGTAGGGGGAACAGTCCCTATTCTGCTCTGTGTCAGTGTGTAACAGGGTCCCTGAGGACAGGTGCCAATCCATATCTGCCAAGTGACCCTATGTAGGAGGAACAGTCCCTATTCTGCTCTGTGTCAGTGTGTATCAGGGATCCTTAGGATAGGTGTCAATCCATATCTGCCAAGTGACCCTATGTAGGGGGAACAGTCCCTATTCTGCTCTGTGTCAGTGTGTATCCGGGTCTCTGAGGACAGGTGTCAATCCATATCTGCCAAGTGACCCTATGTAGGGGGAACAGTCCCTATTCTGCTTCTGTGTCAGTGTGTATCAGGGTCCCTGAGGACAGGTGTCATTCCATATCTGCCAAGTGACCCTATGTAGGGGGAACAGTCCCTATTCTGCTCTGTGTCAGTGTGTATCAGGGATCCTTAGGATAGGTGTCAATCCATATCTGCGAAGTGACCCTATGTAGGAGGAACCGTCCCTATTCTGCTCTGTGTCAGTGTGTATCAGGAATCCTTAGGTTAGGTGTCAATCCATATCTTCCAAGTGACCCTATGTAGGGGGAACAGTCCCTATTCTGCACTGTGTCAGTGTGTATCAGGGTCCCTGAGGACAGGTGTCAATCCATATCTGCCAAGTGACCCTATGTACGAGGAACAGTCCCTATTCTGCTCTGTGTCAGTGTGTATCAGGGATCCTTAGGTTAGGTGTCAATCCATATCTGCCAAGTGACCCTATGTAGGGGGAACAGTCCCTATTATGCTCTGTGTCAGTGTGTATCAGGGTCCCTGAGGACAGGTGTCAATCCATATCTGCCAAGTGACCCTATGTAGGGGAAACAGTCCCTATTCTGCTTCTGTGTCAGTGTGTATCAGGGTCCCTGAGGACAGGTGTCATTCCATATCTGCCAAGTGACCCTATGTAGGGGGAACAGTCCCTATTCTGCTCTGTGTCAGTGTGTATCAGGGATCCTTAGGATAGGTGTCAATCCATATCTGCGAAGTGACCCTATGTAGGAGGAACCGTCCCTATTCTCCTCTGTGTCAGTGTGTATCAGGAATCCTTAGGTTAGGTGTCAATCCATATCTTCCAAGTGACCCTATGTAGGGGGAACAGTCCCTATTCTGCTCTGTGTCAGTGTGTATCAGGGTCCCTGAGGACAGGTGTCAATCCATATCTGCCAAGTGACCCTATGTACGAGGAACAGTCCCTATTCTGCTCTGTGTCAGTGTGTATCAGGGATCCTTAGGTTAGGTGTCAATCCATATCTGCCAAGTGACCCTATGTAGGGGGAACAGTCCCTATTATGCTCTGTGTCAGTGTGTATCAGGGTCCCTGAGGACAGGTGTCAATCCATATCTGCCAAGTGACCCTATGTAGGGGGAACATTCCCTATTCTGCTCTGTGTCAGTTTGTATCAGGGATCCTTAGGATAGGTGTCAATCCATATCTGCCAAGTGACCCTATGTAGGAGGAACAGTCCCTATTCTGCTCTGTGTCAGTGTGTATCAGGGTCCCTGAGGATAGGTGTCAATCCATATCTGCCAAGTGACCCTATGTAGGGGGAACATTCCATATTCTGCTCTGTGTCAGTGTGTATCAGGGATCCTTGGGTCAGGTGTCAATCCATATCTGCCAAGTGACCCTATGTAGGGGGAACAGTCCCTATTCTCCTCTGTTTCAGTGTGTATCAGGGTCCCTGAGGACAGGTGTCAATCCATATCTGCCAAGTGACCCTATGTAGGGGGAACAGTCCCTCTTCTGCTCTGTGTCAGTGTGTATCAGGAATCCTTAGGTTAGGTGTCAATCCATATCTTCCAATTGACCCTATGTAGGGGGAACAGTCCCTATTCTGCTCTGCGTCAGTGTGTATCAGGGTCCCTGAAGACAGGTGTCAATCCATATCTGCCAAGTGACCCCATGTAGTGGGAACAGTCCCTATTCTGCTCTGTGTCAGTGTGTATCAGGGTCTCTGAGGACAGGTGTCAATCCATATCTGCCAAGTGACCCTATGTAGTGGGAACAGCCCAATTCTGCTCTGTGTCAGTGTGTATCAGGGTCTATGAGGACAGGTGTCAATCCATATCTGCCAAGTGTCCCTATGTAGGGGGAACAGTCCCTATTCTGCTCTGTGTCAGTGTGTTTAAGGGATCCTTAGGAAATGTGTCAATCTATATCTGCAAAGTGACCCTTTGTAGGGGGAACAGTCCCTATTCTGCTCTGTGTCAGTGTGTAACAGGGTCCCTGAGGACAGGTGCCAATCCATATCTGCCAAGTGACCCTATGTAGGAGGAACAGTCCCTATTCTTCTCTGTGTCAGTGTGTATCAGGGATCCTTAGGATAGGTGTCAATCCATATCTGCCAAGTGACCCTATGTAGGGGGAACAGTCCCTATTCTGCTCTGTGTCAGTGTGTATCAGGGTCTCTGAGGACAGGTGTCAATCCATATCTGCCAAGTGACCCTATGTAGGGGGAACAGTCCCTATTCTGCTTCTGTGTCAGTGTGTATCAGGGTCCCTGAGGACAGGTGTCATTCCATATCTGCCAAGTGACCCTATGTAGGGGGAACAGTCCCTATTCTGCTCTGTGTCAGTGTGTATCAGGGATCCTTAGGATAGGTGTCAATCCATATCTGCGAAGTGACCCTATGTAGGAGGAACCGTCCCTATTCTGCTCTGTGTCAGTGTGTATCAGGAATCCTTAGGTTAGGTGTCAATCCATATCTTCCAAGTGACCCTATGTAGGGGGAACAGTCCCTATTCTGCTCTGTGTCAGTGTGTATCAGGGTCCCTGAGGACAGGTGTCAATCCATATCTGCCAAGTGACCCTATGTACGAGGAACAGTCCCTATTCTGCTCTGTGTCAGTGTGTATCAGGGATCCTTAGGTTAGGTGTCAATCCATATCTGCCAAGTGACCCTATGTAGGGGGAACAGTCCCTATTATGCTCTGTGTCAGTGTGTATCAGGGTCCCTGAGGACAGGTGTCAATCCATATCTGCCAAGTGACCCTATGTAGGGGGAACAGTCCCTATTCTGCTTCTGCGTCAGTGTGTATCAGGGTCCCTGAGGACAGGTGTCATTCCATATCTGCCAAGTGACCCTATGTAGGGGGAACAGTCCCTATTCTGCTCTGTGTCAGTGTGTATCAGGGATCCTTAGGATAGGTGTCAATCCATATCTGCGAAGTGACCCTATGTAGGAGGAACCGTCCCTATTCTGCTCTGTGTCAGTGTGTATCAGGAATCCTTAGGTTAGGTGTCAATCCATATCTTCCAAGTGACCCTATGTAGGGGGAACAGTCCCTATTCTGCTCTGTGTCAGTGTGTATCAGGGTCCCTGAGGACAGGTGTCAATCCATATCTACCAAGTGACCCTATGTACGAGGAACAGTCCCTATTCTGCTCTGTGTCAGTGTGTATCAGGGATCCTTAGGTTAGGTGTCAATCCATATCTGCCAAGTGACCCTATGTAGGGGGAACAGTCCCTATTATGCTCTGTGTCAGTGTGTATCAGGGTCCCTGAGGACAGGTGTCAATCCATATCTGCCAAGTGACCCTATGTAGGGGGAACATTCCCTATTCTGCTCTGTGTCAGTTTGTATCAGGGATCCTTAGGATAGGTGTCAATCCATATCTGCCAAGTGACCCTATGTAGGAGGAACAGTCCCTATTCTGCTCTGTGTCAGTGTGTATCAGGGTCCCTGAGGATAGGTGTCAATCCATATCTGCCAAGTGACCCTACGTAGGGGGAACATTCCATATTCTGCTCTGTGTCAGTGTGTATCAGGGATCCTTAGGTCAGGTGTCAATCCATATCTGCCAAGTGACCCTATGTAGGGGGAACAGTCCCTATTCTCCTCTGTTTCAGTGTGTATCAGGGTCCCTGAGGACAGGTGTCAATCCATATCTGCCAAGTGACCCTATGTAGGGGGAACAGTCCCTCTTCTGCTCTGTGTCAGTGTGTATCAGGAATCCTTAGGTTAGGTGTCAATCCATATCTTCCAATTGACCCTATGTAGGGGGAACAGTCCCTATTCTGCTCTGCGTCAGTGTGTATCAGGGTCCCTGAAGACAGGTGTCAATCCATATCTGCCAAGTGACCCTATGTAGTGGGAACAGTCCCTATTCTGCACTGTGTCAGTGTGTATCAGGGTCTCTGAGGACAGGTGTCAATCCATATCTGCCAAGTGACCCTATGTAGTGGGAACAGCCCTATTCTGCTCTGTGTCAGTGTGTATCAGGGTCTATGAGGACAGGTGTCAATCCATATCTGCCAAGTGTCCCTATGTAGGGGGAACAGTCCCTATTCTGCTCTGTGTCAGTGTGTTTAAGGGATCCTTAGGAAATGTGTCAATCTATATCTGCAAAGTGACCCTTTGTAGGGGGAACAGTCCCTATTCTGCTCTGTGTCAGTGTGTAACAGGGTCCCTGAGGACAGGTGCCAATCCATATCTGCCAAGTGACCCTATGTAGGAGGAACAGTCCCTATTCTGCTCTGTGTCAGTGTGTATCAGGGATCCTTAGGATAGGTGTCAATCCATATCTGCCAAGTGACCCTATGTAGGAGGAACAGTCCCTATTCTGCTCTGTGTCAGTGTGTATCAGGGTCTCTGAGGACAGGTGTCAATCCATATCTGCCAAGTGACCCTATGTAGGGGGAACAGTCCCTATTCTGCTTCTGTGTCAGTGTGTATCAGGGTCCCTGAGGACAGGTGTCATTCCATATCTGCCAAGTGACCCTATGTAGGGGGAACAGTCCCTATTCTGCTCTGTGTCAGTGTGTATCAGGGATCCTTAGGATAGGTGTCAATCCATATCTGCGAAGTGACCCTATGTAGGAGGAACCGTCCCTATTCTGCTCTGTGTCAGTGTGTATCAGGAATCCTTAGGTTAGGTGTCAATCCATATCTTCCAAGTGACCCTATGTAGGGGGAACAGTCCCTATTCTGCTCTGTGTCAGTGTGTATCAGGGTCCCTGAGGACAGGTGTCAATCCATATCTGCCAAGTGACCCTATGTACGAGGAACAGTCCCTATTCTGCTCTGTGTCAGTGTGTATCAGGGATCCTTAGGTTAGGTGTCAATCCATATCTGCCAAGTGACCCTATGTAGGGGGAACAGTCCCTATTATGCTCTGTGTCAGTGTGTATCAGGGTCCCTGAGGACAGGTGTCAATCCATATCTGCCAAGTGACCCTATGTAGGGGGAACAGTCCCTATTCTGCTTCTGTGTCAGTGTGTATCAGGGTCCCTGAGGACAGGTGTCATTCCATATCTGCCAAGTGACCCTATGTAGGGGGAACAGTCCCTATTCTGCTCTGTGTCAGTGTGTATCAGGGATCCTTAGGATAGGTGTCAATCCATATCTGCGAAGTGACCCTATGTAGGAGGAACCGTCCCTATTCTGCTCTGTGTCAGTGTGTATCAGGAATCCTTAGGTTAGGTGTCAATCCATATCTGCCAAGTGACCCTATGTAGGGGGAACAGTCCCTATTCTGCTCTGTGTCAGTGTGTATCAGGGTCTCTGAGGACAGGTGTCAATCCATATCTGCCAAGTGACCCTATGTAGGGGGAACAGTCTCTATTCTGCTTCTGTGTCAGTGTGTATCAGGGTCCCTGAGGACAGGTGTCATTCCATATCTGCCAAGTGACCCTATGTAGGGGGAACAGTCCCTATTCTGCTCTGTGTCAGTGTGTATCAGGGATCCTTAGGATAGGTGTCAATCCATATCTGCGAAGTGACCCTATGTAGGAGGAACCGTCCCTATTCTGCTCTGTGTCAGTGTGTATCAGGAATCCTTAGGTTAGGTGTCAATCCATATCTTCCAAGTGACCCTATGTAGGGGGAACAGTCCCTATTCTGTTCTGTGTCAGTGTGTATCAGGGTCCCTGAGGACAGGTGTCAATCCATATCTGCCAAGTGACCCTATGTACGAGGAACAGTCCCTATTCTGCTCTGTGTCAGTGTATCAGGGATCCTTAGGTTAGGTGTCAATCCATATCTGCCAAGTGACCCTATGTAGGGGGAACAGTCCCTATTATGCTCTGTGTCAGTGTGTATCAGGGTCCCTGAGGACAGGTGTCAATCCATATCTGCCAAGTGACCCTATGTAGGGGGAACAGTCCCTATTCTGCTTCTGTGTCAGTGTGTATCAGGGTCCCTGAGGACAGGTGTCATTCCATATCTGCCAAGTGACCCTATGTAGGGGGAACAGTCCCTATTCTGCTCTGTGTCAGTGTGTATCAGGGATCCTTAGGATAGGTGTCAATCCATATCTGCGAAGTGACCCTATGTAGGAGGAACCGTCCCTATTCTGCTCTGTGTCAGTGTGTATCAGGAATCCTTAGGTTAGGTGTCAATCCATATCTTCCAAGTGACCCTATGTAGGGGGAACAGTCCCTATTCTGCTCTGTGTCAGTGTGTATCAGGGTCCCTGAGGACAGGTGTCAATCCATATCTGCCAAGTGACCCTATGTACGAGGAACAGTCCCTATTCTGCTCTGTGTCAGTGTGTATCAGGGATCCTTAGGTTAGGTGTCAATCCATATCTGCCAAGTGACCCTATGTAGGGGGAACAGTCCCTATTATGCTCTGTGTCAGTGTGTATCAGGGTCCCTGAGGACAGGTGTCAATCCATATCTACCAAGTGACCCTATGTAGGGGGAACATTCCCTATTCTGCTCTGTGTCAGTTTGTATCAGGGATCCTTAGGATAGGTGTCAATCCATATCTGCCAAGTGACCCTATGTAGGAGGAACAGTCCCTATTCTGCTCTGTGTCAGTGTGTATCAGGGTCCCTGAGGATAGGTGTCAATCCATATCTGCCAAGTGACCCTATGTAGGGGGAACATTCCATATTCTGCTCTGTGTCAGTGTGTATCAGGGATCCTTAGGTCAGGTGTCAATCCATATCTGCCAAGTGACCCTATGTAGGGGGAACAGTCCCTATTCTCCTCTGTTTCAGTGTGTATCAGGGTCCCTGAGGACAGGTGTCAATCCATATCTGCCAAGTGACCCTATGTAGGGGGAACAGTCCCTCTTCTGCTCTGTGTCAGTGTGTATCAGGGTCCCTGAGGACAGGTGTCAATCCATATCTGCCAAGTGACCCTATGTGGGGCGAACAGTCCCTATTCTGCTCTGTGTCAGTGTGTATCAGGGTCTCTGAGGACAAGTGTCATTCCATATCTGCCAAGTGACCCTATGTAGGGGGAACAGTCCCTATTCTGCTCTGTGTCAGTGTGTATCAGGGTCCTTGAGGACAAGTGTCATTCCACATCTGCCAAGTGACCTATGTAGGGGGAACAGTCCCTATTCTGCTCTGTGTCAGTGTGTATTAGGGTCTCTGAGGACAGGTGTCAATCCATATGTCACGGTGTTAATATGTCATATGTCAGGTGTCAATCCATATCCATTGTGATTTAGGAATGTTAGGTGATTTATGCCCTTTATGGATTAAAACCAGACTCTGCATCAACTGTGTAATTTTCCATGGGAGTTTTGCCATGGATCCCCCTCCGGCATGCCACAGTCCAGGTGTTAGTCCCCTTGAAACAACTTTTCCATCACTAATTGTGGCCAGAAAGAGTCCCTGTGGATTTTATAATTTGCCTGCCCATTGAAGTCTATGGCGGTTCTTCCGGTTTGCCGGTTCGCGAACGTTTGCGAAAATTTTATGTTCGCGACATCACTAATAGTGGCACAGATAAAATGTACAAAATGGCCAGCAGAAATGTAATACATATAAAAAAAATTACAAAGATAATTTTTTACTACAAACTTTGACATATATTGGTGAAAAAATGGGCTCATGCTAAGGCAAAATATGCACCCTATGAGATACCCAGTAGTGTCTACTTTTACAAATGGTAGGCTTTTGTCCGGGTTTTTTGAACAGTCAAACTGCTATAATACCCCAAATTGAAACATAGGCCTATCAAATCCGTCTCTCAAAATTCTACTGTAAATACTGAAATGGACAGGTCTCCTATATGGCACTGTACAATGGGGGTATCAGCAGATGTAGCTGAACACAAAATGAGGTTTTGTACAGGAATAGCACACACACACCAACAAAATACACATTAGGAGATCTTTGTTATAAGTTTGTGTGTAAAAAAACAAAAAAAACAAAAAAACAATTTTACTCCAATATTTAGCAGAGATTGGCGGTGAAATGGTTATGTAAAAAGTGTCAAAATAACCTTAGGTAAATAGCCTGTGATGTCTACTTTATATAAATATATACTTTTGTGTTGCAATTTTGTTTTATTTTATGGCTATTAAGCTTGCAAGACAAACATACCAAATTCTAAAATCGCTCCACATTAAAAGTTTATTTTACTCCTTGTGTTTTGTGACTTGTAACTACCAAAAAAAAAAAAAAACTTAAAAACCTAGACATATTATATATTCTGTAAATCAGAACAACTAAATTAATTTACTTTTAACCCCTTAAGACCGCAGGGCGTACTATTACGTCCTTTTTAAAGCGGCTCTAAACGCCGCAGGACGTAATAGTACACTCTCCGTTTATTTTTTACTTACCCGGTCGCCGGCGATCCCACACCGGCGATCGCGGTTGGGGGGACTCCCAGGGAGCCCCCCGCGGCACCTCTGTCCTCTTCAGCCCCCCCCGGGCCATGTGAGAGTGAGGTCCTTGCGAGGACCTCACAATCACATGGCCGGGATAGCTGCCTGGTGTATTGCCAGCATGGGGACTAACTGTAATGACAGTTAGTCCCCCTGCTGGCTGAAAATCAAATTCAAATAAGTTAAAATAAGTGTAAAAATATATATATATATATATACTTAGATCATATATATGTATTATATATATATGATCTAAGTATATATATACACATATACACACATACACATACACTGTCTAGGTGTATTTTAATATTAATATATATATAATATATATATATATATATATATATATATATATATATATATATATATATATATATATATATATATATATATATATATATATATATTAATATCAAATTACACGGACTGATACTGATTAAATATATATATAATTATTGTTATATATATTTATATATAATATAAAAAAATAAATAAGTAAATACGTAAAAAAATAAAATAAAAAAATAATTAAAAATAAAATATTAAAAAATATATAGATGTGTTTTATTTTGTTCTAACTGTATTGTGATATTAATATGTATATATTTATTTCAAAATACACGTAGAACGAAATAATATATATATCTATATACATAAATATATACGTATATATCACTATATATATACCTATATATAAATAAAAATATTTTTAAAAACAAAATATATATATATATATACGTATATATACACATATGTATATATATACATATATTAATTCTACACATATATTTATGTAATAATTTTACATAATTAGGTATCCTAATTAATTACAATTAGCGGGACCTGCCTGACAACCCATGCCGAAAGTATAGGGAATTTAATTTGCTAGCACTATATTTAACCCTATAACTTTCCAAGACACCATAAAACCTGTACATGGGGGGTACTGTTTTACTCGGGAGACTTCGCTGAACACAAATATTAGTGTTTCAAAACAGTAAAATGTATTATAACGATGATATCGCCAGTAAAAGTGACGTTTTTTTGCATTTTTCACGCACAAACAGCATTTACACGGATGATATTATTGCTGCAATACTTTGTACTGTTTTGAAACACAAATATTTGTGTTCAGCGAAGTCTCCCGAGTACAACAGTACCCCTCATGTACAGGTTTTATGGTGTTTTCAAAAATTACAGCGTCAAATATAAGGCTTGTGTTTCAATTTTTTCACATTAAAATTCGCCAGATTGCTTACGTTGCCTTTATGACCCTATGGTAGCCCAAGAATGAAAATTACCCCTATAATGGCATACTATTTGCAATAGTAGACAACCCAAGGTATTGCAAATGGGGTATGTCCAGTCTTTTTTAGTAGCCACTTAGTCACAAACACTGGCCAAAATTGGCGTTTTTTGCATTTTTCCCACACAAACAAATACTAACGCTAACTTTGGCCAGTGTTTGTGACCAAATGGCTACTAAAAAAGACTGGACATACCTCATTTGCAATACCTTGGGTCGTCTACTATTGCAAATGGTATGCCATTATGGGTGTAAATTTATTTCCTGGGCTACTATACAGTCTCAAAGGCAACGTAACTAATCTGGCGAATTTCAATTTCAAATGTAACACGCTATGTAACACTTCCCAAAACACCATAAAACCTGTACATAGGGGGTACTGTTTTACACGTGAGACTTTGCTGAATACAAATATGTGTATTTTATTGCAGTAAAAGCAAACAGTATTATGACATTGACAGTTACAATGTCATGTAGAACTAAAAAAATAAAAAAACCTTATTTTCTCCCATTTTTTTCATATTAAATTATGTTTCATAGCTAAATATTTGATATTAAATGAAAGCCCTGTTTCCCCTGAATAAAATGATATATAATAAGGGGGGGGGTGCATTTAATATGAAAGAGGTGAATTACGGTTGGACAGACATATAGCGCAAATGCCAGGTTTTGTTTACATTTTGTTTTGTTCACAACTTGTACATTTGGCTGCGGTCTTAAGGGGTTAATTACTTTTTTAACCTGCACTAATTATGAACACATTATTTTTGCAAAAAAAAAAAATTTTTCATTTTTTTTTTGCATTTTATTTAGAATAAGCATTTATATAGGTGTATGTTACAAAAATTGTATATAATATGTGTTGGTGCAATAAATTAGTAAAATGCAAATTGCAGTTAAACGCAAACAGCAAAAAATGCAAAAATTGCTTGTGTCATTAAGTGCAAGACAAGCTTTTGAAGCTGTGTCCTTAAGGGGTTAATATTTAGGGTTAGGCCCTATAGTTGGTAATCTATCCCATCACGAGACCTTGTCTTTTGTTTCTATGTGCATTATTCAATTAAACATGGACCAACATCCATAATCTGGATTAAAATCTTCAAAACATTAAGGCAAGCTAAATTATAATACAGACACAACAACAACAACAAAAAACAATAATACAACACATTCACCTCTGAAGCAAAAACACTGAACAAAATTATAAACACAACACTTTTGTTTTTACCCACAGTTTTCATGAGCTGAACTCAAAGATTGAATACTTTTTCTATGCACATAAAAGGCCTATTTCTCTCAAATATTGTTGACAAATCTGTGTTAGTGAGCACTTATTCTTTGCCGAGATAGGCTCTCCATTCACCTCACAGGTGTGACATATCAAGATGCTGATTATACAGCATGATTATTACAAAGATGTGCCTTAGGCTGGCCACAATAAAAGGCCACTCTAAAATGTGCAGTTTTATCACACAGCACAATGCCACAGATGTTGCAAGTTTTGAGGGAGCATTCAATTGGCATGCTGACTGCAGGAATGTCCACCAGAGCTGTTGCCCTAGAATTGAATGTTAATTTCTCTACCATAAGCCGTCTCCATAAGCGTGTCAGAGAATTTTGCAGTACATCCAACCGGCCACACAACCGCAGACCATGTGTAACCACACCAGCCCAGTACCTCCACCTGCAAGACCGTCTGAGACCAGCCTTCCGGACAGCTACTGCAACAATCTGTTTGCATAACCAAAGAATTTCTGCACAAACTGTCAGAAACCGTCTCAGGGAAGCTCATCTGCATGCTCATCGTTCTCATCGGGGTCTCGACCGGACTGCAGTTCATTCTCGTAACCAACTTGAGTGGGCAAATGCTCCCATTCAATGGCATCTGGCACTTGAGAGGTGTTCTCTTCATGGATGAATCCCGTTTTTCACTGTACAGGGCAGATAACAGACAGCGTGTATGGCATCATGTGGGTGAGCAATTTGCTGATGTCAATGTTGTGGATCGAGTGGCCCATGGTGGCTGTGGGGTTATGGTATGGGCAGGCATATGTTATGCACAACGAACACAGGTGCATTTTATTGATGGCATTTTGAATGCACAGAGATACCGTGACAAGATCCAATGGCCCATTGTTGTTCCATTCATCCACGCCCATAACCTCATGTTGCAGCATGATAATGCACGACGCCATGTTGCAAGGATCTGTACACAATTCCTGGAAGCTAAAAACATCCCAGTTCTTGCATGGCTAGTGTGACGAGAGCAATCTCGCCACATCGCATTGGAGAAGCCTGGCTGCCTGCCTGCTGCCTTTGGACTATGGCCCTGGGAGATTGGGCCCTTTAAAAACAGTATTCGGCCATACCAGAGTGTATGTCACTCATTCTGGCCCTTTAAATACAGTGGGGTCATTTGGTACTTGCCCTGTGTGAGCTGTGGTAACCCAGATAGCTATGCCATGGAGCCTATTCGTGTGATTAAAGACTTTGGCTATTAAACTGTATTCGGTTAGTCTGAGTGCCATTCACCTAATAATGTGCACTCAGACCTGAGCTATCTGGGGATATGTGAAATGTCTGTGTGTTATGTGTAAAATGTGACTTTATGTATTTTAAAGTGTTTTATGTCGTTTTGCAACCATGTGGTTAATGGAGTCTGCCTCTAGTCCTGGATAATTGGATTACTTCCCCCATTGTCTCCAGGATAGAGGGCCCTGTAAAACTATGCTTCCAGAAGGTCAAATGCACATTTGTACTAACTTTTGAACCCCTGGTCCAATTCGTATGATTTTTGAGTATGTTGTTCCCCTGAATGGATTGATTGTGAATATGTATTTTTATGCGAATGTGATGTATATTTTGGGAGTTATGAATGTTGTGTAAAAACTGTATTTTCCCTACCTATGATAATTGTATCTTCCTGTGTGTACAGATAATTAGTTTACAGGTAGAGGGGAGGGCTATGTGTGGGATGTAACTATTGTGTGATTGGTTAATGTACGTTACTGTGTGTGTCCCTCCCCTTCATGGGAGCACCTAATAAAAAGGGCTGCAAGCTAGCAGCCAGAGAGTTCTATTTTTACCCTCAACTTGAGTCCTGTCTCTTATTGGGGGAATCTGCTACAAGGGATTGCTATGCTAGGCATATTCCCTTGCTATAATCACTGAGCTCTTGTAAGAGCTTGTTCCTGCTTCGTTCTGAAGGGAGATAGCTGCAGCCTGCGGTGCTTATGGTGTCTGGTGGAGTGCTTGGAGTCCTCTGGAAGCGCTAGGAGCATCTTTCAACGGAGGTACCCAGTCGGGGTGCCATTGGATCCGTTACAGCTAGCATACTTACTGGACATGTCACCCATTGAGCAAGTTTGGGATGCTCTGGATCGTCATATACAACAGCGTGTTCGAGGTCCTACCAATATCCACCAACTTCGCACAGCCATTGTTGGTCCAAGAGGAGTGGACCAACCTTCCACATTCCACAATCAACAACCTGATCAACTCTATGCGAAGGAGAGGTGTTGCACTGTGTGAGGCAAATGGTGGTCACACCAGATATTGACTGGTTTTCTAACCCCTCCGGATTCCCCCAGTACAGTAAAACTGCACATTTTAGAGTGGCCTTTTATTGTGGCCAGCCTAAGGCACACCTGTACAACAATCATGCTGTCTAATCAGCACCTTGATATGTCAAAGCATCTAATCAGCATCTTGATGTGAGGTGGACGGATTATGTCAGCAAAGGAGAAGTGCTCACTAACACAGATTTGTGAACAATATTTGAGAGAAATAGGCTTTTTGTGTACATAGAAAAAAAGTCTTAGATCATTGAGTTCAGCTCATGAAAAATGGGGGGAAAAAAGTGTTGCATTTATAATTTTGTTCAGTGTATGTTGTCTAAAAATGTTATTCTCAATTCAATTGCAAATATCTGGAAATGTTGAAAATATTTTTTTCCATATTTTAATTTCAGAACATTTTAATGTAAGAACCAAATCTTTTTAAGGTCAAATAATAGCCTTTTTCCATATTGCATTGGTAACATAGTTGTTTAAATACCATTGGCCAGATCATTTTATCATTTGTTTTCCACATTTTTGCTATAACTTTTATATCCATAAAAATCTGAATAGCCAACATCCTGTCATTCTTTTTCATTTTCCCTAGACGTAAATAAAGAATGTCTCTTTCCTGTCAGAAGGGATACAGTTTTTAGCATAACAGAAAGTAAACTAAAATGTTTTGCCAAGTTCCGTTAACCAAATCACATGACCACCAAATATGTTAATATGTACACATGTGTAATCTGCATCTCCAATAAATTGAATTATGTTTATGCTCAATTTTATGTATTTTCATGGGTATAAGGTGCCATCTATGTATAATTTCATAGTGTGACTCTTGGATATTTAAGCAGTAAGTAATTTTCCCCATCTCTACCCACTTCTCCACATTTATTTCAATTCTAAGTTCTTTAGTCCAATTAAATAAAATAATAATAATAATAAAAAAAATAATAAAAAATAATAATAATAAAAAATTATTAAAATAATTTAAAAAAAAAAAATAATAAAATTGCCCACCCCCCACCAAGGCTCAGCTACACACACACACTGCACTTATACACACACACACACTGCACTCATACACACACTGCACTCATACACACACGCTGCACTCATACACACACGCTGCACTCGTACACACACTGCACTCATACACACACGCTGCACTCATACACACACTGCACTCATACACACCCCCTGCATTCATACACACCCACTACATTCATACACACACTGCATTCATACACACACACTGCATTCATTATATACACACACTGTAAATAAATATTAAAATTCATATAATTTTTTTAGGATCTAATTTTATTTAGAAATTTACCAGTAGCTACTGCATTTCCCACCCTAGTCTTATACTCGAGTCAATAAGTTTTCCCAGTTTTGGGGGGTAAAATTAGGGGCCTCGGCTTATATTCGGGTCTGCTTATACTCGAGTATATATGGTAATGATTTCAATATTTTTGTTAGAAGGATGCTTAAAGATTTTTTTCAAGTAGAATGGAGATGGCAGGAGTTTTTGGATTAAAACATATGTTTAGCTGTATATTGTTTAATCCAATTTAGGTTAAAATAATCCACGCCGTACACTTCATACTCGTGGCATTTGTTTGATAGAATTGTGTCACTCAAAAAGGTCTGCCATTTTCAAGTTCCTTATTATTAATCCAATCCATACTTTTCATATCTGTATTACACCATCTCTAAAAAGGTTTCTGTTTTATTATTCAATCCACCAAATTAAGCTATTTTTTTGATTTGTCAATATAAAACGTTATACCATAAAAATAAACAGAAAGTGGGGGCGTGGCCTGACCGTTCAAGCAGATGGACGTGTGAACGATCAGCTCCCAGAGAGAGTCGGATAAATACAGCGATTACATCCATCAGAAAGCGTGAATAACGACCTATTCACACACAGATCTCCCCTCAAAGCGATGGCACAAAGATCTACCAAAAAAGCTAAGATTAAACCAGCATCTATGCAAGTCGCGGCCTTACAATCACCGCAGCGGCGGGCGCAAGATGGCGCCGAGAGACCTACATCTCCGGCATCAAGCTCCGGCCGGAGCGACGAAACATCTATATCGATGAAGCTAATCCCAGCCACAGACTCATCTATCAAAAAAATGCTGCTGGAACTGCAAACTTCCCTACAAGCTGACTTCGCCAAATTGGCTAAAGAAATCAGGTCAGATGTACAAGCGCTTGGCGAGCGCACTGATAATTTAGAGACGAAGACAGAGGAACTCATTTCCGCGCATAATAACGTGGCTGCGGCCTACGAAAATGTAGATGCTAAATTAAATTCTATAATCCTTAAACTGGCGGATCATGAAGATAGGGATAGGCGGAATAATATCCGCATTCGTGGGATCCCGTGGAGAAATTCGCGACGGCAATGTTTAAAATGATGCTCCCTGATATCCCAGACTTGGCCCTCTTGCTAGACAGGATCCACCGATTGCCGAGACCTAAGAACCTACCTCCCACCCTACCAAGAGATACAATAACTAGAGTGCACTACTACACAACCAAAGAGGCACTTATGCAAGCAGCCAGAAAACTACAAGTGTTCCCAGAAGAATACAAGAACATACAGCTCTACACGGACCTGTCAGCCACTACCTTAGCAACGAGGAAAACGTTTATGCCAGTCACAAAGGCTCTACGCGCAGCGGACATTCCGTATAAATGGGGATTTCCAGCAAGGATCCTGGTGAGAAGGAATGGTGTGGAACATCACATACGTAGTCCAGAAGAGGGAGAAAGACTTCTAATGGAATGGAAAGTGCTGACAGGAGAGACCTCCGCCGGGATGACATCTACACGCCAACTCTCCTCTTCTTCTCCGATGAAAATACCCCACGACTGGAAAACCGCAGCGACAGCTAAGTGACTTTTCTACAAACATGCTTTAGAAGCCATGGATGTCCTCGGGTGATATTCTCACCCCTCACGGACTGTAATTGTGATTGTTTATGTTATAGTGATCTGTTTACACACAGATTGCTGGTTAACCCTATTGTTAGAGAGGGTGCTCTGTTGGAAACTACCTATGCCCCTAAAGTCATTAAGCTATTACTAAACCACATGTATATATACAGCCTTTGGATAGCTAGAAATATGAAGAATGAAAAAAAAAAAAAAAAAAAAAAAAACAACTTCTATAAATGTTTAAATGTCATATATGTCTATAGAACGCTGGTATATTCACGATAAATAAGGAGAGACTCTCCCCCCCTCGTGGGCTTACTGCCTGCAGGTAGCGATGATGATCAGGTCTCAAGAGAGAGACCTCAAGAATGTATATAGTTTGTTTTTTGACTTATGTTTCTTTCGTTTCTATTTCTCCTTTTCCTATTTCTCGTCTTCCTCCTATGACTTCCCCCACAACCCAATGACAGACATTCAAAATATGGCTATCTCCCAACACACAGATAGCTCTAATATAAGAAAGATATGGACATTGACCCAAAAACATTTCAAGATAACAGAGCATATAGGGAAAATACCTATGAAACACAACACCTTAACGTACGTCCAGGCCATCCATATTACACCGGGTACAATATATCATACCATAGAGTTAACCAGCCACAAACCCTACATGAACCATGACGCTTAATTTTATGTCACTTAATGTAAAAGGCTTGAATTCCCCGCACAAGCGAAGGATGGCACTCCAAGAAGCGAAGATTAACAAGACTCATGTGGCCTTTTACCAAGAGACACACTTTCAAACAAATAAGCAGCCAAAATTCTCTTCTAAACAATTCCCTATAGGGTATCACAGCACATATAAAACAAAAAAACGAGGAGTGGCGATATTAATTAACAAAGATATATCTTTTCAACTTGTAAAAAAGATTAAGGACAAAGAAGGTAGATTTCTCCTTCTCCAATGCTTAATCAATAACAATCAATACACTCTCATCAATATTTATGGCCCCCATACAGACCAATACCATTTTTTAGAGAAAATCCTTCTTTTAGCCAATGCGAATAAATTTGGAGATGTTATAATTGGAGGAGATGCTAATTTCATCTTAGATCCCACCTTAGATTCTACCTCCTCCACACTTACACAAACCACTAAAACACACAGACTACGATCTACAAAACTTCTAGAGACATTACTAATAGACAAGGATTATCTTGATGTATGGCGCACTTTACATCCCCTAGACAGAGATTACACCTTTCATTCTCAGGTACACAATTCCTATTCAAGGATAGATCGATTCCTTATCCCTTTAAATCAAATAGCAAAAATAGATAAAGCCCGGATTGGCATTATAACGTGGTCCGACCACGCACCGGTGTCTCTACAGATAGTGACCCAATATCCAACGCAAGGAGGTCGTACCTGGCGTCTTAATGATTCCTTACTGCAAGATCACACACTGATTCCCCAAATCACTACAGAGATGGACAACTATTTCTCTATAAATAACACAGGAGATATAAACATTGACACATTATGGCAGGCACATAAAGCGGTCCTCAGAGGGCAATTTATTAAGTACTCCAGCCATAACAATAAGAAGAGAAAACAGGACTATATGAACACAATTACTGAACTCGCGACACTTACACGAACCAACAAGATCTCACCATCCCATGACACCACGAAACAAATTCTCCAATTACAAACTCGCCTGCAGGAGATAGAACTTGCTAAAACAACTTATCTTCTAACGAAGGTAAAACATAAATTCTTTAAGGAGGGCAACAGGGCGGGAAAAATCTTAGCAGCCCAACTCAAAGCTAGGACCCACGCTACTAAAATTGCGTATCTACACAATACAGAAGGCCATAAAATTACCAACCCGCAGGATATAGTGGAAGAATTTAACAAATACTATGGCAAGCTTTATAATCTAACCAAAGACGAACTAACACACCACCCTACACAAACAGATATAGACGCCTTCTTACGAGATATCCACCTCCCGAACCTAACAACCGAAGAGAGTACAGAGTTGGTACAACCATTTACGACCCAAGAAATCTTACAAACTATTCAACAACTACCGAAACACAAAGCCCCAGGCCCAGATGGGTTCACCAATTTATACTATCACACATTTAAACATTTATTAGCTCCATTCATGACTACACTCTTTAATCAGTGCTTTCAATCAGGAAGCATGCCCCAAGAGATGCTTACCGCATATATTTCTACTTTGCCGAAACCAGGGAAATCTCCCACACAATGCCCAAACTTCCGGCCTATCTCTTTATTGAATTGTGATACTAAAATCTATGCCAAACTAATTGCAAACCGTTTATCTAAGATACTCCCACGCCTAGTTCATAATGATCAATCAGGATTTATCAGAGGGAGACAAGGCTCCGATAACACAAGGAAAATACTCAACATCATCTCACACATGGAAAGTAGGAACACCAGGGGCCTTCTCTTAGCCTTAGACGCTGAGAAGGCCTTTGACCGGCTTCACTGGCCATATATGACCTCAGTATTAACCAAGTACAACTTTCCTAAGGAACTGATCCAGGGAATAATGGCGCTATACCGCAACCCCACGGCTAGAGTTTCACACTCAGGCTTTCTTTCCTCACCTTTTAAACTCACCAATGGAACAAGACAAGGCTGTCCACTGTCCCCCCTTCTCTTCATATTATCACTGGAACCGCTAGCCTATAAAATTAGACACGACCCACAAATATCGGGAATCTCAATCAAAAACGACAATTTCAAGTTGGCCATGTTCGCGGATGACATTCTGCTTTCTCTAAGCGAACCCCAGATATCTCTTCCAAAACTCCTGCAGCTATTGGAGGACTACGGCAGAGTTTCGTACTATAGATTAAACAAATCAAAGACACAAGCACTCCCGATTCACATTCCAGCACAACAAGTGCGAGAACTACGCCTCAACCACCAGTTTGACTGGAGACATAAATCTCTCACTTATCTGGGAGTCCAACTTGCTTTACATAGACAGACCATGGTGTCGCTAAACTACACAGCTTTAGTGCAGGTCTGCACGTCTCACTTTCAGAAATGGAAAAACGTTCATCTATCATGGCTAGGACGGCTACATGCTACAAAGATGATGATATTACCGAAATTACTTTATATCTTTAGAATGTTACCTTTGCAAGTACCACCCCAACTATTCAAGACCATTCAAACTACGTTTAACAAGTTTTTATGGGGAAAAGCAAGACCACGCCTCCCCCTCTCCCTCCTACATATGTCACCAACAGATGGTGGTTTGGGATTCCCGAAACTGTTCACATATTACAAAGCAGCCATACTGGAACAAGCTATCAAACTCCACACACCCAAGTATAATTTTCAATGGGTGGACATGGAACAGGAAATGATCCAACCCAGGTTGTTAACGAACATACTATGGTCCCCAAAGACCTTCAGACCACATCTATCCACACTATACCCAACTACTGCTTTGACAATCCGCATTTGGGATACATGGAGGATGACCAACATGGACGGAACAAAATTCAGTATGCACGCACCATTACGAGCCCTGGAGGAGATCTCACCCTGGTTGTCGCTACAAAATTGGACATCCAGGGGGGCGACCCAAATCCAGGACCTCTGCGTTAACTCAGCAATAATGCCCTTCCCAGATCTACAACAAAAGTTCCAATTACCAAACTCGTTCCTTTTCGCATATCTACAATTGAAAAGCATCATCCTTACTAAAGTAGCTACGAATCCAAGAACCATAACTGCGCCTAATAATCTGACACAAATCCTGATTAAAAGATGCCACTTTATGCCGACAAAACCTAAAACTTTGTCCCTATGTTATAAAAGCCTATTAGAATACTCTCCACCCCAAGCCTTTAAGTACGTTACACAATGGGAAAAGGAGAAGATGCCAAAACTTTCCAACGAACAATGGTTGAAATCTCTATTAGCCCTAAAGGGTATTACATCATGCGGATCACATGTGGAAGCACATAAAAAAGTAGTATACAGGTGGTACCTCACCCCTCACAGGTTACACACTATATTCCCCAATGTTAGCCCTCTATGCTGGAGATGCCACAACTCAACCGGCACTATGTCACACATATGGTGGGAATGTACAGATATCAAACCACTATGGGACCATACGCAAACCCTACTGAACAAGTTGACTCTTAATAGGCACCTCATCACGCCATTGATAGGATTATTGCTACTGTTCCCGGATTCCTGGGGCATAGACACCAGAAGAATAGCTACTATACTTATTTTGGCAACCAGAAATCTCTTAGCAACACATTGGAAAAGTTCATACTGCCCTACAAAGAGAGAACTAATGGAAAAGACGCACCAATACTACAGATTTGAACTACTATCCGCTGAAACATACCAGAAGAGGAAACAGCTGGAAGAGACATGGTCGGCATGGACTGGCCTCTACACTCAACGCACCACTTGAGAGTTTGAGAATCTCGACACACATACGGAACACCGATATAAAAGGTCTGCCCTCAAGGCAATAGCTTAGGCACCACATACATGGTGATAGGCCACCTGACTCACCTGACCCACCTGACTAACCTGTCTAACCTGACTCACAAAGATCTGGTACTCATACTACACTTGACTACATAAACACCTGTCAACCTTATTAACTTGTTAAATATTTAGCTTCGACTGGCGAGATTAGACGATCGTGTAGATGAATAAAATACATAAACTACTTGAAACTCAACCTGGACTTGTAACTCAAATAGGCATATGCACTGGTATAACATGATGTAACATTGTAATGGGATGTACTATGGCATCCATTTGTCTCCGAATTCATGTGATAACTTATCGAATGTGATAACTTGTCCAATGTACGATATTTCTCTGTCATGCATTATCCCCCCCTTCCCCTTTCTTTTTTCTGTATCCCCACGTTACCCTTTCATTGGAAAATAAAAACCATTAATATAAAAAAAAAATAAACAGAAAGTGTAAAGTCACTTGAAGCTGAATAAAAGTGCACTGCATGTGTCGCCAGTTAAAAGTGCTACCCCAGCACTCAAACTACATATTATAATAGTAACAAGATAAAAACCAACATATGAAACTCACCACAGTGCAAAACAGTGTAGAAAAATACTCCACAAGAAGAAAAAAAAAGTATCTAAAAGAAATACATAGGAGTCCCATAGTATAAAACTTTATTCCAAAATAGTGCAAGGGAAATTGCACTAACATGACACAGGGCAGTACCAGGCTCTGTCTAAAAAGCTTCAGGGTGCCTGTAAACTTGGAGAAGTTTCCCTCTTAGCAGCACACAGAGATCCAAAAGGTAGAAATCAAGATTATTTTATTTAAGCTTCAAAGATATAACAGGGTAAAACGGAATATAAAAGCAAAATAATATATATATATATATATAGTTGAAGCAGGGTGGTGTGCCAAATAATAGCAGTTTCATGAGTATATAAAAAACTAATTTTAGTAAAATTAAGCTTACCACTGGCAACACCAACTCCAAACATGAATGTCTCAAACCAGATGCGTTTTGACCTGTTATTGGTCTTCTTCCAGTGCCAGAGATTTTATGGGAGATCCCTGGCTTTTTAAAAATAATTGATTATAACATGAATATTAATGTTAAAAGGATATTTCAGACATATATGCTGGCTTTAGTTAGGGTTATGCTAGGTGGTTTGTATGTGCTAAATAGGCTTCTAAGAGGAATAATATGTTATGCTATTTCTTAACTGGTTACATAAAGAGGATATTATTTCATTTAAAAAAACATTTCATTGTGGAACCCAGTAAGGCATTAAGATATGTCATTCTCTAAAAGTCACTATAATTATACGGTTGTTTGGAGCTGTAAAGCAAAGAAACTTGTTTTTTGTTTAAATTAATTTTACATTAATTAATAAGGAAATGCCTGCCATTATTTTACTATTTGTAAAAAAGAAAAAAAAAAAAGTACATTTTATACCGTTGTATATGTAAATTGAGGAATGCCATCTTATTTGCTTCTAATATGACAGGTCATTTTTTAACAATAAAACATAGGAATGTTGAATTTGATTACGGTATAAAGCACATTAAGCATTGTTATGCTATTTTGAACCCATAACATTTAATTCTGGACCATCTGTAAGTTCCCGTTATCCCAAAGGGACAGTATAGTCATCGCATGAAGAAAATGCATAAATCAACCAGCAGTTTCGGGTATTCAAAATATGAACTGTTGGGATACTACCACATGCTTTCTGTCCTCCTCCCTCATTTCCCTATCCTGCTCCAATGCCTAATTTGTTTCACATAATGTAACCCCCACTGTTCTTCAAACAAAACACCAGCATATGTGTGTGTGTCACTGTGTTAATCCATTCAGTCTACTTCTGAGCATACTGTGAATTTCATCAATGGTTCAGTAAAGGCAAGAAATTTATTTGGAAACACAAGAGACATACACTTTTATAAGTCTGCACCTGCAAATTTGAATCACTCTTATTGATTTACAATATTTTCACTACAAAAGGAAAATGAAGATGGATGCTTCAGCATACTTAAAAAAAAAAATGCCATGATGAAGAAAACTGAGAAATACCAAACATAATTTTTCGAAGCATGAACAGCTTTAGTAAAAGATATGTTTAATACATGCACACAAATATATTTTTTAAGTATGTAGAAACATGCACTTAATGTATTTGTCTGTGTATATAAAAATTGGCAAAAAAAGACAGCACTCTAATGCCTTGTTATAGAAATAAACCTAACTTTTATTAGCTCATCATAAAGAGAAAAAGTTTCAGTTTAATTAGCAAAACTTTAGGACACATCTATCTATTATTTGTTCATGTCACTGTTATTTTTGAGGAAGGAATATGTTAAGTGTCATGCAAAGGGGCACTTACTAGTGAGGTGGATCCCCAGTTGCAATGCAGTGACATTACTACTTCTCTATACATGATTTACCTTGAATAACTCTAATCATAGTAGATAGCTGTCAGTTGGTGGCTGGATAAGTATTCAGCCTTGGGTTTAATACTTAGTAGAACTAGCTTTGGCTAATATTACAGCTTTTGGTCCTATGGGCTATATCTACACATGCTTTATTTGCATATGCTTGACCTGTCTGCTGGGCAAAATTCTTCAAGCACCAGAGTTTAATTAAGGCTTTTATGGCAAAAGGGGTGAATACTCGTGAAACAAACACATATCATATATTTTTTTATTTTTTTTTGTTATTAACTTTCATGTTACAATTAAATAATACATTTTGCCTTCAAAGTCTTTGGTATGATTAAATGTTAATTTCACTAAAAATAAATATGCCTTAAAATTAAATGTAGGTCATCATCTGCGTCTTCAAGTTGGCCATGGCTTAGTCTATGGCCTAAGGCGAAGGAAAGGGTTTTTTGTTTATAAGAAAAACAATAAGGATGTGGAAATCTCAGCTTGAAGAGGTGGTTTTATCAGAGTATGTATAGATGTTTAAACAGTAACTGGATGCATACTTGCAAAAATATAATATTCAAGGATATCATTTTTAATTTAAGGGGTAACAGCTTCTTAGAAACATAGAAAGTGACGGCAGATAAGAGCCATTCAGCCCATCTAGCTGCCAATTTTTCTAAATACTTTCATTAGTCCCTGAGCGTATCTTATAGTTAGGAGAGCCCTATGCCTATCCCACACATGCTTAAACTCCTTTACTCTGTTAACCTCTACCACTTCACTTTTATACCTTTGCCCCTCTAATTTAAGACTATGTCCTCTTGCTGTGGTAGTTTTTCTTCTTTTAAATATAGTCTCATCCTTTTCTGTGTGGATTCCCTTTATGTATTTAAATGTTTCTATCAAGCTTTCCTCCAAGCTATACATGTTAAGCTCATTTAACCTTCCCTGGTAACTTTTATCCTGCATTCTATGAACCAGTTTAGTAGCCCTTCTCTGAACTCTTTCTAAAGTATCAATATCCTTCTGGAGATACAGTCTCCAGTACTGCGTACAATACTCCAAGTGAGGTCTCACCAGTGTTCTGTACAATGGCATGAGCACTACCCTTTTTTTGGAAATGAAAACCCAAATAAAAATATGGCTAAATGTTATGCTTTGATAAGATCATCTCCTAAAAATATAACATCCAAACAGATAAAGAGTTGGGAAAAAGAATGCAATTTAAAAATAAATCTCTCAGAATGGGGCAACATGTTGACACAGGCAATAAAAAATATCCACAATACGATCCTGTTTGAGACACACTATAAAATATGCTATCGGTGGTCGATCAAATGGAGTCCAACATATGCTGGAGATGTGGAACTGAAGTTGGTGGTTTTATCCATATATGGTGGAACTGTAAAATAATTAAGAAAACATGGGAAGAAGTTTTCAGAAAATTATATATTTGGGACAAAATCTGGATAGAACAATCCCCAATTACGGCTCTACTACATCTACACTGGCCTGATCTTTGTTTATACCAACAATTTTTAGTAAACCATGCTTTCATAGCGGTAAAAATATTGATAGCCAGAAGATGGAAAAATCCCATGGTAATTGAGTATAAAAACTGGGAAAACCAACTGGCTTTACAGCTTAAGAATGAGATAGCATTATTTAGAACCAAGGAGAATTTACGAAAATATGAAATGAGTAAAAAGTGTTTACAACTGTTAGAAATGAATCAGTAGCTCCTATAGGCCACTGCTTAGGGCCTTATCATAATGAATTGTTAAATACTTGACTTATAACTAAAGTAATATATCTATGCTGTTTTCTTATCCCACTATGTCTCTGTTCTTGTCTTTGTGTGATGATTGCAAGTATGTATAATTAGGAATTTGTATGTTATGTCAGAAGAATTATATTTCTATTTTTATACGAGATATTTGTATGTTATATGTCTAAAATCAACTAAAGATTTATAAAAGAAAATTATAAAAACATATCTTTCTATCAAGCTTTCCTCCAAGCTATACATGTTAAGCTCATTTAACCTTCCCTGGTAACTTTTATCCTGCAATCCATGAACCAGTTTAGTGGCCCTTCTCTGAACTCTTTCTAAAGTATCAATATCCTTCTGGAGATACAGTCTCCAGTACTGCTTACAATACTCCAAGTGAGGTCTCACCAGTGTTCTGTACAATGGCATGAGCACTACCCTCTTTCTACTGCCAATACCTCTCCCTATACAACCAATCATTCTGCTAGCATTTCCTGCTGCTCTTTTATATTGTCTGCCTACCTTTAAGTCATCAGAAATAATCACCCCTAAATCCCTTTCCTCAGATGTTGTGGTTAGGACTATATCAAATATTCTTACCATCAAGACCTTCTACAATATCACTAATAAAAATATTTAAGAGAATGGGTCCAAGTTCAGATCCCTGAGGTACCCCACTGGTGACAAGCCCATACTTTGAATATACTCCATTGACTACAACCCTCTGTTGCTTGTCACTCAGCCATTGCCTAACCCATTAAAACAATAATGGAATCCAAACTTAAAGATAGGCATAAGGCTATCCTAGACTTAAGATAAGGCCAGGGACTAATAAAAAGTATTTCGAAAATTGGGCAGACTTCTTATCTGCTGTCACATTCTATGTTTCTATGTAGAGAATTTGCATGGGTTTTACGAGTTTTTCTTTTAATTGGAAAAAATGTTCAACTGAACTATTTTATCTATTTTGGACAAACATTACCAGTTCCTTTTGTTTACATTTTTGTCTCACGGACAAGGATCATTTCTCATGTTTTGTCCTCTGCCAGTAAAGGTTATTTTAATCAAAAAATAATATTTATATCATAGTTTTGCTCCTATCAAATTTTAGATCTCTTTTCAAGATTATTGAATCATTGAATCATTTGACACCTGGAAGTAAAGGCCTTTAACCCCTTAACGACGAGTGACGGACGAGGTCCGTCACTCAGGGGAATGTGTTAATGACGAGTGACGGACCTCGTCCGTCACCCGTTAAAATTAACCCCAGATCGACGCAAACGCGGCGATCGTGGGGTTAATGGTGCTCCGGTCTGCCTCTGCATTAGAGGCAGACCGGGAGCACCGGATCCGGCTGCCCCAATACATGTGCCCGCTCTGACAGCATGCCAGAGCGGGCACATGTGCTCTCTATACTCACCTCCGCCTCCCTGCACTTCCGGGTTCAGTGTGAAGTGCAGGGAGACGGATCAGTGTTGATCCTGCCCCCTGCTGGAAAAAAAATAAAGTTTATTTAAAATCCCACCCCCCTTTACCCCCCCCTTTACCCATTTTAATAAAAAATTAACCCCTTCCCTGCCAATTGATCACTGACTGCAGTGATCAATTGGCAGGGATTACATTTTACTATGATCTGATCTTTTTTTTAACCCCTGAGGGTTAATTCTTTTTTTTTTTAACCCTCAGGGGTTCAATTTATTTTATTAATTAATTTAAATATTTTAAAATTATAAATTTAGCTAGCTGGGCAGGGTGGAAGTTAGTGGGGAATTGGGGGATTTAGTATTAGGCTAACTAGGGGTTAACGTTAAAAAAAGTTTAAAAATAAGCTTTAAAAAGTTAAAAAATTAAGTTAAAAAAAGTTTTAATAACGTTTAAGTATAAAATTAAAAAAAATAAACCCTTTACCCAGTCCAAATAAAAATTAACCCCTTCCCTGCCAGTCGATCACTGCCTACAGTGATCAAAATACAGATCACAGTATTATACTGTGATCTAATTTTTTTTTTAACCCCTGACGATTAACTTTTATTTATTTTTAACCCTCAGGGGTTAAATTTATTTAATTAACGAATTTAAATATTGTATAATTAAATATTTTGCTAGCTGGGGTGGGTGGGAGTTATGGGAAAATGGGGAATTTACTGTTAGTGCTGCTTACTACTAGTTAGGGGTTAACGTAAAAAAAAAAGCTTAGAAAAATTTTAAATCTGTAAAAAAAAGTTTTATGAAAGTTTAGGAAACTTAAAAAAATTAATAAGCAAAACAAAAGTTTAAAAAATAGTTTTAAAAAGTAAAAAAAGTTTTAAAAAGTAAAAAAAATACATTTAATAACGCTCATTACCACTACACCTGGTACAAGCTAGCGGAAAAATGATCCCACGCTAAGGTTCAAAATATGCCTTTTGAAATACCCTGGGATGTCTTCTTTAAGAAATGGTATGGCTTTATGGGGTATTTGGATTATATAGCCTGGTAAAATACTCTAAAATGGGACATGGGCACAGCGTAAAAATTTAAAGTTTGAAAAAAAATGGAATGGCTGTGTCCCAAATGTGCCCCTCCGATGTCCACATATACCTGGCAAAGGTACATACGGGGGTATTTTTGTACTCAGCAGACATAGCTGAGCAAAATATGAAGTATTATACAGTAGTAGTACACATATGGTTTGCAAAATATACTGTGCAAACTCACTTTGTGTGTCAAAAAGGCAGAAAAAAACGCTTATAACCACTACACCTGGTACACGCTAGCGGAAAAATGATCCCACGCTAAGGTTCAAAATATGCCTTTTGAAACACCCTGGGGTGTCTACTTTAAGAAATGGTAGGCCTTTGTGGGGTAGTTTGAATTTAAAACCTGCAAAGATGCTTGGAAATTGCACATAGGCCCGGCATCAAACTGATATGGCTTGGTCTCCTATATGGCACTGTAGCTTCACGAAATAGTGCCATAGACATACAATGGGACTGTCCTTTTACTCAGAAGACTTAGCTGAGCATAATTTGGGGGGTTTGAACTTAGTGGCGCATATGAAATATACAAAATGCCCAGCAAAAATGCAATCCGTATGTAAAAAATGCACAACATTATTTTTTACCACATACTTTGGCATGTAATGGTAAAAAAATGGGGGCATGTTAAGGCACAATATGCACCTTATGAGATACCCTGGAGTGTCTACTTTTACAAATGGTAGGCCTTTGTGGGTTTTTTTTGAACAGTCAAACTGTTATAATACCCCAAATGGAAGCATAGGCTCATTAAATCCGTCTCTCAAAATTCTACTGTGAATACTGAAAAGGACAGGTCTCCTATATGGCACTGTAGCTTCACGAAATAGTGCCAAAGACATACAATGGGGATACCGTTGTACTCAGCATAAGTAACTGAACACATAATAAAACTTTGTACAGGAATAGCACACACCAACTTTACAAAATTCACATGAGAAGTTCTTTGTTATAAGTTTGTGTGCGAAAACCCCCCAAAAACACAATTTGACTCCAATATTTAGCGGAGGTTGGCGGTAAAATGGCTACGTAGAAAGTGTCAAAACAACCTTAGGTAAATAGCCTGTGGTGTCTACTTTATATAAATATATACTTTTGTGTGGCAATTTTGTTTTCTTTTATGGCTATTAGGCTTACAAGACAAACATACCAAATTCTAAAATCGCTCCACATAAAAAGTTTATTTTACTCCTTGTGCTTTGTGACCTGTAACTACCAAAAAAACTCAAAATCCCAGACACATTATATATTCTGGAATTCAGAACAACTAAATGAATTTATTTTTAATTACTTTCCTTAACCTGCACTAATTATGTACTCATTATTATTGCAAAAACTGTAAAAAAACACACAAAAATGCATTTTTTTGCATATTTCTGTATTTTTTTTAATAATAAATAAGCATTTATATATATATATATATATATATATATATATATATATATATATATATATGTGTGTGTTACATCAAATTAAAGCCCTTTCTGTCCTTTAAAAAACGGTATATAATATGTGTCGGTGCAATAAATTAGTAAAATGCAAATTGCAGTTGAACACAAATAGCAAAAAATGCCGTTGTCATTAAGTGAAAGACAAGCTTCTGAAGCTCTGTCCTTAAGGGGTTAAAAACAAAACCAAAAAAACCCCACAAAAAACACTTGGATTATTTATAGCAATTTCCAGTTCACAGTCTTTATATTTCTGATGTTGTTCATTGTATATAAAATATTATAATGGTTGTTCTTATTGTAGGAATGTTGACAAAAACTGTACCAATTCATCTGTTTAAAATAAATTAAATCTATTTTAAAACAGCATGAGATAATTCGCAATATTGATAGCAACTTACCATAAGACAATCTATTTTGTATTTAGCATACTAAGCTTTAAAATCTTTAAGGGACACTCTTGCCTTTAAAATGCAGTAGCTATGGTGAACAGAGACTGTATGTGCATATTCTGCTTTTATTTTAGCTTACTGACAAATAGCAGTGCCGTTTCCGGGCCTTAATATTTGGATGAGAATTGTGTGAAATTTATTTTATATCATAGAAACATAGAAAGTGACGGCAGATAAGAACCATTCGGCCCATCTAGCCTGCCCAATTTTCTAACTACTTTCATTAGTCCCTAGCCTTATCTTAGGGTTAGGATAGCCTTATGCCTATCCCATGCATGCTTAAACTCCTTTACTGTGTTAGCCTCTACCACTTCAGCTGGAAGGCTATTCCATGCATCCACAACCCTCCTCCTTTACTGTTTTGATTCCCTTTATGTATCTAAAGGTTTCTATCATATCGAAATGTATCTCAAAAGATAAAACATAATTTTTTTAGGAGATTAAAAATGGTTTTACTGAAACCAGGGGCCTGCATTCAAAGACCCCTTGCACCATATCCACTGCAATAAGTTAAATGGTCATTGTAACGGATCACCTGGCACCCCGACTGGGTACCTAGGTTTAAGGATGCTCCTAGCACTTCCTGAGGGCTCCAAGCACTCCAGCAGGAACCATAACCACCGTAGACTCCTCCAGAGGGCAAGATAGGAACAAGCTCTTACAAGAACTTAGTAGTGATATAGCAAGGGAGTATGACTAGCATAGCAATCCCTTGTAGCAGATTCCCCCAATAAGAGACGGAACTCCAAATTGAGGGTGAAGTAGAACTGCAGGTTTATTGTTCTTACACACACACACACACACACACACACACACACATTAGTACCACCCACAGGGTTTTGTGAAACAACCAATAAACATGTATGTATGATACAAATACCTTACACAATGGGTTAATGTAATTATCACAGGCAGGAAAATACACAGTTTTACACAATATTCATAGCTTTAAAAGTATGCATCACATTCACATTCACAAAAAAAATAAAAAAATAAAAATTTCAGAATCAGCATACCCCAAATACAAACATACATCAAAATCATACAAATTGGTCCAGTGGGTCAAATGTTAGACCAAAGTCCTTTGTGACCAAATGAAGCATGACTTTTCTGCCCAAAACCAGTTCCACAGAGTCTTCTATCCTGGAAATAATTGGGAAGTAATCCAAGGACAGAGGCAAAACTTAATTGAACACATGGTAGCAAAAGACAATAAAATACATAAAAATATATAACTGTGCAGCTATTGCATAAAACAGGTACATTCAACATATCCCCAGATAGCTTAGATCTGAGTGCACATTATTACTGAATGGCACTCAGATCACACACATACAGTTCAATTGCCATGGAGCCAAAGATTTTTGTTATACGAATGGGCTCCATGGCATAGCTATCTGGGGTATCACTGTTCAAATAGGGCAAGCACCGAATGACCCGGCTTTTGTGTCTTTGCAGGGGAAAATCAAGCGTTTCAACATGGGGCCATAGTCTAAAGGCAGCAGGCGAGCAACCAGGCTCCTCCAATGCACAGTGGCAAGATTGGTCTCGTCACAGTCATGATGCTCACTGTGTTTTTTTTTATTATAAAAGGCTGCAAAGTGTACATCAACAGTATATTGGCAGTAAACTATTAAAGGGACACTATAGGCACCAAGACCACGTCAGCTCATTGAAGTGGTCTGGGTGCAGTGTCCCATCACCCTTAACCCTGAGCATGTAATTATTGCAGCTTTTTTTTTATAAACTGCAATAATTATCTGCTAGGGTTAACTCCTCCTCTAATGGTTGTATAGCAGACAACCACTAGAGGGACTTCCAGGTCTTTAGGTGACCTTTGGTCACCAAAATTACGCTGAATGTCCTCATGCAATGCATGAGGACTTCCAGTGTCACTGGAATCCCCATAAGAAAGCATTGAATAATGCTGTCCTATGGGGAAATTCTAAAGCGCATTATGTCTCCCCCGCCGACTGATGTCAGCAGGAGGAATAAAGGCAGACCCAAACCAACACAGTGGGGGAAGCCATAGTGCCAGGAAAACAAGTTTGTTTTCCTGGCACTATAGTTTCCCTTTAATTTACTAATAACAATCAAGTCAAGTTTCTCTTAAAAGTTGTGTCATAAGGATACCATAGCAGTGGCATTCTGGCTATGAAGAATTCCTGATATGCCATAGGCATCATATTCCATAGCTTCAACTGATAGGTAAGCAATAAGTGCATGTGTAATGTAACTAGAGAGATGGTTGGTTATTATCTGCATAAATAAGGTAGGGCTATAAATAAGCTCATATGAGGGCAAGAAGTAACAGAGAAGTTTAGAGATATCAAAGAAAGGGAGAGGCTTGAAGAGCTCTCCTAACCTTTTTTGTTTAGGAAATATATCCCTAATGAATACATTTAATTATGCAATTTTTCATTGGGGTAATAGGTAAAAAAAAAGTTTGCAACAGCTGCATATCTCTTGTCTGCAGTCCTGGTCCTCCACATTAGCCCAGACTTTCTGTGGCTGTCAAATCACAGACTTCTCAATGCATCTCCATGAGAAGTCTTTGCAAGTCACGTGATTTGAGCAATTAACAGACCTGTTCTTTGATTGACAACCAGGGGGCGTAGCAAGGTTAGATTATAAAAGTGCCATTTTCTTTGAAATTCGCACTTTTTGTAAAATTATAAAAAAAAAAAAACAACAACAAAAAAACACGCTTTTCACACACAAATCTCTTCGGCAAGTAGTTATTTAGGGTTCTGGAGTGCCCCTAGCAGAATTCCTAATTTACAAAAACAAAGCAATTTGGAGAACAAGGAGAACCAATGTTGAATTCCAAACAATTTGGTTAGATAAATTAATGTGTGGGGGAAAAAAAAAGGATGTGGATAGTGTTAGTAAGTTGAAATAAAGTTTAAGGATCTGTAATTGTGATGCAGGTAGAGGTCCATATGAAAGAGGCATATATTCCCAGAGATAAAGTATGAGAAAAGCACATATTCTAAGAAATATAATCAGAGTGACAGAACAGAATAGAAAGAGGGTGTGGTGTTTCTAAGGGTCACTTACCACCCCCAGCTGGAAGTCCTTATGAAAATATGAAGGAAACTCCAAACAATGTTACACACAGATGAGAACCATAAGAGGTAATTCCACAATTGACCCTAATCTCCTTCAAATAACCTCCAAACCTTAAAGGAACACAATAGTCACCTACATTACTTTAGCTAAATAATGCAGTTTTAGTGTATAGATCAGGGGTAGGCAACCTTTTAGCAGCACTGTGCCGATATAGGATTGTGATGTCCCGTAGCGTGCCGGTCCTATTTTTTTTAAATTTAGGTGTGTATGCTGCCGTATTCTGTTTGTGTTATTTTTACTGCAGTTGCTTTGCATCATTGTATTTGTGCGTATATGAGCTATTATATTGTATATGTTCATTAGTAGTTTATGGTATTGTGTATGATACATATAATTGTGGGCTGTGTATGAGGGCTGCTTGTGGAATTGTGTGTGGATGGATATGTCACATTGTGTGTTTGGTAGTGTGTGTGTGGGCTGTTTGGGGTGTTGCATGTTAAAGGCTGCATGTGGGGTTTGTGCATGTATGTGGATTGTTAGCAGGTTACGTTTGTGTAGATTGTGTGTATGTTTGTGTGTGGGCTGTTCGTATTATTTGTATAAGGGGAGGGTTATTCTTCATTTCTGTGTTATGAATGTAAATTAGTGATAGTAAAAATGTCTATTTACTGTGTATACCTGTATTCAATATCTACTAAAAATGGCTGCTAGATCACTCGCTCCCACCGACTAACTACCTCGTGTAGCAAGATGGCGCCTACATCCGGAGTAAAATCCCGGGATGATGGTGACATCACGCCTCGTAGGATGTGCATTAGATAAGACAGTTAACCAATTAGAGATGTATTCTCTCTGTTATCTACATTTTTGCATATGATGTATGTTTGCCTTTATAAGGGGCTTGCCGCCCCCTGAGTAAACATTCAGAATTTTTTTATTAACCTGATACCTGTGTCTCAGTGTAATTTACTTCAAAACGTGCACGCATTTATTTTAACAATTTGGAAAGGAGCAGATACTCAGATAAACACTTGGTTTGATCCACAATATCTGTGTATATCTAGCAGTATGGTTGGCTCCCCTGGGTTCCAGTGGGGACCAGGCTGGCCTGGTACAGGTCAAAGACAGGAGCTGCAACAGCAGCTGCAGGTTGCTCTACTACGTTGTGGATTCCCATTCACAAGTGCTTGGAGAAAGTGATCTGAGATCATTTCCTTTATGTGCTGCAATGCTTAAATTGAGGATTGTCCTTCACCATCTTTTCGTATTAGCAGATATTTAAAGTTTTACTGGGACTCCTGATAGGCCAGAGCCTGTTTGGCTCTAGCAGCCTCGAGTGCCGTGCAAAGACACCTCGAGTGCCGTGCACGGCACTAGTGCCGTAGGTTGCCTACCTCTGGTATAGATCATTCCCCTGCAATTTCACTGCTCAATTCACTGTCATTTAGGAGTTAAATCACTTTGTTTCTGTTTATGCAGCCCTAGCCACACCTCCCCTGGCTATGATTGACACAGCCTGCATGAAAAAAATACTGGTTTCACTTTCAAACAGATGTAATTTACCTTAAATAATTGTATCTCAATCTTTAAATTTAACTTTAATCACATACAGGTGGCTCTTGCAGGGTCTAGCAAGCTATTAACATAGCAGGGGATAAGAAAATCTTAATTAAACAGAACTTGCAATAAAGAAAGCCTAAATAGGGCTCTCTTTACAGGAAGTGTTTATGGAAGGCTGTGCAAGTCACATGCAGGGAGGTGTGACTAGGGTTCATAAACAAAGGGATTTAACTCCTAAATGGCAAAGGATTGAGCAGTGAGCCTGCAGGGGCGTGTTCTATACACCAAAACTGTTTCATTAAGCTAAAGTTGTTCAGGTGACTATAGTGTCCCTTTAAAGAACTGATGGTGAGGAGTGCCCTTAAGAAGAGTAGAGAAAATCGTAAATCTCAATGCTTACAGAAAAGATGTGAGACCTGTTTGTACCTCCATAGTACAGATGTGTTACCCATTTCCATATATACCACAGGATTAATAATACTTTTACCTGTAAATCCTCCCGTGGTATATTTCATTGTGTGTTCCCTTGTTATTTGTATAGCAAGTATAAAGGGAGCTATCTGCTCTTGAAATTTCAATATAATTAGTTGTCAAAGTATAACCTCACTCTTGTTATCAAAATAAAAAGTTTTGTTGTTAACTACGAACTGATATTAAGGAAATGGAAACAGAAAGCTGAGAACTGTCTTTGAATGCAAAACCTTCAGTATGCATATGCTTTACAGAGCTTATTCAGTCTCCAGACTGAATGCCTGAAATTGAAGAAGAGTCTATTACTGGAGTTGAGACTGTAAATGACATATGAGAAATGTAAATGCATAGTAGAGCTAGACTCAGGCCAGGGATGGAACACAGCACAAAATGAAGGGAAGATCCAAATCAGAACTGTTTTATTTAATAAATTCTCCAGTATCCTAAGAATTTTGCCTGTTGTGGGTGAGTTGCAAATAAAGTAAAACTGGAGGCAGGTTACTTGGATAATGAAATGTAGAGCACATATTATTCAGGAGAAAATTACAGTACAATACATCCTGACACTTATAGCAGGGAATTGCAATTCAATTTCAGTAAATGATCAATATAGCTTTCTGACTTTTGTCCAGAATCCCACAACCATAATCAAAAATTTACAGATTATATATTACTGCTGCCAGTAGTAATGTCACCAAATTCAGAAAATTAAGTCATGATTTCAACCACCCTCATTTACTAAGTATTTTTTTCCCTTAGTATTAGTATAATTGTCTGTAAAACAAAATTATGAAATCCCTATTTTTTCATAATTGGTCTTTCGACTTCTTAAAAAACATTTCTCATATGTCATTTACAGTCTCAACTCCAGTAATAGACTCTTCTTCAATTTCAGGCATTCAGTCTCCAAAGCTCTGTAAAGCATATGCATACTGAAGGTTTTGCATTCAAAGACAGTTCTCAGCTTTCTGTTTCCATTTCCCTAATATCAGTTCGTAGTTAACAATAAAACGTTTTATTTTGATAACAAGAGTGAGGTTATACTTTGACAACTAATTATATTGATATTTCAAGAGCAGATAGCTCCCTTTAGAATTGCTATACAAATAACAAGGGAACACACAATGAAATATACCACGGGAGGATTTACAGGTAAAGGTATTATTAATCTTGTGGCATATATGGAAATGGGTAACACATCTGTACTATGGAGGTAGCTGGTAAGCTAATTATCTCTCAGGAACAGAGAGGAAAACACTAAAACATAAACATAAAAATACCCCAAAACATCATAAAAACATTCAATAACCCACGAATAATACATCCACAAATAGCCCTGATCTGAGCGCCCAAGTTCTCCAAATAGCGATCCGCACACATGGTCCTATGACCCAAATAGTTCCAAGTCGTTTGGTGCTTTTGCCGGACAACTTTCAGGAGCTCCTATGTCTGCATTTTTTTTGTGTGTCTGCCTCTGACAACAGCGATGCCATTTGCAACCTGTGCCAAAAGAAACTGAGTCGTGGGAGGTCCAACACCCACCTAGGTACAACTGCTTTGCGAAGGTACATGATCGCACATCCCAAATGCCTATGGGATCAACACATGAGTACAAGCAGCACACAAACTCAAAGCCGCCATCCTCCTCCTGGTCTAGCATCTTCAGCCACGTCAACCACTGCTGTCCTCCTTGCCCCCTCTCAACCATCCGCCACTCCGTCTCTCGCCTTGAGCAGTTCCTGCTCATCTGCCCACAGTCAGATGTCTGTCAAGGACATGTTTGAGCATAAGAAGCCAATGTCATAAAGTCACCCCCTTGCCCGGTGTCTGACAGCTGGCTTGACTGAACGCTTAACCCGCCAGCTTTTACAAGCTGGTGGAGTCAGAGGCGTTCAAAAAATTTGTAGCTATTGGGACACCGCAGTGGAAGGTACCCGGACAAAATTTCTTTGCACAAAAGGCAATCCCCAACCTGTACTCGATAGTGCAAAAGGAAGTAATGGCATGTCTGGCACACAGTGTTGGGGCAAGGGTCCATCTGACCACTGATACCTGGTCTGCAAAGCATGGTCAGGGCAGGTATATCACCTACACTGCGCATTGGGTAAACCTGCTGACGGCTGCCAAGCATGGAATGCGTGGCTCTGCAGAGGAGTTGATGACACCACCACGACTTGTAGGCAGGCCTGCTGCCACATCCTCTACTCCTCCTACTCCATCCTTTTCCATAACCTCCTCGGCTGAGTCCTCTTCTGCTGCTGCGTCTTGCTCCACATCAACGGCACCCCCCAGCTCCCCAGGTACTGTTCCACATCCCGGATACGGCAGTGTCACGCCGTCTTGGGGTTGACTTGCCTGAAAGCAGAGAGTCACACTGGACCAGCATTCCTGTCCGCCCTGAACACACAGGTGGATCAGTGGCTGACTCCGCACCAACTGGCGATCGGCAAAGAGGTTTGTGACAACGGAAGAAATTTGTTGGTGGCATTGCATTTGGGCAAGTTGACACATGTGCCATGCATTGCACATGTGTGTAATCTGATCGTACAACCCTTTGTGCATAAGTACCCAGGCTTACAGGACATCCTTAAGCAGGCCAGGAAGGTGTGTGGCCATTTCAGACGTTCCTACACTGCCATGGAGCACTTTTCCGATATCCAGCGGCGAAACAACGTGCCAGTGAGGGGCTTGATTTTCGACAGCCCGACACGTTGGAGTTCAACACTCCTAATGTTCGACCGCCTGCTCCAACAAGAAAAAGCCATTAACGAGTATTTGTATGACCGGGGTGCTAGGACAGCCTCTGCGGAGCTGGGAATTTTTTTGCCACGTTACTGGACGCGCATGCGCAATGCCTGTAGGCTCATGCGTCCTTTTGAGGAGGTGACAAACCTAGTCAGTCGCACCGAAGGCACCATCAGCGACATCATACCATTTGTTTTCTTCCTGGAGTGTGCCCTGCGAAGAGTGTTGGATCAGGCCGTAGATGAGCGTGAAGAGGAAGAGTTGTGGTCACCATCACCACCAGAAACAGACTTATCAGCATCGCTTGCTGAAACTGCGGCAACGCTGGAAGAGGATTGTGAGGAAGAGGAGTCAGAGGAGGAATGTGGCTTTGAGGAGGAGGAGGAAGACCAACCACAACAGGCATCCCAGGGTGCTCGTTGTCACCTATCTGGTGCCCGTGGTGTTGTACGTGGCTGGGGGGAAGAACATACCTTCAGAGAGATCACTGAGGACGAGGAACAGGACATAAGTAGCTCGGCATCCAACCTTGTGCAAATGGGGTCTTTCATGCTGTCGTGCCTGTTGAGGGACCCTCGTATAAACAGGCTGAAGGAGAACGACCTGTACTGGGTGTCCACGCTACTAGACCCCCGGTATAAGCAGAAAGTGCCTGAAATGTTACCGAATTACGACAAGTCGGAAAGGATGCAGCAGTTCCAAAATCAATTAAAAAGTATGCTTTACACAGCGTATAAGGGTGATGTCACAGCACAACGGGAATCTAACAGGGGAAGAGGTGAAAGTAATCCTACACCTCCCACGACCACGCAGCAAGGACAGGCCAGCTTCGGGGTCCACCCTCAGAGAAAGACTCGACCGACAGGTAGCAGACTACCTCGCCTTAACTGCAGATATCGACACTCTGAGGAGCGATGAACCCCTTGACTACTGGGTGTGCAGGCTTGACATGTGGCCTGAGCTATCCCAATTTGCGATAGAACTTCTGGCCTGCCCCGCTTCATGTGTCCTGTCAGAAAGGATCTTCAGTGCAGCAGGAGATATTGTCACTGAGAAGAGAAGTCGCCTAGGTGAAAAAAGTCTAGATTACCTCACCTTTATTAAGATGAATGAGGGATGGATCCTGAAGGGACTGACAGTGGACGATACATTTGACTAAAAAAGGCCTGATGAGGGGGACTACTTAACACACCACTCCTATCTGGTGGCACATTAGATTGCACATGCAGTACCCCAAATTTGAAGTAGGAGGACCGACCAAGCATGTTTTTCCATCTCCCGCTTCCTAAAATCGATGCCTTATATACGCGTCCCCGATAGGGGACGTAACAGGGATTAAACTGATAAGAATAGTACTACTTAACACAACACTCCTATCTGGTGGCACATTAGATTACACGCGCAGTGCCCCAAATTTGAAGTAGGAGGACCGACCAAGCATGTTTTTCCATCTCCTGCTTCCTAAAATCGATGCCTTATATACACGTCCCCTGATAGGGGACTTAACAGGGATTAAACTGATAGGAATAGTACTACTCAACACACCACTCCTATCTGGTGGCACATTAGATTGCACGCGCAGTGCCCCAAATTTGAAGTAGGAGGACCGACCAAGCATGTTTTTCCATCTCCCGCTTCCTAAAATCGATGCCTTATATACACGTCCCCTTATAGGGGTGGTAACAGGGATTAAACTGATAAGAATAGTACTACTTAACACACCACTCCTATCTGGTGGCACATTAGATTGCACGTGCAGTGCCCCAAATTTGAAGTAGGAGGACCGACCAAACATGTTTTTCCATCTCCCGCTTCCTAAAATCGATGCCTTATATACACGTCCCCTGAAAGGGGACGTAACAGGGATTAAACTGATAGGAATAGTACTACTTAAATCACTCCTATCTGGTGGCACATTAGATTGCACGTGCAGTGCCCCAAATTTGAAGTAGGAGGATCGACCAAGCATCTTTTTCCATCTCCTGCTTCCTAAAATCGATGCCTTATATACACGTCCCCTGATAGGGGACATAACAGGGATTAAACTGATAGGAATAGTACTACTTCACACACCACTCCTATCTGGTGGCACATTAGATTGCATGCGCAGTGCCCCAAATTTGAAGTAGGAGGACCGACCAAGCATGTTTTTCCATCTCCCGCTTCCTAAAATCGATGCCTTATATACACGTCCCCTGATAGGGGACGTAACAGGGATTAAACTGATAGGAATAGTACTACTTAACACACCACTCCTATCTGGTGGCACATTAGATTGCACGCGCAGTGCCCCAAATTTGAAGTAGGAGGACCGACTGTTACAAATCGCTATTTGTAACTGGCCCTTTAAATGGAAAATTGCCCTGCTTCCCTGGATTGTGGAGAAGCCTATTTGCCAGCCTCCTTCCTTATGACTATGGCCCTGTGTGAGCGGTGATACCCCAGATAGCTATGCCATTCATATAATTCATATAATTAAAGACTATGGGAAAGACTTTAGCTCCATGGCAATTGAACTGTGTGAATAGGATCTGCGCGCTATTCGGTAGTTTTGTGCGCTCAGATCCCAGCTATCTGGGGATATGTGAAATGTCTGTGTGTTATGTGTAAAAGGTGACTTTCTGTATTTTAAAGTGTTTTATGTTTTTTTGCAACCATGTGGTTAATGGAGTCTGCCTCTATCCCTGGATAATTGGATTACTTTTCCCATTGTCTCCAGGATAGAGGGCCCTGTAAAACCTGCTTGAACCAGATTGCCATGCTGCCAGCCAGGCCCCAAAAGATACTTTTGATAACTTTTGAACCCCTGGTTGTTCCCCTGAATGGATTGATTGTTAATATGTATTTTTATGAAGATTGGATGGATGGTTTTAAAGTTACAGGGTATGGGTAAAAACTGTATTTTTACTGTCTGTGATAATTATGTTAATCCCTTGTGTAGCATAATTATATCACAGACATAGGGGAGGATTTTGTGTGTAAATACTGGGAGTGGTTTTAATTATGTATGTGTATGATTGGTTGTTTTGTCCCGCCCTGTGGGTGATCCTGTATTTACTAAATGGTAATAAAAACCAGGCTGGGTGTTCCAGCACCTCAGACCTCTTCTGACCCTCTAACTTGCAGCCTTGACTCATGTCTGTAGGGGACAGCTATAATCACTACAGGGATTGCTATGCTCTTCATACTCCCTTAGCTACTGAGCTCTTGTAAGAGCTCTTGTTCCTGATCCTGCTTCGCTCTACAGAAGGAAGAGGTTCACCTACTGGAGCCTGGTCGTAGGTCCAGGGCGCAGAGCAGACGGCGAGATACCAGCCCAGCAGCGGTGGTTCGTAGAGTCTGCAGTACTTATGGTGGCTACGCAGTAGTTATGGTGTCTACGGTGCTGATGATCCTTTGGTGAGCGCTAGGAGCATCCTTTCTACGGTCCAACTTCCAGCCAGCCTGGAGGCAACAGTAACACCGACCAAGCATCTTTTTCCATCTCCCGGTTCCTAAAATCGATGCCTTATATACACGTCCCCTGATAGGGGACATAACAGGGATTAAACTGATAGGAATAGTACTACTTAGCACACCTTATAATAATGCAGAGAGAGGCAACGCAGAGAGAGGAGTCTGAAGAAGAGGAGTCAGAGGAGGAAGGTGGCTTTGAGGAGGTGGAAGACCAAACACAGCAGGCGTCCCAGGGGGCTTGTTGTCACCTTTCGGGGACCCTTGGTGTTGTACGTGGCTGGGTGGAGGAAGAGACCTTCAATGACATCAGTGAGGAGAAGGAACGGGACATGGCTAGCTTGGTATCCAACCTTGTGCAAATGGGGAGTTTGCGGTTGTGCAAATGGACTGTTTGCGGTTGTTTGCGGTGCGTTAAACAGGGAGTTTGGTCTGTTACTGTGAAGCGGTCGTAACCCTTACACTACCTGATCGATACAACATCATACCTGATGTTTTAAAGCACGTTATTCCAAACAATTTAGGAATGTTAGGTGATTTATGCCCTCTATGGATTAAAACCAGACTCTGCATCAACTATGTAATTTTCCATGGGAGTTTTGCCATGGATCCCCCTCTGGCATGCCACAGTCCAGGTGTTAGTCCCCTTGAAACAACTTTTCCATCACTATTGTGGCCAGAAAGAGTCCCTGTGGGTTTTAAAATTCGCCTGCCCATTGAAGTCTATGGCGGTTTGCCGGGTTCGCCCGTTCGCGAACATTTGCGGAAGTTCGCATTCGCCGTTCGCGAACCGAAAATTTTATGTTCTCGACATCACTACACATAACTGTCAATATCTAACAATACAACTTGTGTGCACTTCATCCAACAAGTGTAACAACCACAGAATATTTCAATCTTCAGCAATTTATTTGATATTCTTTGAAAGTTTGGATTATTTAGTATCCTTTTAACCACAGCCTAATTCCATCATTCATTGTCACCTGTTTTGCTCTATAATAGACAGTGAAAGGTACAAATCTAAACCTGTATCATCTGTAATATGTATCTAGCCTTCCTGATTAAGACATTATGTATGATATCATGTTGCAATACATTAAAATCTGTTGATAATTTTCAGCATTTTAATGGCTGTCAATAAGCTGTTAAAAGGGACAATATATTCACCAGAACCACTCTAGCTTAATGTAGTGGACATTGTATCTATAACTTGTCCCTGCAGGATTTTCACCTCTAGTGGCAGTCACTCATATGGCCAGTAGAGGTGCTTCCTATCTCAATGCTACTCTGCATGGAGATGCTGAACTAATTGACTCAATGTATCTCTATGAGGAAATGCTGATTGGCTCAACTGACCTTTAAGCATTGGATTGGCTAAGATCACCAAGATTGATGATCTCAGCCATAGAGCAAGGCCAGGTGCAGGGAGACTGATACAGCGATGGAGAAAAGGTAAGTTAACTATTTTTTCCCTGCACTCTGAGGGGGACCAAATGTCTAAACAGTCCTTCAGCACTGTAGGAATACATGTTTGTATTCTTAACACTATGGTGTTACTTTAACTATGGCAAAGTGATTCCATTGTTTAGTCTGTTTCTTTTTTTTTTTAAAGTAGTTACCAACATTGGACACTTAGCAAATTAAAAAACTAAAATAACTTTGAAAGCCACTGAACACTTTTTAGCGATTATTTTATAAGTTGTATGTATATGAGAAGAATGTACACCAAACACACCTCACCTGAATTGTGATGATGTGTGTAAGCAACATTAACTAACCATTCCTTGCTAATCAGGCCAGTTAAAATACAAATAGGCACTATAACAACTTTATAACAAAGAAAGAAAAATACAAATGAACATAGTACCTGAAATGTCCATTAGTTATCTACATACACTCCAATATCCTTATGGAAAATGCTGTACTTGGGCGCGCCGAAATGTACTTTTTGTTTAAAGACATTTGTCTGAAAATGTTTTGGTTTTGCTCGAACAGAATTTAATTGATTTGTTCATTCGTTTTCAGATGAAAGTTGGTGATTATTTTCGTTGATGGATTTCATTTGGATGAATAATTTTCTATTTGTGCCGCGGCTGTATGTTGCAGCCGTTTAGTAGATAACTCCCTAAATTGGTAACATTGTGGGATTTTCATATTTAAGCGTACCTATAGCGGAGCTCCCTATACCCGGCTGGGTACCTCCGCCAAGGACCGCTTCCTAGCTGGAACAGGGTAAACCTCAGAGTTTCCCCAGTTGCTGTGGCTTGGGGTCTTCCTGGAGCCTATCTGTCCTGAACCAGGATAGGGGACTAGCTCTATTCCCTCCAAGGGACTGGACGACACACAGCTTGTATTCAGCACAAACCCCTCCCAGGAATCTCTAGGCCTGGGAGTTAATTATATAACGTATTAATCTGAGGCGCTTTCCCTTTAAGAAATAAATATGGTAGATTCTATCTCTTTAATTATTATATACCTTGTGCTACTATCCTTCACTTGCCCCCCCCCCCAAAGTCCACAAAGCACACATTCAAATCTGGGAGCTAATTGCATTAAAGACCGGTAAGCTAATTATCTCCCAGGAACAGAGAGACAAACACAAAAACATAAAGTGTGCAGCACTAGATATAGGGCTGTACACAAGTAATGTGTACCCCAAAACATCATAAAAGCATACAATAGCCCCACAAATAATACATCCCCAAATAGGCACCAGCTGTCTCCACTCCCTGTAACTCATTCTGACGCTGGGGAGTGAGACCGACCGTCTCCCCTCCCTGAAACTCACACTGCTGCTGGGGAGTTAGACTAGCTGTCTCCACTACCAATAAATCACACTGCCGTTGTGGAGTGAGACCGACCTTCTCCACTCCCCACACTGTACACTGCAGCTGGGGAGTGAGACCGATGGTCCCCCCTCCCTGGAACCCACACTGCCCCTGGGGAGTGAGACCGACTGTCTCCACTCCCTGTAACTCACACTGCCACTGGGGCGACAGCATCCCCCACTGTGCCATCTCGCTTGCCAGCTCTGGTTTGCGGTGCAGGTGCCTGGCCACTATATTCTTTGTATGCTTTTCTCTGAGGGGTTAGGTCCATAGAAAACCAGGAGGTCCTTCAGCATCTTGTCAAACTTTGCATCAGTGTAGCTGGGAGCCATGCTTGATCAGCTCTGATGAAAGTTAGTTCTTCTCCTGAAGATGTGCAGGAGACCCAGGGTGTTCTGGGTGTTTCCCCCAAGGCTTGGAAGCCATCCCACTTCTTCCACCACTTGTAGCAGAGCTCACTGTACCCTGGCTGGGTACATCTGCCAAGGATCGCTTCTGAGCTGGAACAGGGGAAAACCTCAGCGCTTCCCCAGTCGCTATGGCTGGACTGGGGTCCTTCTGGAGCCTCCACATCCTGGAACAGGATAGGGGACTAGCTCTATTCCCTCCCAGGGACTGGATGACACACAGTCCTGGGAGCTGTAGTCCTTACAAGGACTTTCCCCGCTGAATCCTCCACGAGCTGGAACAAGATGCTGAACAGTGATTAGCCCTTTCTCCTAACAGTAATTAGACGACACATAGCTCTGGGAGTACAACTGATTTTAACGAGCCAAACTTGGCATTTTATGCACAAACCCCAGCAGGGTGTCTCCATTGTATTCAGCACAAGCCCCTGCCAGAAATATATGGGCCTGGGAGTTAATTGCATTACAGGCTGGTAAACTAATTATCTCCCAGGAACAGAGAGGAAAACACTAAAACATAAACATAAAAATACCCCAAAACATCATAAAAACTCTGCAATGACGGCATTCTGGTGGTGGCAACAGCATGCGTTGATTGGAGTGCTGTCTGGCTGACCCCGGGTGCCGATGCATGCTGTGCCACCAGCTCCTTGCGACGACCTCCCCCTGCTTCCAACTCGTCTCCTCCTCCTCCTCTCTGTCTCCCAATCTGAACTTTCCCCCTGTTCTTCTTCTCTTCTAGCGGGCACCCACGTGACATCCACAGATGCATCGTCATCATCAACCGCTTCACTTGTATCTGACAACTCAGCAAAGGAAGCAGCAGTGGGTACAACATCATCATCATCACACCATACGTGTGTAATGCTGCCTGACTGAGACATATCCCTGTTATCTACATCCTCTGGCAATAATGGTTGTGCATCACTCATTTCTTCCAACTGATGTGTAAATAACTCCTCTGACATACCAAGTGAAGCGGCTATGGTGCTAGTGTTGGTGGTGGCGGCAGGCAGGCGAGTGGTAACTTGAGAGGTGCCCGAAGCTAAGCTGGAGGAGGATGGTGCGTCGAGGTTGCGAGCGGATGCTGTAGAAGATTGGGTGTCCTGTGTTAGCCAGTGAACTATGTCCTCAGAACTTTTCAAGTTCAGCGTACGTGGTCTCTGAACACTGGGTATTATTCTAGGGCCAAAGGGAATCACAGAACCATGACCACGACGGCCCCTGCGGGGTGGCCTGCCTCTGCCTGTCATTTTTTTTTTCGATTAGTGGTACTATGCGTGCAAGCTACTGTGACAACAGATATGAGTGGCACTGGTGTGACACTGTGCCCTGGCAGGCCCTGAAACGCACACTCGTGAAGGAAACTGACTGCTATTATATCACAGTCAAAAAAGTTTATTTTTTTTTTAAATGCAAGCTATTGGGACACCAGATATGAGTGAGTGGTGGCACTGGGCGTGCCCTGAAATGCACACTCGTAAAGGAAACTGACTGCTATTATATTACAGTCCAAAAATTGTTTTTTTTTGTTAAATGCAAGCTATTGTGACACTAACTGCTATTCCTGCTATTCAATCTATTACAGTCAAAATTTTATTTTGTTTTTAAAAATGTACACTACTGTTACACCAGATATGAGTTGCACTTGTGTGACACTGTGCCCTGGCAGGCCCTGAAACGCACACTCGTGAAGGAAACTGACTGCTATTATATTACAGTCCAAAAAGTTTAGTTTTTTTTTAAATGCAAGCTATTGGGACACCAAATATGAGTGAGTGGTGGCACTGGGCAGGCCCTGAAACGCACACTCGTGAAGAAAACTGACTGCTATTATATTACAGTCCAAAAAGGTGTTTTTTTTGTTTAATGCAAGCTATTGTGACACCAGTGAGTGAGTGGTGGCACTGGGCAAGTGGGCACAGTATACACTGTGAGCCTGACACACACTCTGGCAGACAACTAACTGCTATTCAGTCTATTACAGCCAAAATTATATTTTTCTTTAAAAATGTACACTACTGTTACACCAGATATGAGTTGCACTGGTGTGACACTGTGCCCTGGCAGGCCCTGAAACACACACTCGTGAAGGAAACTGACTGCTGTTATATTACAGTCCAAAAAGTTTAGTTTTTTTTAAATGCAAGCTATTGGGACACCAGATATGAGTGAGTGGTGGCACTGGGCAGGCCCTGAAACGCACACTAGTGAAGGAAACTGACTGCTATTATATTACAGTCCAAAAAGTTTTTTTTGTTAAATGCAAGCTATTGTGAAACCAGTGAGTGAGTGGTGGCACTGGGCAAGTGGGCACAGTATACGCTGTGAGCCTGACACACATGCTGGCAGACAACTAACTGCTATTCAATCTATTACAGTCAAAATATATATATTTTTTTTAAATGTACACTACTGTTACACCAGATATGAGTTCCACTGGTGTGACACCGTGCCCTGGCAGGCCCTGAAACGCACACTAGTGAAGGAAACTGACTGCTATTATATTACAGTCCAAAAAGTTTTTTTTTGTTAAATGCAAGCTATTGTGACACCAGATATGAGTGGTGGCACTGGGCAAGTGGGCACAGTATACGCTGCGAGCCTGACACACACGCTGGCAGACAACTAACTGCTATTCAATCTATTACAGTCAAAATTGTATTTTTTTTTTTAAATGTACACTACTGTTACACCAGATATGAGTTGCACTGGTGTGACACTGTGCCCTGGCAGACCCTGAAACGCACACTAGTGAAGGGAACTGACTGCTATTATATTACAGTCTAAAAAGTTTTTTATTTATTTAAATGCAAGCTATTGTGACACCAGTGAGTGAGTGGTGGCACTGGGCAAGTGGGCACAGTATATGTTGTGAGTCTGACACACAGGCTGGCTGGCAGGCAGGCAGGCAACTGCAATTACATTACACAAAAAAAAAGCAGACTGATGTTCTAGCCCTAAAAAGGGCTTTTTGGGGTGCTGTCCTTACAGCAGAGATCAGATGAGTCCTTCAGGACTGTAGTGGACACTGAATACACTAGCCTAGCTATCAATTTCCCTATCAAATCAGCAGCAGCTACACTGTCCCTACTCTCACTAAGAATGCAGCTTCACAATGAATGTAAAATGGATGCTGTCCAGGAGGTGGGGGGGGTCTGGGAGGGAGGGTCTGCTGCTGAATGGCTGGAATGTGTTTGCTGACTGTGAAGTACAGGCCAGGGTCAAAGTTTAATCAATGATGATGAATAGGGGGCGGACCGAACAGCGCATGTTCGCCAGGAACTATTCGCCAGCGAACAGTTCGGGACATTACTAGTTATGTGTTGTTTGTAATAGGGTCTTCCATCCAATGTTGATAGCCCTGAGTGACCATCAGTGAAATCATTGAAAGGATAGGAATTATGATATATTTATCAAGGCTTGAAGCTTTTATTGGAAGGTAAATTGTTAATGTATGCAGCATACATTTACAATTTACAAAGCTGCTTGCTGGCCATGATAGATTCCCTGCTAGTTCTAGGGAAAAATGAAACATTATAATGAAACAACAATCATTATATTTGTTGAAAACTAGCTTTGAACAAGATGGCAAAAATTGAGTGTGTAGAGCAGATCAGCAGGCAGTAGGGGGTTAAAAGACAAACTGAAAGTGAAGAGGTGTATCAGGAAACTACAAAGCTCATGCTGATTTGCTTAATATGGGATGCAGACAGATGAGATATAAACTAATTGTGTCTTAACATCAGATATAATTAAAAAATTTAATTCTGGAATAAAAATGTAAAAAAATATGTTGTGCAGAGTTAATATTAACCCCTCCAACAAAATTCAGTGATTTCTATTTTAGCACCCATCTAAAAATATTTGCACCACAGAGGGTGGAGCTAAATTTTTTTTTATCTTGACACACCCCTTTATATGTATGTTTCTTTTATATTTCTCTTACACTAAATGCTGACCCAGGATTATGGGAAAGATGTCCTCAAACATCTAGGGAAATGTACTCACTAGTAATGACCATTCACCTTAATTTAATTTTTAATTACGTGTGAATTTTTACTTATCCTTTCAGTGTATTAACTAGTCTGCTAACCTCCCAGCTTGATATCGACCTACCTTGAAAGTGTCTTACAAAGTTTCATACCCCACAATCTTTACAAACACGTTAACATTTCATTACTTCATTGCAAAACATTAATTGCACAAATTAGGCTAACATTGTTAGAATTCATCGTATATTTAGATGGTAAGTCTGTTTGAGCATGTGCCTTAGTGCCTCTTGTTCCTGCATGTCAAACTTGTGAGTTATTTGTATGTCTCGCTTTATAAATAATAATAATAATAATAATAATAATAATAAAGACCCTTACCATTTTGCCAACTTGCCATGACTGAATGCCAATTTCATATATATATATATATATATATATATATATATATATATATATTTTTTTTTATTTTTTTTATTTTTTTTTTTATTTGACAGGGGTGGGCTTTATAGAGAACAGTTTCTTCCAATAGACATTAACTAGTTTGATATCAAATGCCCGAGTTGCCAAGATATATGTAAGGCTGGGCCTTAGGGACGCCAGACCGCTCGCCATTATCGTTTTCAGTCTGGCGATTTGCCCCTCCCACCACCTTTTCTCATATATTTATCTAGGGTGGGCCCTCTTTTATTACAGGCCCACCGCATTGTCGGTTCTGGCACACCATGACTAACTTTTTCATATTACTATAGGTCTCCTATAGGGACCTTACATATCTACTTTTAATATGCTCTCATTACGTTTTTTTGCCCCGACCACAAATGTTGAATATATTATTAAAAATATATATTAAAATTGTTGAAGAATTTGACACAACTAATTTTAGACACATAAACAAAAATAAATATGTGAATACATATCATAATAAAGACAATGTTAATTATTTTTTTTTCCCCGCTAAGTAACAATTTTTGGAACTAGGTGTAATTTGGTTTCCACTGACTGCAAATGTAATACAATAAAATATAAACAAAGTGGAGAGTTTATAGTGCATAAAGAGAGCTGAAGAATTTTGCAAGACTACTTAACCAACATTTTAAAATTGCCTGGGAAGCAGTTGGATTTCAACTCAGAACAGATGTGCCAAATTGCATATAGATTATATTTTCTCCTTGAATTTATGACTGGGAAAATAAACACAAAAAAACGTTTAACAAGTCATGACTATAACCATACTTTTGTAGTGCAATAAGGTGTTCTGAAAAGAAATGCATAACTACAAAAACCTGCAATGCATATGTCTGTATGTGTATGTGATTTACAGAACTGGAACCATATGTTCCACTTGCTTTGGGTGGTTTGTTTATCCCTGTTAACACTGTAGGTGGTAAGGATTAGTTTCTTTCAGTTATGATAGAGTAGCACAGGATGAGCTAAGAAACCATAAATAAAGCAGGAAGGAAAAGGAGAGAAAAACCACAAGGACACTATAACTGGCTGGATGATGGATGTGCAAAGAGTACAAGGGCTCCTGTTTAAGAAGTGTTGATGGAGAAATTAGATTTTAGGAGAGAGCAGCAGTATGTTAAAAGGAGATGACCCTTTGTGTCCTTGTGACCTTTTCTTGCTAGCTGGATTAGGGATTTGTATACACGTTCCAACTTAAGCCAAATGAATAGCATATTAAATTTCTTTACTTGCAATTAATGTAGTTATGCTACTATGGTTTAAATTAATAAATAAATGCACATACACTCTCTTATTTTCATTGCGTTTTTATAATTAGATTGATCATTTATGTAACTAAATATATACGCAGCTATGTTGAAGATTTTGTTCCAGCACCTTTTGGCCTAAGAATTGTCCCAAAGTCGTTTCTTAGCAAACTAAATTCAGTGTTAACCAAATTGACTTGTTTGCTTTGTATTTATCATTTAGTATTTATTAATATTGTACATGTGTGTATATATATATATATATATATATATATATATATATATATATATATATATATATATATAAAGAGAGAGAGAGAGAGAGAGAGAGAGAGAGAGACAAGCATACGCACACACACACACTCACACACACACATAAATATGATGGATCTTATGATTTACAGAATATCAATGCATTGCATTTTATAAATATGTTTTTAGCAAAATAATTGGTAGCATCAATTCTGCTTTCAATACAATTTCAGAAAACTTGTTTTTTATTCTGATTCATATTAACTTTTATTTCAATCAAGTTTACCAGCTACACCTATTTTTAAGTTGTTTAGAGATGTGGTATTAGATCAAAAGATAATGAAAAATATGCCTTTAAAAATACTGCGTCTTTTGCTTAAACATACGTTAAATAAAAATACCTAGCAGAAAGCAATTAAAAGTTTTTTTTTTTTTTTTTTAAATACTATTTTATAATAAGCACAAATGCAAAAAAACATAGCTTAGTAAAATTAGAAATGTAAATCTATTTTGAACAGTTAGTAATTGCAATTATAACATTTGTTTTGGATATTTACTAGCTACAATTATAGAGTTTAAAATCAGCTATTTAAAATGAAGAGTAATTATATTCTTAATATTTTTAAATAAAGTAATTTTACTTTATATACATTTAAGAATATACTAAAAACCAGTTAGAGATTACAACTTAGAGAGAAAATAAAATTGAACAGGCAAAAGTCACAATGAAATATAAGTTTACATAAAACAAAAATATATCAAAGTTGTTCTCTTTTTCAAATCTTATAGTAGTGTATGCAGAACATATGTTAAAAATCACTGAGACATAAGCTGTACAGAACTAAGTTATTTAAATATGTCTTTGTGCTCTGTGTCTATTAATAATTATCATTATGTCTGCTACTAAGGTCTAGAAATGATTATTTTCACATGTAAGATGTGTTTTTATTTTAATAACTTATTTTCATTATATTAATAGCAATTCAATTGACACAACCCCAGTTAGGACTACAAGAGGTTTTACTGAAATACGATAAATGTATATCATACAAAATGTTCAATTCATCACATACATTATTGATAAACCAAGATTTGCAATATTATATAATTTCTCTGACTTTAAAAAAAAAACTATTTTCTTCCAAAGTTTAAAAAATAATATATTAGTTCACATATATTTTAGGTTTAGGTTTTTTATTTGTAAAACTAGATGGTATCTATCTATCTATCTATCTATCTATCTATATATCTATCTATCTACCTGTATATCTATCACAATTAGCAATGTAATATTTTTATGCTTATAAGAATTCTGTAAAAGTTGCAATAGACTATACTTATGCAGAGATTGAAAAAAAAAACATCAGGTTCCACCGAAAAGATATGGTGGGATTATGTCTTAATACACGGACACCCACGTTTGGAAAAATGCTTTCAAATGTCAAATCTGTTAAAGGGACTCTCCAGTGCCAGGAAAACAATCCGTTTTCCTGCCACTGCAGGTCCTCTCTCCCTCCCACCCAGGGCCGGTGCAAGGATTTTTGCCGCCCTAGGCAAAAAAAAATTTGCCGCCCCCCCCCCATATGTCCTGCCCACCATGTGACATCACAATGCCTCGCCCATATGCTCTGCCATATGGGCCAACGCCAGTCTTCACAAAGTGTCTTTTATCTGAAGACAGTGTGTTTACATTAAAAAGTCTACAGGCACAGGCTATAGACACCAGAACCACTACATTATGCTGTAGTGCAGGGGTAGGCAACCTTTTAGCAGCACTGTGCCGATATAGGATTGTGATGTCCCGTAGCGTGCCGGTCCTATTTTTTTTAAATTTAGGTGTGTATGCTGCCGTATTCTGTTTGTGTTATTTTTACTGCAGTTGCTTTGCATCATTGTATTTGTGCGTATATGAGCTATTATATTGTATATGTTCATTAGTAGTTTATGGTATTGTGTATGATACATATAATTGTGGGCTGTGTATGAGGGCTGCTTGTGGAATTGTGTGTGGATGGATATGTCACATTGTGTGTTTGGTAGTGTGTGTGTGGGCTGTTTGGGGTGTTGCATGTTAAAGGCTGCATGTGGGGTTTGTGCATGTATGTGGATTGTTAGCAGGTTACGTTTGTGTAGATTGTGTGTATGTTTGTGTGTGGGCTGTTCGTATTATTTGTATAAGGGGAGGGTTATTCTTCATTTCTGTGTTATGAATGTAAATTAGTGATAGTAAAAATGTCTATTTACTGTGTATACCTGTATTCAATATCTACTAAAAATGGCTGCTAGATCACTCGCTCCCACCGACTAACTACCTCGTGTAGCAAGATGGCGCCTACATCCGGAGTAAAATCCCGGGATGATGGTGACATCACGCCTCGTAGGATGTGCATTAGATAAGACAGTTAACCAATTAGAGATGTATTCTCTCTGTTATCTACATTTTTGCATATGATGTATGTTTGCCTTTATAAGGGGCTTGCCGCCCCCTGAGTAAACATTCAGAATTTTTTTATTAACCTGATACCTGTGTCTCAGTGTAATTTACTTCAAAACGTGCACGCATTTATTTTAACAATTTGGAAAGGAGCAGATACTCAGATAAACACTTGGTTTGATCCACAATATCTGTGTATATCTAGCAGTATGGTTGGCTCCCCTGGGTTCCAGTGGGGACCAGGCTGGCCTGGTACAGGTCAAAGACAGGAGCTGCAACAGCAGCTGCAGGTTGCTCTACTACGTTGTGGATTCCCATTCACAAGTGCTTGGAGAAAGTGATCTGAGATCATTTCCTTTATGTGCTGCAATGCTTAAATTGAGGATTGTCCTTCACCATCTTTTCGTATTAGCAGATATTTAAAGTTTTACTGGGACTCCTGATAGGCCAGAGCCTGTTTGGCTCTAGCAGCCTCGAGTGCCGTGCAAAGACACCTCGAGTGCCGTGCACGGCACTAGTGCCGTAGGTTGCCTACCTCTGCTGTAGTGCTTCTGGTGACTATAGTATCCATTTAGTGTGAGATTAGTGCCACTAATAATATATTGGATTGCCTACTTACCACCAGATGAGGACAAGAGGCTGATGATGGGCTCAGTCTGGCTCCACAGGTCTGGTGTAGAAGAGGCTCTCTGGAGACTGTATTTAACAGTGCTCACAACAATTAACGAACAGGAAGCAGCTCCATTTTTTAGGGCCCCTTACACAGCTCAAGGTCTGGGCCCCCGGGGCTTGATCGTGAGTATGCCTACAATGCCCACCCATAAATACCTACATGGCCCACCCATGAGTTCTCTCACAGGAAGTGGAGTGTGTAGGGGATGTTTTATGTGTTATTGTAGAGGATGCAATGTGTGTGTGTTCTTATAGAATGTAGTGTATAGGGATACCAATTTGTGTAAGGGATGTAGTGTGTTTATAGGGGATGCAGTGTGTGTTTGCGTGTAAGGAATGCATTGTATGTTTATGTGTGTGAGTGTGTGTGTGTAAGGGGTGCAAGGTGTGTTTCTGTGTATGTAATTGAATGCAGTGTGTGTCCCTCCTGTCCCTCCGTGTTCTCCCCTTCTGTGCCTTAGTGCTCTCCCTTGGCCCCCTGTAGCCCCCCCTTGGTGGTCTTCTCACTCCCCCCTCTCCCCCTTAGTGGTCCTCCATCCCTCCCCTTAGTGGTCCTCCCTCTCCCAAACCCTTGAGTGGTCCTCCCTCTCCCAAACCCCTTAGTAGACCTTCCCCTCCTCCCCCCACCCCCTTAGTGGTAATCTCCCCCCCGAGTGGTCATTACCCTGTCCCCCCCCCCTTAGTGGTCCTCCCTCCTTACCCACCTTTGGTGGTCCTTCCCCCTCTTAGTGGTCCTCCCTCTCCCAAACCCCTTAGTGGTCCTTACCCCCCCTCCCCTAAGGGTCCTTCCCCCCCCCTTCCCTCATGGTCCTTACCCCCCCTCCCCTCCCCTAATGGACTTTACACCCCCCTCCCCTAAGGGTCATTACCCCCCCTCCCCTAAGGGGCCTTAAAACCCCCCTCCCCTCTACTAATGGACTTTACACCCCCCCTCCCCTAAGGGTCCTCACCCCCCCTCCCCTACGGGTCCTTAACCCCCCTCCCCCTCCCCTCATGGTCCTTACCCCCCTCCCCTCCCCTAATGGACTTTACAACACCCTCCCCTAAGGGTCCTTACCCCCCTCCCCTAAGGGTCCTTACCCCCCTCCCCTAAGGGTCCTTAAAACCACCCTCCCCTCCCCTCATGGACTTTACACCCCCCTCCCTTCCCCTCCCCTCATGGACTTTACACCCCCCCTCCCTTCCCCTCCCATCATGGACTTTACACCCCCCCTTCCCCTCCCCTCATGGACTTTACACCCCCCCTTCCCCTCCCCTCATGGACTTTACACCCCCCCCCTTCCCCTCCCCTTCCCTCGTGGACTTTACACCCCCCCTTCCGCTCCCCTCCCCTCATGGACTTTACACCCCCCTTCCCCTAATAAACTGTGCACCCCCTCCCCTCATGGACTTTACACCCCCACCTCCCCCTCCCCTAATGGTTCACCCCCCCTCCCCTAATGGTTCACCCCCCTCCCCTAATGGTTCACCCCCCTCCCCTAATGGTTCACCCCCTCCCCTAATGGTTCACCCCCCCTCCCCTAATGGTTCACCTCCCCCTCCCCTAATGGTTCACCTCCCCCTCCCCTAATGGTTCACCCCCTCCCCTAATGGTTCACCCCCCCTCCCCTAATGGTTCACCCCCCTCCCCTAATGGTTCACCCCCCTCCCCTAATGGTTCACCCCCCCTCCCCTAATGGTTCACCCCCCCACCTCCCCCTCCCCTAATGGTTCACCCCCTCCTCTTCCTCCTCCTTCCTACCTATGTAGCGTGGCCGGGTGGCGCGGAACGCGGGACAGGAACCTCTGTTTCCTGTACCCGGCCGCCGGCGGACTGAAGGGAAGTGCTCACTGAGTGAGCACTTCCTGTCAGTCCGCCGGCGGCCGGGTACAGGAAACAAAGGTTCCTGTCCCGCATTCCGCGCCGCCCGGCCACGCTACATTGAGCGACTGGCAGGAGGGCGCGCTCTGTGTCTCCCTCCTGCCGGTCACAAACCCGGCCGCCCTCCACACAGCAGTGCTGCGCCGCCTGAGGCTTGCTAAAGTGTGGCCGCAGCGGGAACTCCGGGTGCAGGGATGGGATCCGGCGCCCCCTGCTAAGGGGCGCCCTAGGCGGCTGCCTAGGTCGCCTTACAGGTGGCGCCGGCCCTGCTCCCACCTTCCAATTCCCGGTTGCTGTCTAGTAGACAGCCACTAGAGGTGGAGCTAACCCTGCAAGGTAATTATTGCAGTTTATAAAAAACTGCAATAGTTACACTTGCAGTGTTAAGGGTAGTTGGCACCCAGACCACTCCAATGGGCAGAAGTGGTCTGGGTGCCTGGAGTGTCCCTTTAAGTCAGCCAACATGCCACCTATACAGGAATTATTTAACCTTTTCTTAACAATTCAGTCATGTGGATGTTTTAACTCTCTTTATTTTATGATATTTCAGAAAGCATGTTTTAAATAAAGTCTTTGGAGGTGGGAAAAGGAATTATTTTAAGAAGCATTCAGATAACACTTGATATACTTCTTATTCTATCAATACTTGTATTTACGATATCCATTTTTTATTACTTATGTAACATGTTATTACATTTTATTATAATGATAAATACCCTAATTGACCAGGTATATTATACTAATTAACAACATACTACACAACATCTACTTCCACATTATCTACACTTACATCCCTTTATGTCATATAACAAATATGATCAATACATCAAATAACACATATCATAATCTCATCCAAGTTAAAAAAAATAAGATACTTACTTTAACGTAATAAATAGTGAATATACATACTACAAATACATAAATATTAGATTCCTTTAGTAAACTTGTTTAACATGATTCCGCCTACCTACATAACATAAACTCTTACCTACATTTCTTTAACATTTATTAAAAGGTATTTCTTTATCTTATTTTTCATTCAATTAATTTGTTCACCCAGATAATTTATTGGCACACTATTCTCACTTTAAAAAGAATCATTATACATAGTAAACCTACTATTGCAATGATTATATATACAATATTGTAAGCAATGTTACTTTGTAAACATATGCATACAAATTATCTTGTATCATCTTTCTTATAACAAAAAAAGAAAGAAAGAAAACCTTTGGTTAATTAAATGATTAGGCTGATTAGGCTGATTGTTTATCTTCTTTAAAATAACTAATGAATAGATGATAAAATAAATTCGCTATTTTACAAACTGGCCAATATAAATGATCCTGACCTTCCTCTATTAAATAAAAAAAAAAATATTCTGATGGACTTTTTTTGAGGAGAGGTTGAAAAAGAATCAGTTGGATAGTATGTATCTTGTAGTATTCCATGAACATTATGGCCATTCTCGTCTTTTGCTATAACCCTGCAGGATTTTTATCCTGTTTAGAAAAGAAAAATAAGCTGCACAGTTGGATTTTGTATTGTACTGGAGTTTCCCTATTCCGGGACATCTAGCCCACCCCCTCAAAACACTTCCAACTTCCCCTCTGCTCCACCATCTGTTCTCTATCCCATTTTCATGTTTGCCTTCCCACTCAAATATTTAATTATTTGCAGGGATTGTGTTTTACTACATATACGTTGGACAGGCGTTAAAAGGAACAGACCCATCCAGCGTAATATTGAATAAATGCATACATATAACTTTTTTCATTTTAAACAATTTTATCTTTAACCTGTTCCTGGTTGTATAATAATGTGAAATATGATGAAATGGGGATATAATGTTTGGAAAGTTTTGTACATTGTGTTAGATTTACAATGACCTCAAGAAAACAAACTTCTGATGGATTTTAAGTATCGAGACTTAGTGGCATATTTCAAGATAATAAGCAAAAGAGTGCGTTTATATTAATGTTGACGTAAAAGAAACTGGTGATAAATGTAAGAGACCAGGTATTATCTACAATTTCAAATGAAGTATTTGCATATTGTTTGGTTAAATGAATAATTCAAATCCCTATAGCACCTCTTATCAACATGCCAATTTTGAGAGAAATCACCACTTTTATGAAGTTCCTATCGTGCAACACTTCCAGCTCTCAAATCCAATGTACACTGAACCAAATTATAAACGCAACACTTTTGTTTTTACCCCATTTTGCATGAGCTGAATTCAAAGATCTACCGTATATACTCGAGTATAAGCCGAGTTTTTCAGCACATTTATTGTGCTGAAAAACCCCAACTCTACTTATACTCGAGTCAGTGTCTGTATTATGGCAATTCACATTGCCATAATACAGACAGGGGGCTGCAGAGAGTTTACTTACCTCTCCTGCAGCTCCTGTCAGCTCCCTCCTCCTCTGTGCCGGTCCTTTCAGCACCTCGGTCAGCTCCCAGTGTAAGTCTTGCGAGAGCCGCGGGGTCATAGTGCGGCCGCGAGACTTACAGTGTGAGTTGACAGAGGAGCTGCACGGACCGGTGCGGAGGAGGAGGGAGCTGACAGGAGCTGCAGGGGAGGTAAGTAAACGCTCTGCCAGCCCCCCCCTCCTACACAGTGCCCATCCACTGGACCACCAGGGAGTGAGAGCCCCCTCCCTACCATGTATCAAGCAGGGAGGGGGGACAAAAAAATAAAAAAATAAAATAAAAAAGAATAAAAAAAAGAATAAAATAAAATAAAAAAATAATAATTACATATAATAAGAAATAATAATAAAAAAATATTAAAATAATTAAAAAACAATAATAATAAAATTGCCCCCCCACCAAGGCTCTGCAACACACACACACACACACACACACACACACACTGCACTCACACACACACACACACTGCACTCATACACACACACACTGCGCTCATACACACACACACTGCACTCATACACACACACACTGCGCTCATACACACACACACTGCACTCATACACACACACACTGCACTCATACACACACTGCACTTATATACACACACAATGCATTCACACACACACACTGCATTCATACACACACACTGCATTCATACACACACACTGCATTCATACACACGCACTGCACTCATACACACACACACACACTGCACTCATACACGCACTGCATTCATACACACACACTGCATATACACACACACTGCACTCATACACACGCTGCACTCATACACACGCTGCACTCATACACACGCTGCACTCATACACACGCTGCACTCATACACACACTGCACTCATACACACACTGCACTCATACACACACACACTGCATTCATACACACACACACTGCACTCATACACACACACTGCACTCATACACACACTGCATTCATACACACACTGCATTCATACACACACTGCACTCATATACACACACACTGCACTCATACACACACTTCATTCACACACACACACACTGCATTCATACACACACTGCACTCATATACACACACGCTGCACTCATACACACACTGCACTCATACACACACTGCATTCATACACACACACTGCATTCATTATATACACACACTGTAAATAAATATTCAATTAATATAATTTTTATAGGATTTAATTTTATTTAGAAATGTACCAGTAGCTGCTGCATTTCCCACCCTAGTCTTATACTCGAGTCAATAAGTTTTCCCAGTTTTTTGGGGTAAAATTAGGGGCCTTGGCTTATATTCGGGTCGGCTTATACTCGAGTATATACGATAAGTCTTTTTCTATGTACACAAAAGGCCTATTTCTCTCAAATATTGTTTCACAAATATGTCTAAATCTGTGTTAGTAAGCACTTCTCCTTTGTCGAGATAATCCATCCACCTCACAGGTGTGGCATATAAAGATGCTGATTAGACAGCATGATTATTGCACAGGTGTGCCTTAGGCTGGCCACAATTGATGTTGTGACTGGGCTGTGGGTTTAATACATTTAGTTTTTTTCTTGAATTCTGGAGTGCCTGGACCTTTCTACATTTTTTTCTATCAAATAATTGGTTTCCTGGTAATGAAACCATTCTGTTGCACCCAGATTCATATTACGGAGGGGATTGAGTGCAGTTCCACATCCCTATCTTCTGGTAACATTGTATTTGTAGTACCAGACTCAGTTCTTGCCACATGCTTATTCCCTCTACACCAGCCCCTAGGCAAACACATCTCATTTTATATTTTAATTCCCATTTATTTGCAAAGAACATTTAGATCTTCTCATTCTCCTTTTACACACCAGACCTCGCCTCCTGCATCTCTTCCTGACTTTTGATTATCCTAACTATTTTTTTTTTTTTTTTAAATCCATCTAAAACAGACTAATGGGGTTATTCATTAAAGTCTGAATTCAAACTGCAAAATCCAGACATTATGCACACTATTTAACAATATCCAGTTTTTGGTCCAGAACAGGACTGAAAGCTGCCAGTTGGCTGAAATTTGGACCCCAATGCTTTACATCTGAGCCCAAATACCTTGTTTAAAAAAAAAAAAAGCTGAACTATTTGCCCACTGGCAGAATTCACTTCACAAGACATGCCAGTCAGAGCACTCTGAGGGATTGGGAACCCATAACCACCTGGGGTTGGAAGTAGGGTATGGCAATGACATTATTTGGGGAGTGGACAATGGTATATCTACTCTCATTTTATAATTATTAGAGCCCCCACTTGCCACCTACATGAGTCATGAGTGGTATTAGCTGTGGGTGGGACGCTATTTATAAATTCAGAGGAAAGGGGGGAAAACTAGGTACCCTCTTATGTTATAATAGTCAACAACTGTTGACCATGTAAGGTGGTAGGACCTAGGACAAGGCTCCAAGTTCCAGTGGGTGAACCTCTCTTTCCCCAGAGAGCAAAGCAGGAACAGGAACAAGCTCTTAAAAGAGCTTAGGGATTAAAGCAAGGGAGTATGAAGAGCATACCCATCCCTTGTAGCAGATTCCCCCAATAAGAGACGGGACTCTAAATTGAGGGTGAAGTAGAACTGGTTTAATGAGCATTCAGGCCTTTCTTATATACAAATTTCCCCACAAGGTTACCACCCACGTGGACCTTGTTGAACACAGGACACAAAGTTACAACAGCCAATCAACATATTACAGTACAGTCAGACATTCCCAGCTAATGCACACAAACCCTCCTCTCTACCTGTGATACAATTACCAAACACAATGGTTTAATTACCACAGGCAGAAAATAATAAGTTTCACCCAAAACACAGAAACACCCCAAAACAACAACATATCCCCATAAATCATACATCCCTGGATAGCTCTGATCTGGGCGAACAACATATCCAAAAATCACCCAGATCAGAGCAGGGTTCCCGAATTCCATGAAAGTCACATTTGACCGACCGCAAGCATGACTTTCATGCCCAAAAGAGTTCCACAGATTTAGGCTGTGCGGCCGGTCTATCTTCTCTTTCAAATAAAGTACAAATTGCACGAACGGATCCTTTCGTGCATAACTTTATTGCAATCGTCTCGTTCGTTAGTTTATTCTCCTAGAATAGCGCTCCGTTCGTATGGATTTAGCCGAACGCACGGAAGGTGGAAGTCTCAGTGGTGTTCGTGGAAATAGTAGCCGAAAATAGTTCCAGGCGTTCGATGACAAAACACAGCTGAGCATGTTCGGCTAAACAAAATGGCCGCCGCCACGTTTTAGTTCATTTTCGTTCATACGAACACCGACCACCAAGCTGTTCGCCAATTAAGCTGTGGTTAACCACAGCTTCTGGGTGGTTAACAAGCTGCACCCTCCACATGCAGGGTGGTCAGTCGTTCGGCAGTTTGTTCGTCTGTTTGAATAACATTATTCTCGCTGTAATAGCAGTTTAATTACCGAACACATCCATGAATACACCAGGGAAATGTTCAAATCCAAACAATTAAGACAAAAGCTGTAATCCAGGGACAGAGGGTTCTGTTCCAAGTGCCTTGAACCCCAATAAGTTACAGGGGCCACAATCCCAGGGCAGGAGGCCGGCAAGCAGGCCCCTCCAAAACTCATGGCAAACTCCCTTAAATAGGGGAGTTTGTCACACTTATAAACTCCTTTGTCTTCCAATATCACTTCTATGCGGATGACACGCAAATCTATCTGTCCTCCCCTGATCTCTCCCCAACCCTCTTGACTAGTGTCCCTGACTGCCTCTCTGCTATTTCTAACTGGATGGCTGCCCACTTCCTTAAATTCAATTTGTCCAAAACAGAGCTTCTGGTCTTCTGGTACTTCCCTCAAGTATTGCTACTCCAGTCTCTGTCTCCCTCCATGTTAATGGTGCTACCATCAGCTTCAACATGCAGGCTGGCTGCCTAGGTGTTCTCTTGGACTCCGACCTCTCCTTCACCCCTCATGTCCAGTCGATCGCCAAATCCTGCCGCTTCCAGCTCAAAAACATTGCGCGCATCCGCCCCTACCTAACATCAGATGCAGCTAAGGTGCTGGTCCATGCAACTGTCCACTCTCGCCTTGACTACTGCAATCCACTTCTCAGTGGTCTTATGTGCTCCCAACTTGCCCCATTGCAGTTTATAATGAATGCGGCGGCGAGGCTCATCTTTTTGTCCTCCCGCACCTCCCATGCCTCACCCCTCTGTCAGTCCCTGCATTGGCTTCCCGTAAGATATAGGGCTCAATATAAAATTCTGGTTCTTGCTACTCCCACCTATCTATCCTCCTCAATACACAAGTATGTCCCGTCTAGGCCCCTACGCTCTGCCAAAGACCTGCATCTATCCTCTGTTCGTACTCCCACCTCTGATGCTCGCATCCAAGATTTCTCTAGGGCTGCCAGTTCCTGTGGATCTCCCTTCTCTTCTCCATTAGATGCTCACCCAGTCTTCACTACTTCAAAAAAATCATTAAAAACTAAATTTTTCACAAAAGCATATAAATTAAACTGTTAATGGCTACAAAAAAAAAAACACACACTAAGTCTTCAGTGAATACTATTCTACCTATCTACTTCCCTAATACTTCCCTTACCTTTTGTGTCACTTTACCCCACTCCATCTAGCATGTAAGCTCATTGAGCAGGGCCCTGAACCCCTCTGTTTCTGTGCGTTAAACTTGTCTGGTTACAATTACACGTTTGTTACTCCACCAATTGTAAAGCGCAACGGAATTTGTTGGCGCTATATAAATATAATAATAAAAGGACAATCCTCAATTTATGCATTGTAGCACGTAGAGGAAGTGATCTCAGGTAATTTCCTCCCAGCACTTGTGAATGGGAATTCTCACTGTAGTAGAACATCCCGCAGCTGCTATTGCAGCTCCTGTCCTTGAGCTGTACCTGGCCAGCCTGGTCCCAACTGGAACACAGGGAAGACACCCACACTGCTAGATATACACAGAAATCCACAATAACCCTCCCCTCATACAAATAATATGATCATCTCATACACACAATCCACACAAACCCAACACCACTAACAATCCACATATATGCACACTACCCCACATGCAGCCTCTTACATGCAATACCCCAAACAGCCACACACACACACACCATCAATCACACAATGTAACATATCCACCTACACACACAATTCTACAAGCAGCTCCCATGCATAGCCTACATTCATAGGTATCATACACGATACAGCAACATACACACCTCAATTTAAAATAAAATAAGACTGACACGCTACGGGACATCACAATGCTATTCTGGCACTGTGCTACTAAAAGGTTGCCTACCCCTGCCCTAGTATAATAGGGACCCCACTAGCATACACACCTCAGTCCAGTAACAAGAGAAATTTACCAAGAGAGGGAGGGAAACCAAATGCTGCCATGAATAATAGCCAGGAAAATAAAATTATGGTAAGTACAGGGCTCGAGACCTGCAGGAACGTGTGGGAACGGCGTTCCTGCACTTTTTTTAGAGCAGGAACACCGTTCCCGTTTGTGGTCCTGCAGGCACTCAGGAGGCGTAAAAAAATGCCACCCCCAAATGCCCCTGTGTTCCCCCTGTCATGGGGGGCCCAAGAGGTGGCCTAATGGCCACCTGAAGGACCCCCCCCCCCCGGCCGGCTCTTGTCTCGCTGTCAGACGCGGCGAGGGAACTGTGTTCTCTCTGCTCCCTCTCGCCGTTTTCTGATGCTGGGAGCCATAATCTGATGTCCTTTCCGGCTCCCGGCATCAGTAGACAGCCCGCACGGCGAGAGGGAGCAGAGAGAACACAGCTCCCTCGCGGCGTCTGACAGCAAGACAAGAGCCGGCCGCACTGAAGCCCCACTGGACCCCAGGGACAGGTCCACGCCAGCTCTCCAGGTAGGGAGGCTGGGTGGACATTTTTAAATTTAAAAAAATATACAAATAATTATTGTGTATATGTGTGTGTGTTGTGTGTCTGGGAGTGTATGTGTGTGTATGTGTCTGTGAGTGAGTGTATCTGTGAGTGTGTGTGTCTGTGAGTGTATGCATGTGTATGTGTCTGGGAGTGTGTGTGTGTATGTGTCTGGGAGTGTGTGTGTCTGTGAGTGTATGTATGTGTATGTGTCTGGGAGTGTGTGTGTGTATGTGTCTGGGAGTGTGTGTGTCTGGGAGTGTGTGTGTCTGTGAGTGTATGTGTGTGTGTGTATGTGTCTGGGAGTGTGTGTGTGTATGTGTCTGAGAGTGTGTGTGTGTGTATGTGTCTGGGAGTGTATGTGTCTGGGAGTGTGTGTGTCTGGGAGTGTGTGTGTCCGTGTATGTGTCTGGGAGTGTGTGTGTGTGTGTGTCTGGGAGTGTATGTATGTGTATTTGTGTGCCTGTGAGTGTATGTGTGTGTTGGTGTCTGTGTGTGTGTCTGTGAGTGTGTGTGTGTGTATGTGTCTGGGAGTGTATGTGTCTGGGATTGTGTGTGTATGTGTCTGGGAGTGTGTGTGTGTGTGTGAGAATATGTGTGTCTATCTGTGAATTTGTGTGTGTGTGTGTCTGTGTGTGTCTGTGTTTGTGTGTGTCTTTGTGTGTCTGTGAGTGTACGTGTGTGTCTGTAAGTGGATGTGTGCACCTGAGTGTGTGTGTACGCGTTTATATATGCATACAAGTTTTGAGTTTTTTTTGGTGGTGGGGTGGGGGTGGAACTCGAGTGAGTTCCCACACTTTATTCCCCAGGACTTGACCCCTGGGTAAGTATTAATACATTTTCTCTATTCCTGGCTAATCATGGCAGCATTTAACATATGGGATTCCCAAAGCAAAAATCACTCAGGGAGGGTAATTCATGCTACAAAAAATTGTTTAATATCAACTTATAGACTTATGAGAGTTCAAAACCGATAGGCTGAACTCCGAACCACAATGAGATGAGACATCAACTCTGTAGTCATGTACAAAGGTTTTCAAAGATGACCAATTGGCAGCCTTACAGAGGCTCTCCGCAGGGACTCCGGACTCTGCAGCCCATGAAGTAGCAATGGACCTTGTGGAATGTGCCTTGATGTCCTTGGAAACCGGCACCTGTTTCGTCCTGTACGCTTTAGAAATAGCCTGAACCGTCCAAGAACGAAGAGTTGTGACAGAAGCAGCTTCGCCTTTACGAGAACCCCAAGGTATCACAAATAATTGAGAAGACTTTCTCCAAGTAGCTGAATGCTCAATATACGTGGAAAGACACCTCCTTATGTCTAGTGTATGACATTTTTCTTCCTCAGGTGAAGAAGGATTTTGAAAATACCCCGGCAGGATAATATCTTGATTCAGATGAAAAGATGTAACAACCTTCGGAAGGAACTGTTCTTGGCCGCAGTACCACTCTATCATCGAAGAAGGTAGTCAACGGTTCCTCAGATAACAATGCTCTAATGTTAAACATTCTCCTAGCTTAGATTAAAACCAGCAACAACAGGGTCTTCAGAGAAAGAACCTGCATCGGGATCTCATTAATAGGTTCAAAGGGATGTTCAATTAAGGCCTGTAGAACCAGAGATAAATTCCAAGGAGGTCTAATCCTAATGACAGCTTTGAAAAAGCGAATCACCATGGGATTTAAAGCCCAACGAATTCCAGAAAGAGCCAAAAGAGCTGAGCAGTGTACTTTAAGTGTGTTAAGTTGAAGGCCCCTCTCCAGGCCTGCTTGCAGTAAATCCAAAATACGTGGAATCTTGAACCGTGGAATTACTCCACAGTGCAAAAGCTTCCCATATCTTATGGTAGGTAGAGGCAGTAGATGAATTCCTAGAACATAACAGGGTCGAGATCACTTGATCCGAAAGGCCTTGGTCAACTAGGGATTGCCTCTCAACAGCCATGCATGGAGCCTGAACTTGTGAGGCTCCGGATGAAACACTGGACCCTGAGTCAGCAGATCTTCCGAGACCGTAAGCTCACAAGTCAGGTCCCTTGATAACCGCTTTAACAGGGGAAACCAAGGGCGATGTTGCCAGAAGGGAAGAACAGCTATCACCTTGCAATGTTCCTTGGAGATCTTTCTCAGAACACCGTGGATGAGGGGAATTGGAGGAAAGATGTTCTAGATCGAACTCCCATCTGATGGATAGTGCATCCTGAGCAACCGCCTTCCTTGAAACAAAGCACGGAACCTGAGTGTTCTGAATAGTGTCCATGAGGTCCACTTGGGGAAGACCCCATTTCTGGACCAACAGTGTGAAGATCCTCTTGGAAAGTTGCCATTCTGATGCTTCTATCAGATGTCTGCTGAGAAAATCTGCTAATACATTATCTTTCCCTGGGAGATAGGTGGCACACAGGCCCTCCACAGGGCACACAGGCCCTCCACATGAGTCTGTGCCCAGGTCATAATGGGAATAATTCCCCTCATCACCTTGATAAATATAAATCATCATTGTCCCACCTTGATGATTTATATAGGCAGCAGCCGCCTTGTTGTCCACTCTCAATTTGATCCAGGAATTCTGGATGATGTGTTGGAAATGAAGAAGCGCAAGAAAGGTAGCTCTCAGTTCCCTGTTGGAAGGTAAGCATTGGGTCCTTGGAGGCCATTTTGCTTGAAAAAATAGATTCCTTAAATGGGCACCCCATCCGGTCTGACTAGCATCCATCGTGATGACCACCCAATCTATTTCCGTCAAGGGGAACCCTCGGAAGATGTTTTCCCATGACATCCACCAAAAGAGCCTTCGTTTTAGAAAAAAAGGAATGCGGATCAATCTTTCCTAATCCCTCGATCTGGTCCTGAAATTCTTCAGAAAAAATTGTTGAAGAGGGCAAAGGTTCCACCGTGCTCATCTGACAAGCTCTATTGTGGAAGAAAGAGTTCCCAGAAGCCTCATGAATTCTCTGGTCGAGGCTGAAATCTTTAGACTGAAGCCCCTTATATGATCTTGAAGTATGGTCTTTCTTTCGTGTGCGAGGGATACAATCACTGTGTCAGTATTAAAATTTGCTCCCAGGAATACCAGTTCTCTTGATGGATGCAAATGACTCCTTTCGTGATTGATGAGCCACCTGAAGTGAGAGAGAGTGTCGAGGACTAGCTGTCTTTGTTGGAACATGGAGTTTAAGTCTGGGGCCACTACCAGGATGTCGTCAAGGTAGTGAAACACAGCTACACCTTCTTTTCTGAGAAGAGCAATGATGGTGACCAGAATCTTTGAGAAGGTCCTCAGGGCTGTACTTATCCCAAAGGGAAGAGCCTGAAATTGAAAGTGTTCCTTCCAGACACAAAACCTGAGAAACTTTGGGTGCTTGACCGTGATAGGGACATGAAAATATGCATCCCTTAGGTCTACCGAGATCAACCAATCTTTGTGATGAACGACAGGAATGATGGAACTAATGGATTCAATGCAAAATCTTCTGACTCTCAGGTAATGGTTGAGCTGGTGGAGATCTAAGATAGGTCTCCATTTCCCTTCGAGTTTCTCGACCAAAAATAGGGGAGAATAATATCCCTGCAATCTTTCTCCCACAGGTACAGGGACGGTGGCTTCTTCTAGAAGAAGATTGTTGACATAAAGAGTTAAGACCTCTCTTTTCTGGCTGTTGGTAGGAAGCCTTGTTCGAATGAACCTTGGTGGAGGAGGAAATTCTTTGAATTCCAGATGATAACCTCCGGTGATAATGGATCTTACACAAGCATCTTGTATGATTTCCCAAGCCCTCTGAAAAAATGACAGACGTGCTCCCACTCGAGGCACCTGGAGTAAGCCACCTTCAGAATTGCTTGTTGGGGCGAAAGGAAGAGGTTTGCGTCTTGCTCCTAGAAGACTTAACATTCTGACCACTCTTCCAATTAGAATCCCATGCGAATTCTCTGCCCGGTCTGTAGGTTTTACTTTCCCTAAAATAACCTTGATCCCTGAAAGCTCTACGGTCCATATGAGGTCTTTTGGGACATCTATCTTGTGGCAGCATGACCTGTTTAACTTCGGCCACTTTTTTAATAGCTTCATCCATTGTCTTTCCAAAGAGTACCTCTCCCATAAAAGGTAGGGTGCACAGATTATTTTTAGAGGAAAGGTCTGCTCCCCAGGATCTTAGCCAAAGTGCCCGTCTGGCAGTGACAGAATGAGCCATAATCTTAGAGAGAATTCTAATAAGGTCTGTAGAGGATTCTAAAAGCCAGTCACTGGCGAGTTTAATATCCCTCAAGGATTCTGCCATCTGACGTCTGCTTACACCTCTATCTAGGTCTTCCTCCAAATCAAGGATCCAGGAACGCAAGGCTCTGGATAAAGCTGAAATGGATACAGCCGGATGACATCCTAATCCTGCTGTCATTAAGACTTTCGATATATCCTTTCATCCGTTGGCTCATTTAGGGAAGCATTGCTATCTATTGGAAGCGTGGATCTTTTTGCTACCTTAATGATAGGAGCATCTATTTTTGGGACAGCTGTCCACATCCTGGAATCCTCCTCCTTAATTGGATATGTAGCGGACTGGGACCTGCACCAGAGTCTGCCCCAGTTCCCTGGAGGGGACTGCTTGCTCGCTTCCTGCCCAGTGATTATGGTCCCGGGAAGATGGGACCCTTTAAAGAACTGCATTTGGACATATTGTACTTTATTGTACTGTGCTGGCCTTTTAACAACACTGAAACTTTTTGGACACTTCCTCTTCCCCTCCCCCGGATCCATTGTTCTCCAGCAGGGTGTTGTCCCAGGGACACTGCCACACTGCCAGACTCTTGTGAAACTGGTTTGGGACGGAAAGCCATGCTGGCAGTGGGTTTTAAAAATACTTTTGCTGGCGAACGCGAATGGACGTGTGAGCGACGGGCTCTGAAAACATCTCCCCTAATACAGCGAATATAATAGCGATATAAGAGAGACTACCCCCTAATTTTATACCACTCACCGGAGGTATAACTCGGCATCATGGCTCAGCGCTCGGTGACAAAAAAAGGGTAAAAGGAACACCCTCCCTCCAGATTGCAGCAATGTCCTCGCCGCAGGGAGAAATCAAAGATGGCACCGATAGGCCCAATTAACCGGCCTCGAGTTCCGGCAGAAGCGATGTCACTTCCATCTCTATTAGAGAACCCCCAGCCACCGAAGCCTCTATCCAAAAAATGCTAAACACCCTCCAGACCTCCATACAGGCTGATTTTGCCAAATTAGCAAGAGAAATCAGAGCGGATGTGAAAGCATTGGGGGAACGCACCGACTACCTAGAAAACAAGACGGAAGAGATAATCACAGCGCACAACAATGCAGTAGCGTCGTTTGAAAACATAGACTCCAAGATAACATCTATTCTTGCAAAGCTGACAGATCATGAGGACAAGGACCGGCGGAATAGCATCCGCATTCGCGGGATCCCTGAAGAGGTCAGCCCGGGCGAACTTGGAGCATTTGTTACCACTTTATTTCATCATATGGCACCAAACTTGCCTGAGTCAACTCTATTATTGGACAGAACTCATCGTCTGCCCAGACCTAAACATCTACCAGCCTCCACACCTCGTTACACTATCACAAGACTACATTACTATACTACCAAGGAATCAATTATGGCAGCCTCTAGGAAGAACCCTATTCTCCCTGAAGCATTCAGCAAGATCCAATTATACACGGATCTATCGGCAACCACCCTCGCTGCAAGGAGGTCCCTCACTCCCATCACCCGAGCTCTGAGAGCGGCAGAGGTTCCTTACAAGTGGGGATTCCCAACAAGACTTATTATTAGGAAGAATGGCGCCGAAAAGCATATCCTTACAATAGAAGACGGGAAACGCACCTTATCCGAATGGAACATTCCACTACAGGACGACACAAGGGAAAATCCGGATAGGCAGACGGCAGCCAAATCACCTCAGCGACTCACCCATGGATGGGAGAAGCACGCACCAACTAACTGACTTTAAAGTTTATAGACTTCAAGAACTTTTTAGTATTTACATAGTGGCCTGCAGTTTGGAGACCAGATACCCTGACTGGCAGCAATACAGGCGATAATGTACACATATTGCGCTAGGAGTTATGAATAGGGGTTGTACTAAATTTGTCTAATATCTGTTTAATGAGAATGGTTGGTGATTCTGCAAGTTATACATGCAATATCTAATGCTTGAAAGCTTAGGGCTTAGACACCGACACACTATACGTGTGAAAAGGTGCTAGACACACTTTTTCACTCTCTGGAAGAGTATCCAACGTGACATTTGTGCCCTATCAGTTAAATGAAGGGAACAATGTTAATAACCCGTACCTGAAGTTATCATAGTGTACAGTACTAGATACACTCCCAAGAGGAGTCAACCCCTCCTCCTCCCCCTATGCAGGACTGCTATTACGACCCATGAGACATGAGCACTTCAGGCTTATACAGTGACCTTCGTTACACATCGTGTAAGAGATAGTCTTCCTCTCTTTACCCTGGGGAGTCTCTACCCCCGACGAGGGCCTCAGCGCCCAGGTAATCCAGTTTCAGAGGGCCCCATTTTGGAGACCCTCCCTTATGTACATGTTCGGCCCAAGCCGACATATGATCCAGCCTCACTTTAAAGGCACATTGTTTGTTGTATATAGTTTGTTTTTGGTTATTTGTTTCCATTCCCTCCCCCCTCCTTTTTCCATAGGACCGCAACTCCATGAAAAGAGCACTTTCCAAACTGCACATCTTTTTCCCAATAAATATGAAACTACCTTCACTACAAGAAACTCTCTGCAGGTACTGAGAAAACGAAGACAAGATATTGCCTATGGCATCCTCGTCTATTTCACTCGCTCCCAAATATGACCGATGACTAGCATTAGCCCATATGAGCTTCAAATGACACTGCGAAGCAGCGTTGAACCCCCTCACAGACACTATGACACTTAACATCTTCTCCTTAAATGCCAAAGGGCTGAATACACCTCATAAACGGAGACTGGCTCTCACAGAGGCGAAAACACACAACGCACATATTGCATTTTACCAAGAGACACATTTCCAGACAAGAAGCCAGCCTAAATTCACCTCCAAGCACTTCCCTTTGGGATTTCATAGCACGTACAAATAAAAAAAAAAAAAGGGTGTATCAATTTTTATAAGCAAGGCAGTGTCCTTTCAACTTATCAAACAAATCAAAGATAAAGAGGGCAGATTTCTCCTCATACAATGCATTATAAACAACATCCAGCTGACTCTAGTTAACATATATGGTCCTCACAATGACCAACACTACTTCTTAGATAAAATCGTCACTTTGTCAGATGCCCACAAATTTGGGGATATCATCTTAGGCGGAGACACTAATTGTCTTCTGGACCCTACTTTATTCTCGGCTGAAGAGGTAGAGGCTTGTGGTGACTTCTGGCATTCAGACTCTCCTGCAACCATGGCTAAGCATCTTCTGCAGAGCCTGCAGTTTTCCATAGGCCTTGCACCACATCCAGGGCAGGCTGCTGGTTTTTCCCTTCTCCTAGATAGAGGTCTGGGGCAGGACCGGTCTTGAGGGTTGTAAGACACAGAAGTCATAAGACTGTACCCTCCATGCACTCTTTTTAGTAATGTGAAAAAATAAAAAAGTGTTGCTCACCTATGACCTATTGCAGATCTCGTTGATTTTGCAGAAGGAGATGATGGATCCAAACTGACTGTAGGGCTAAGAACATTAAAAAAGGTAATACATTCCCAGCCTAAACATCTGGATCATTGTAAATGATAATAGTACATTTCGTACCTGCAGAGCTTAAGAAACAGTCTAATAGAGCACTGTAACTTTAAACGGAAGAGAAACTAGCGTTTTTGACAATGTAATACCGCCATTTCAAATTTCCCGCTCTGTACCTTTAAGGGAGCGCACATGCGCTCATTGATCGCGAGACCTTGACACCGCCATTTTGGAAAAGGGCAAAATCACTCTGATTACGATCATGTGCATTGTGCATACGCGGGCGTCTCACCGCCATGCCGATCGGCTGATTGAGGTATGGAGGTCACAATCCTGATGCCAGCAAGTTCCAACAGCCTGGGGAACTAAACACCACGGCTCCCAGGGGTTCCCAACTCCACAGAGATTGGGCTACATTTGCCTGGGCTTCCTGAGGAGGGAGGCTGACTTCCACAGAGACAAGACCATATCAACATGGTCAGGTGAAAAAAAAAAAATTCCATTCAGACAAACTGAGAAAAAAAAATAACTGTCCTAGGGCTAGGGGCCCTATTATACTAGGGGAAGGTATACTTCATTGTTTAATTAATTGTGTTTCCTGTCTTGAGGGTTAGAGGGAGGAGCTATACCCATATGTTAAATGCTGCCATGATTAGCCAGGAAAAATACAATTTATAATAGTGCTAAAAAATTTACTTACTGATAAGGGTAAAAAATATGTTTTTGCTCAGTCCACAGGGCTTCGTTAGAAATTATGTCCAGAAGGCAGTGAAAAAAGCAGGAAGGTCCAAGGATAACAACAATAATCTATTTTTATAATAGTACATTATAAACAAATAAAACAATAAAATAAGGGATATAATATGTGGCAAACATAGCCACTTCTGGACTGTAATATAGAAAGGTTGTCTGTAAACTGTACTATGTGCTGTGTGTATTTTGCTGTGTGTACTGTGCTATGGTAATTCGCATGCTGGCAGCCGTAAGCTACCAGCATGCAGTTACTTAGTTCGAAGAACAGCGGCTATCCCGGCTGTTCGTCAAACGAATACGGGCTCCCCTGGTAGACCACACACTTAGAGGCGTGTGGCACTTGTTAACCGATTGCAACAATGTTGCAATCGGTAATTAGAGGCTCTCCTAGGTGGCCGTCGTTCGACTACCGACCATGCGGCGGTCGGCCATCTTGGATCGTCTATTCTTCAGCGGTGTTTGGTCGTCGAACGCCTGGAACCGAAATCGGCTACTCGACGACACGAACAGACCTGGACTTACAGACCGTTCGGGAGCCCGGTGTTCGGTAGGATCGTTCCCCTAAGTGCAATCGGCAGATTGAGGGGAACTTCAATGTATAACTGTATTTGTTGCGGCGTTCGGTCAGTTCAGCTGGGAACTGAGCGGTATTCTCTCAAAAGATGCGCTCAGACCCCAGCTATCTACCGAACGTTCGGTTAAGTCTGTATACCGAATAAAACTCAAAAACGGTATTTTAAAGTAAATTGTCAGTTTTGCTGCACGAGGGGATAATCCACTTAATCGTCCATTTTAGTGGGAGTATCCTTCTCGTGCAGCAAGGCCTGTTGGGAGAATTATATTGCATGATGGGATAAATCCCCTTAAAACTCTGTAAGGAAACCCCTTGCATGGGTTAGTTGACTCCCAAACTGTGTTTCGTCCGGTTATTGGGAGGATTTGGATATTGCCTTACTTTTCAGCGCTGACTGTGAATTTACCTGTTATACCAGCGGAGATCGTGGATTCTAATACTGCACTCCGCTACATAATATAACACTAATGTGTTTTACCACTAGCAGGGCTTTATAAAGTGCTAAACCTACTGTCTTTCTATTTTACATAACTATTTGCTCACTTGCTTTTCACCAGATTTTTATTTAGTGAATAACCCTGTAAGTCTAAAAGAATTGTAAAATAAGGGATACCATATAATCTCTAAATTTATTATCTCTCAGTACTTCTGAAAATTAATAAGTAATCGATTCTAATATTTAAACATATTTTTCTCAATGTTGATCGGTTAAAATTTAAACTTTAGATAATGTCAATGTAGAGACAAGATTGTTATAAATCACCATAACCACAAAACATTAAAAGTTATACAGTAGTTAATTCATAACAATCCATTCTCCATTGTGTAAGGATAGTTACAACCCATAGTCAGTACACATCAACCTTAGTATTTTTAAAATAATAAAAATGTCCTTGATCAAGACACCAAATTGCTGCTTTGTCTTAGATAAATTATATCTATTATTCTCATATTTTTGACTGATGTCTTTATTCATTACATCTTATACAAGTAGAGATGTCGCGAACATAACATTTTTCTTTTGCGAATGCCGAACACGAATTTCCGCAAATGTTCGCGAACGGGCGAACTGGGCGAACCGGGCGAACCGCCATAGACTTCAATAGGCAGGCGAATTTTAAAACCCACAGGGACTCTTTCTGGCCACAATAGTGATGGAAAAGTTGTTTCAAGGGGACTAACACCTGGACTGTGGCATGCTGGAGAGTGATCCATCGCAAAACTCCCATGGAAAATTACATAGTTGATGCAGAGTCTGGTTTTAATCCATAAAGGGCATAAATCACCTAACATTCCTAAATTGTTTGGAATAACGTGCTTTAAAACATCAGGTATGATGTTGTATCGATCAGGTAGTGTAAGGGTTACGCCCGCTTCACAATGACAGACTAAACTCCCCGTTTAATGGACCGCAAACAACCGCAAACTCCTCATTTGCACTCCTCAATGATGTCATTAAAGGTCTCTTCCTCCACCCAGCAACGTACAACACCAAGGGTCCCCAAAAGGTGACAACAAGCCCCCTGGGATGCCTGCTGTGTTTGGTCTTCCACCTCCTCAAAGCCGCCTTCCTCCTCTGACTCCTCTTCTTCACACTCCTCTCTCTGCATTGCCTCTCTCTGCGTTATTATAAGGTGTGTTAAGTAGTACTATTCCTATCAGTTTAATCCCTGTTACATCCCCTATCAGGGGACGTGTATATGGCATCGATTTTAGGAACCGGGAGATGGAAAAAGATGCTTGGTCGGTCCTGCTACTTCAAATTTGGGGCACTGCGCGTGCAATCTAATGTGCCACCAGATAGGAGTGGTGTGTTAAGTAGTACTATTCTTATCAGTTTAATCCCTGTTACGTCCCCTATCAGGGGACGTGTATATGGCATCGATTTAAGGAACCGGGAGATGGAAAAAGATGCTTGGTCGGTCCTCTACTTCAAATTTGGGGCACTGCGCGTGTAATCTAATGTGCCACCAGATAGGAGTGGTGTGTTAAGTAGTACTATTATTATCAGTTTAATCCCTGTTACGTCCCCTATCAGGCCATGCCATTACTTCCTTTTGCACAATCGAGTACAGGTTGGGGATTGCCTTTTGTGCATAGAAATTTCGGCCGGGTACCTTCCACTGCGGTGTCCCAATAGTTACAAATTTTTGGAATGCCTCAGACTCCACCAGCTTGTATGGTAAAAGCTGGCGGGCTAAGAGTTCAGACAAGCCAGCTGTCAAATGCCGGGAAAGGGGGTGACTTTGTGACATTGGCTTCTTACGCTCAAACATGTCCTTGACAGACACCTGACTGTGGGAAGATGAGCAGGAACTGCTCAAGGCGAGAGATGGAGTGGCGGATGGTTGAGAGGGGGCAAGGAGGACAGCAGTGGTTGACGTGGCTGAAGATGCTGGACCAGGAGGAGGATGGTGGCTTTGAGTTTGTGTGCTGCTTGTACTCATGTGTTGATCCCATAGGCGTTTGTGATGTGCGATCATGTGCCTTCGCAAAGCAGTTGTACCTAGGTGGGTGTTGGACTTCCCACAACTCTTTTGGTACAGGTTGCAAATGGCTTCGCTGTTGTCAGAGGCAGACACACAAAAAAATGCCACACTGCTGAGCTCTGCAATGACGGCATTCTGGTGGTCTGGCTTACCCCGGGTGCCGATGCATGCTGCCTGACTGTGCCACTAGCTCCTTGCGACAACCTCCCCCTGCTTCCAACTCGTCTCCTCCTCCTCTCTGTCTCCCCATCTGAACTTTCCCCCTGTTCTTCTTCTCTTCTAGCGGGCAGCCATGTGACATCCACGTACGCATCGTCATCATCAACCGCTTCACTTGTATCTGACAACTCAGCAAAGGAAGCAGCAGTGGGTACAACATCATCATCATCATCACACCGTACGTCCATGTGTGTAATGCTGCACACACATTTGCAGACAACTAACTGCTATTCAATCTATTACAGTCAAATTTCTAGTTTTTTTTTTAATGTACACTACTGTTACACCAGATATGAGTTGCACTGGTGTGACACTGTGCCCTGGCAGGCCCTGAAACGCACATGTGTGAAGGAAACTGACTGCTATTATTTCACAGTCAAAATGTGTTGTTTTTTGTAAATGTACACTACTGTTACACCAGATATGAGTTGCACTGGTGTGACACTGTGCCTCGGCAGGCCCTGAAATGCACTTGTGTGAAGGAAACTGACAGCTATTATTTCACAGTCAAAAAAGTGTTTTTTTTTTTAAATGTACACTACTGTTACACCAGATTTGAGTTGCACTGGTGTGACACTGTGCCCTGGCAGGCCCTGAAACGCACACGTGTGAAGGAAACTGACTGCAATTATATCACAGTCATAAATGCAAGCTATTGTGACACCAGATATGAGTGGTGGCACTGGGCAAGTGGGCACAGTATACGCTGTGAGCCTGACACACACACTGGCAGGCAGGCAGGCAACTGCAATTAGATTACACAGGAAAAAAAAAAGCAGACTGATGTTCTAGCCCTAAAAAGGGCTTTTTGGGGTGCTGTCCTTACAGCAGAGATCAGATGAGTCCTTCAGGACTGTAGTGAACACTGAATACACTAGCCTAGCTATCGATTTCCCTATTAAATCAGCAGCAGCTACACTGTCCCTCCTCTCACTAAGAATGCAGCTTCCGAATGAATCTAAAATGGATGCTGTCCAGGAGGTGGGAGGGTCTGGGAGGGTGGGTCTGCTGCTGATTGGCTGGAATGTGTCTGCTGACTGTGAGTTACAGGGTCAAATTTTACGCAATGATATGAATAGGGGGCGGACCAAACATCGCATATGTTCGCCCGCCGTGGCGAACGTGAACAAGCTATGTTCGCCAGGAACTATTCGCCAGCGAACTATTCGGGACATCTCTATATACAAGTATTGTTTATTTTACATACATAGGATTTGTGTGAGGGAGAGCATTTTTGTTTTATTCTTACAAGTAGTTTGATGTGTGATGTAATGGTACACCCACTCACTCATAAACAAATAAAAATAAGATGCAGAGGAAATTGCTGCATACTAGATTTACATCATTATAATACTGTCAGGAACGACACAGGGATCCGATACGCAGAGTGCAAATTAGGAGAACGTGTACCGGGCCTTAAAATGGCCGGACTAGGTAAGGACAGAGAATAGTCAGGGACAAGCAGAGGTCAAGAGAGCCAGAAAACAGGTAAGCGAACAAACAAGTGAAGTCAAAGGGAAGGAGAACACAGAATATTTAAACCAGAGCCAAGTCAAGTTGGAACGGCCGAGATGAGAGGAAGGCGTTTGGGAAGTGTCCCCTTCAGGTAGTACCCTGACAAGTAGTGCTACATGTGAGCCAGTTGCTGTGATCTCCTAATTTCCCCAGGGAGCCTTAGTTCACAATCATTTGTTGAGTTTCCCAGATGACCAGGGCAAGCATAATATTTAGCCTAGCACAGTGTGAGGGAAAGTGTCATTAGTTGTTTATTAACCTAATGTTGATGTAATTTAGCTAAGGAATGGATACATACAGAGAGGTGCATATTATATAAAAAAAACATATAGTGGAGGGTTATCTGCATGATAAGGAAAGACTATAGGAGAAGACATAGATTGGCATTGGACTAAAAGATTTTTAAAAAAAGGGAACAAAGTGGTCAGCAGAATCAACATTTAACATTGAAGGAAAACTTGGCAGCCTTGAGGGAGGATATGGCCAGTCAGAAATAGGTCAAAAGAATTTATGAATGAGAGTAAGTAGAATAGCGTACAGTGACTAACCAAGCGCTTGTTGAAATCTCCAAAGATTATTAGTGGGTTGTAAAGAGGAAGTGAGATGCTTAATAAACAGTCAAATTCCTTAAAGACAAATGAGGATTGCCTGGGAGAGTCAAAAGTGAATATATCGTCGTCTGAGAAGAGAAAGGAATGATTCTTGGGTTGAATGCATGAATCCAGGACAAAGCCGTTAAACGCCTGGGAGAATACAGTTTGTGTGAATTTTAGGACACAAGTTGTTAATGTATTAATGGAGGGTATCCATGTATCTTTTAGGACCATGAAAGCAGAGTGAAGACATTGATCTTGGATGAAGACAATGATAGAGATTCAAAAGGTGGTACAAAAGTGTAAAATAGGACAAATTGCCAATGTAGTTTGCATTCTGACTCCACTGGTATCCCAGCTGATTGTCCAACTTTTAGAACATTTAGACTACTCTTTAGGACAGAACACTTTGACAAATCTCCCCCAATATTCTTGCCCACATATCTTGTGTTAAAGATTAAAATTGACACATCACTTGAAAAGTACAATAATAGAAGTCCGGTTAGGGACTACTAGTAGGTGGATTAATTAGATTGCTGTAATCAACCTGATACTACTGGTGAAGCAATTGACATTGGTTTAAGGGAAGTCATTGTTATGATTGGAAACTTTGTAGTGGCATAACAATAAATTATGTGTGAATTAGGGTAAACATTAATTGTCTGCGACCCTGATATAGTTTTGGAATAGGGAAAGGAGCTTGCAGTGTAATGAAATATAAACTATCACAATTAGATTATAAAATTAGTCAACAAAAAATTGCTTATATTTCAGGTATTTTAATGTTCTATCAATATTTTCAGGAACTTCAATAGATACAGTATTTCTACAAAAAGTATTAATAATAAAAATGAATGTTATTTTGGAATAAAGATTTTTACATAAACAGTTTACTGAGCAGTTATTTTTATTTATGAAACAAAACTCCAGCATTTTAGATTACTGTTTGCTAAAATATAGCAGTAATAAGAAAAAGTGCATCAACTACATTTTAATCATACTGTGTGTGCTTTTTGCAGTAAACATTTTCACATATTGTATAGTTTTGCTATTCAAATTTAATCAAATTTCTTTGTTATTTATGGAACCTAATTGTGTTGCTAATTGCTTTGTTTGTTATGAATTGTCCTTTTCACATTAGGTCCTTACTGTGCTAGCAAGTTTTTCTTTGATCCGCTCTTTGCAAAAGTGGCCATCAAGTTCAAAGTTGTTTTAGTTCAAAGACAATGATTATTTATTCCTTCAAAAATCTTTGAAATCCCTAAAGAGATTACTTTCCATTATTCATTATACCATAGTGAACACCCCAGAACTAACTAGGAATCCTGCATTAGCATATGGGACACAGGATACAGAAGAGTGATGTATGTAACAGATGAGTATGATATTTTAATAAAATTTGTGTACTAAAACATTCTGCACATAATTCTGAAACACTGATAGGGAATTTAAATTAACAAATTTGGCAAACATGCAGCAAACTTACACAGACAAAAGAAATATATATATATATATATATATATATATATATATATATATATATATATATATATAATTATTTTTTTTCAATAATAACTATTTTACTAGTACACTGTTTTTAGGATTTTGCTTTTTAGTACCATAAAACCAATATGAACCCAAAAGTTGAAAGAGCATTCTGTTGTCTGTACTCCTCAATCAAAATCCATGCAATAATCCAATTGTAACAGTAGACTGTTTCTAAGGGAACACCTATGCAGCGGATCATGGGTAATCCAACCGGTTATCTCCACTAATTCCCTTCCGTCAGTCATTCTGGACCCACTCAGCAGATACAGAGATTTCCCTACAGTAACTGGACACCACCTAGTTCTGGAGGTACAACACAATGTTATTGTGTCACACCTGGCTTTTATGCAAACACACAACAACAGGGTCCTATCCCAGGGTCCTCCCCATCCCAGGAGTCTTATCCCCCTTTGTCACCTGTTCCCGCCACCCAAATCCAGGGTCTCCCGCTCCAGATGTCAGGGGTTCTTGGGTCTTCATACCAGGAGCCTTTGTACTTGGGAGTCAAAGCGCGGGAAAAGGTTTACGCCTCTTTGTCTCCCAGGCACAAAAAGCCTGCAAGACACCAACCTCAGGGACCCCACAATGGTACCTGGTGGAACAGCCTCCGTTCGCGGGGTCCCTGTGTGAAACCAGGCAAGGGAAGCATCTCTTTTTGGGATCCGAATGCTCCCCCTGGTTGCCGTTCATCTATACGATTCATTAATTATTTCCCCTGCGGTTTCACACTTATGTTGTGAGTGTTAACGTTCTAATTGATTGGTGCGAACATTCCAATGGGGCCCCGGTGAGGTCCTCGTTTGGAAATCGAACAAGAAGAGAACGCCTGGACGGTGTTTGCCTATACGACAGGGGGACCGCACAGCGGAGGACACGCACTAAGGCTTCCCTTGCGGTTTTGGCACTATTTGGTGCAAACGTTCTAATGGATGTTCTAACAATCTTTCCAAATGGACTATTGGGGCGGTCCCTGTTGGGGAGGTGAATGGATTCCCTTCATGGAAGCTCTCCCAAACGGGGAGCGGGCACAATACTCTAACACAGGGGTAGGCAACCTATGGCACGTGTGCCATGCACGGCACTCGTGGTGTCTTTGCACGGCACTCAAGGCTGCTAGAGCCAAACAGGCTCTGGCCTATCAAGAGTTCCAGTGAAACCTCAGATATCTGATAATACTAAAAGGTGGTGAAGGACAATCCTCAATTTATGCATTGAAGCACGTAAAAGAATTGACCTCATGTCATTTCCTCTCAGCACTTGTGAATAGGAATCAACACTGTAGTAGAGCAGCCCACAGCTGCTGTTGCAGCTTCTGTCCTTGACCTGTACCTGACCAGCCTGGTCCCCACTGAAAGCCACCCACACTGCTAGATATACACAGAAATGCAGAATAACCCTCCCCTCATACAAATATTACGAACAGCCCACACACAAACATACACACAATCCTCACAAACTCAACACCACTAACAATCCGCATTAATGCTCACAACCCCACATGCAGGCTCTTACATACAATACTCCAAACAGCCCCACACATACACACACCAACAAACACACTATTTGACATTTAATTCCACATGCACAATTACACAAGCAGTCCCCATACACAGTTCACATTCATAGGTACCCGATACCACAAACTACTGATGAACATATACAATAGAATAGCTGATATACGCACAAATACAATGATACAAAGCAACTGCAGTATAAATACCACAAGCAGAATACAGCAACATACACACCTCAATTTAAAAAAAATAGGACCGGCACTCTACGGGACATCACAATCTTATTTCGGCACAGTGCTGCTAAAAGGTTGCCTACCTCTGCTCTAACACATAGGGCAACACACATAAGAAGGAGATGGGAAATGTGCGAACGGCAGCGGTTCCGCCATACAGCTCGCCCTTAACCACACAGTCTAAACGCAACGGATTGGTTGGAGGAAGTCCAGGGGAGGGCTCACAGATCACTTCTCCAGTTCTGTCTGTCTTGGCAACAGGTTGGCATTCCCATTTTGCTTTCCGGGTCTGTAGTGGATGGTGAAGTCATAGGGCTGAAGTGCCAGGCTCCATCGCAACAGCCTGTCATTGTTTCCCGTGACCTGATTAAGCCACAGCAATGGGTTGTGATCTGTGAGCATGGTGAATTGCTGTCCATAGATGTAGGGTTGCAGCTTCTTGAGTGCCCACACCACTGCCAGACACTCATTCTCAATGGCAGCACAGCTCACCTCCATGGGTAATAGTTTCCTGCTGAGGTAAGCTACTGGGTGTTCTCCTCCATCGTCCCTGACCTGGCTCAGCACCGTTTCTAATCCATACATAGATGCATCTGTGTGGATGAGAAAATGTTTGTGTGGATTAGGAGCAGCCAGGACACTGGCATGTATCAGGGCATTCTTAGGGGCTTGGAACACCTGCTCACACTGTGGGGCCCAGTTTACCTGTTCTTTCAGGTCAGGTCAGTGAGGGGTTTGGCGATGAACAAATTTCCTGTAATAGCCAGTGGTCCCTAGGAAGGCCAGCACCTGGGTTTTAGTGCGGGGACGGGGCCAGTTAGCTACTGCCTCAACCTTGGCTGGCTCTGTGTTGCATTTGCTGGGTTTCAAGGTCAACTCAACCTCCCTAATTCTGTCCAATACTGCTACAAGTGTCGCTGTATATGGCGATGTCGTCCAGGTATATGCAGGCATAGTCCTGGAGGTCCATGGGGTAAGCATCCAAGACTGTCTTGTCATTGAGTCTCCTGTAGTCCACACAGAACTGGGTGGTTCCATCTCGTTTTGGGTGCAGGACTACTCAGAAGGCCCAAGGACTCTGGGACGGTTCGATCACCCCTAGTCGGAGCATCTCTTGGATCTCCTGTTTCATACTCTTCCGAACCACCTCAAGTATTTGGTACAGGGTCTGCCTCAGAGGTTGATGGTCAGGGGTTTCTACTCTGTGGGTGGTATACCCTGGTAGATTTGAGAAGGTCTCTCCCTTCTTAGCTAGCAGATGCCGCGCTTGCCTGCGTTCCTGCTCAGTCAGCCAGTCATAGAAGTGGACCATGTCTATAAATCCTGCCTGAGCTCCATTCTCCAGGAGGTCAGGCAGGGGAAGATAATCCAAATCCTCTGAGGCGGGCGCACATATAGAGGTGAACTCCTCTGTCCGCTCGTGGTAGGGCTTCAGCATATTAACGTAAAATGTGTCTGACCCCCATACCCGAGCAAGGACCGATCACGTAGGTAGTGTCACATTTCTTGTCCACTACTCGGTATGGGCCCTGCATGGCAGCCTGTAGCTTGTCATGCCGGACCGGTTTCAGAACCAAAACCTTTTGACCGACTTGAAAGCTACAGTCACTGGCTCCCTTATCCAGCCGGTCCCTAAGCCCCAGTACATATGGGATGATGGGGGTCCCTTCCTGATCCCCTTTTCCCTCCCAGTGCTCCCTGACAAGGTCTAGGAGTCCCATTGCCCTCTGTCCATCAGTTCGAACAGGGAGAACCCTGGGGACTCCTGGGGCACCTCCCGATAAGCGAAAACTAATGTGGCAGGAACCTTTCCCAATCCTTGCGAGTCTATGCAAAGGTACGGAGCATCTGCTTCGACGTGCCATTAAAGCGCTCGCACAGGCCATTGGTATGGGGGTGGTATGGGGAGCTCTGGATCAATTTAATGCCACATAACCTCCACAGCTGGTGGGTTACCTCGGCAGTAAACTGGGTGCCCTGATCCGAGACAATTTCCCGGGGAAAATCCATCCAAGAGAATACTTGCATCAGGGCTTTGCCTACAGTCTCTGCCTGAATATTGCTCAGGGCAACTGCCTCGGGATATCGAGTTGAGTAGTCAGAATGGCCAGAATGTATTTCTTCCCAGAGGGCTAGGCTTAGCCAGAGGGCCTATGATATTGACAGCTACCCTGCCGAAGGTGACACTGAATGGTTGCCTGGCTTTATGTCCTTGGGGCTGGTATGGGTCTGGGGGACCCCTTGGTGGGGTAGCTGCAGGTGAGGTAAACTGGGGCGCAAGTGTACTAGTGGTCAGTGGGTTTGGGTGGTAGCCGTGCAGTGAGGTCACCTGGTATCAGTATACTCGTCGGCTTTTTGAGTGGCTTCAGTCAGGGTTGTGGGCTGGCGGTTTCTTACTCAGTCTTGTATCTCCGTGGCTAGCCCATTGTTGAAATGTTCCAACAGGAACAGCTGGAGGACCTCCTCTGGGGTCTTGGAATGCTGGGACTACATCCAGCTTTGGGCTGCCTTGCTCAGACAACAAGCCCACTCAGCATGGGAGTCCCTTTTTCAACTACCGGAATTTTCTGTGATAGGCCTCTGGGGTGATGGCCCATATGGTGAGCAGGACCTGCTTCACAGAGGTATAGTTTCTCAGATCATCCTCGGGCACGGCACGATAAGCATCGGCAGCTTTCCCCGTAAGGTTCCCTGCCAGAATAGGAACCCAGTAGGGATACGAAGCAGCCCTGAAAAAAAATCTATGCCAGCCCCATAAGTCATTGTGCTATGTAGTGTGTGTATATATGTATATATATATATATATATATATATATATATATATATATATATATATATATATATATATATAAAATTGGTTTATTTTTTTTCTAATTCAAAATATTAGTTCAGGGTAATTAAATCATACAGTAAAGCATACTCACAAGCAGACAATCTTACTGATGCACACAAATAGGCTCATTGACAGACAATCTCAATGACACACAGATAAGGTTACTGGTACACACACAAATTTAGTACAGACAAGCTTACTACAGACAAGCTCACTGATGCGCACACACTCTCCCTACAGACAAGTCCATTGACACATACATGCTCACTACAGAAGAGCTCACTAACACACATATTCACTACAGACAAGCTCACTGACACACACATGCTCACTACAGACAAGCTCACTGACACACACATGCTCACTACAGACAAGCTCACTGACACACATATGGTCACTACATACAAGCTCACAATCACACACATGCTTACTACAGACAAGCTCACTGCACACACAGGGCCGGCCTTTTTAGGCACCCAGTGCGAGCCAATCTTGTGGTGCCCTCCCCCCCCCTCACCTTCCCCCGATCACCTCGACATACTCAAAGAGGAAAAAAACCTTTGTAAGAAATAATTTGTTTTAATTACAGATAGTTTAAGTGCAAGTGCAAACAATTACAGTAATAAATAACTGGACAGGCTGGTAACAATAATGTACATTAAGGGGACACTATAGTCATCAAAACAACGTAATCTTAATGAAGCAGTTTATAGAGCATGTCCCTGCTATGTCACTGCTCAATTCTCTGCCATCTAAGTGTTAAATCACGTTTACCCTCTCCCTCATTTCTTCATCTAATGTCTCTGGCCCCCTCTAGACAATTTCAGGCACACAATCTGCCGCCTCCAGCCCCTTCTACAAACCCTGCCCTACCTTCACCAAAACCCCTGCCCTCATTCACTTAATCCCTGCACTCTTCACCAAAACACCTGGCTATCCCTTCATCAATGCCCTGATCCCCTTCATCAATCCTCTGCACCCATTCGTCAGACCTTGACACCCTTATTTTGACATTTTCTGTATTTGTGTGTTTCCTCCATTTGCTGTATGAATATTGGATATAAGTTCGGCAGTTTGAAACTACCGAACACCGACCACCCTCCTGGCTCGTTAAGTTTAAAAGCACCATCGATTAAGTGTTCCCTGGGTGGCCGCTGTTCGTATAGTCGAACGCCACGTGGAAAAGAAAACGGCGGCCATCTTGTTCGCACGAGGAAAGTCAGCGGGACTTGGTCGCCGAGTGTCTGGAACTAAAATCGGACATTCAACCTCACGAACCACCGCTGAAACTACCGAACGCCGGCTTCTCCCACTTACCGAACAGCCAGAGTGGCATTCGGTAGTTATGTTAGTGAAGACAAGGGGAACAAGGGGTGTTCTAACTTTTGGGGAGAATGTGTGCTCTTTGCCTGGAGATAATTGATTTATTCCTTAACTTATCTCAATATCTCCCAGGCAGAGGGAAGGCGTGTATTAGTGAAAAACTGTATAACCAAGTCCTGCTGAATCTTCAGAGCAGAGACTGGGCCCCTTAAAACAGCATTAACACCCAGCACTCCCAAGCAACCAAGTCCTGCTGAATCTTCAGAGCAGAGACTGGGCCCCTTAAAACAGCATTAACACCCAGCACTCCCAAGCAACCAAGTCCTGCTGAATCTTCAGAGCAGAGGTATCATCTCTGGAAGATCTACTCAAGAATACCTGTATTCCTGTTTCCTTTAAACTCTTATTTTAAAATTGTGTTCTATTCCATCTCCCTCCCTATACTATCACTACTTAATTGATACCTATATCTCCCATCCTGATCTTCTGTTCTTGTTTTGCTTAAAGCTGCTGTGATCATGTCATTTTATGTTCATTCTTTAAGACTTTTTGTTAATTGTTTGTTTACCTAGTGTTACTACTCACTGATAATCTTGTAAATTTATGTTCATGGTTTATGACTTTCACCTATCTGATCCTTCCTATCTTTTTATCCCAAATGTTATCTCCTTTTAGTTTTTCATCTCTAATTAATTACCTCAATAGCCCCATGTCTCCCCACCCATAATAGTGTGTTTTATTTCTTTTTTTTTTTTTTTTTTTTTTTTTTTTTTCTAACCTCAGACCTTATATTTCAGACTGGGCCCCTTAAAACAGCATTAACACCCAGCACTCCCAAGCAACCAAGTCCTGCTGAATCTTCAGAGCAGAGGTATCATCTCTGGAAGATTGCCCACCCACCCCTCCCCACACCATCCCACCCCATGGTCGACAACTTACTTATAGATAGTGCACATCAGCTGGTTTCCTTAACACACCAATCAAATCACTAAACCTCTCCTCACCTGAATTTATTTAACACACTGCATCCTTACATTGATTTAATCACTCATTGATATTTGTGTGTTTGTATATATGATCTACATATCTATATAATACACTTTTTCTAATGTTCTCCCTTCTATTTTTCACTTTAACACTAACTTCTCTCATCACTAAAATATCCCTATCCTTTCACTCACCTGTCCCTAGCAACACCATAATTATTACTTCCACCTTACTCCCCTCCCCTCTCTATTCATCTCATGCACTCTACACATACCTTTCCAGCCTATCTCCACCAACTCCTCCCAAATCCTCTACATACATACCCTCCTACAAAATTTTCAAATCCTACTCCCACCTTCACTTCCTTTCTATCCTTCTGCTCCTAGCTGCTGGTGATGTCTCTCCTAACCCCGGCCCCCTCGCAACAAACTCAGCACATACTAACCCAAGGATCCACACTAATCTCATACCCATCTCATGTTCCTCTAAATCCTCCTTCAATACTGCCCTCTGGAACGCACGCTCTATTTGCAATATAACTAAATCCACTGCTGTCCATGACTTCTTCATCTCTCGTTCTATAGATTTACTAGCCATAACAGAAACCTGGCTCTCCCCCTCTGACACTGCCACCCCTGCATCTTTGTCCTTCGGTGGTCTCCAACTTACCCACAACCCAAGAAACTCTGAATGTAAAGGTGGTGGTGTTGGGTTTCTCCTCTCCCCTCACTGCTCTTTTAAACCTCTTCCCACCCCCCCTTCTCTCTCTTTCCCATCATTTGAAATACACTCAATTCGCCTTTTCAAACCCTTCTCTGCTAACATTGCTGTTATTTACCGCCCCCCTGGTTCCCCTCTTCTCTTCCTTGACCACTTTGCTGCCTGGCTACCCTATTTCCTCTCTTCTAACATTCCATCCCTAATTCTCGGGGACTTCAATATTCCTATAAACCCACCTTTGACCTCTGCAGCCACCAAACTACTTTCCATGACTTCCTCCCTCGGGCTATCGCAGTGGGCAGATTCTCCCACCCATGTAGCTGGCAATACCCTTGACCTAATCTTCACTTATGCATGTACAGTATCTAATATCTGCAACACTCCATATCCACTCTCTGATCACCACCTCTTATCATTTGCTCTCACATACCCCCTCACCCAAAAACCTCAGCCTAACCCCCCTCAACTCAGGAGGGACCTTAATTCTCTTGATCTCCAACAGTTGTCAGCTGACATTGATTCACAACTGCTGTCCATCCCTTCCCTCTCCTGTCCTTCACAGGCCATCTCCATATATAACTCTACTCTTACATCTGCCTTGAACACTGCAGCGCCACTCCAAACAAGCACCTCGAGGAGGACCCGCCCCCAACCATGGCATACTAAATCAACGCGCTACCTGCAAAGATGCTCCCGTTGTGCTGAACGCTCCTGGAGGAAGTCTCGTACACAATCAGACTTTCTCCATTATAGATTCATATTGTGTTCATACAGTGCAGCCCTTGCCCTTGCCAAACAGTCCTATTTTTCCACTCTCATTAGTTCATGTTCCCGCAACCCCAGGCGTCTCTTTCACACCTTTAATTCTCTTCTTCGCCCTGCTGTGGCCACCCCCAAAACTAACCTTACTGCTGATAACTTCGCATGTTACTTCACTGACAAGATTGAACAGCTAAGGAAAGAATTCTCCCCTCCTTGCCTTTCTGTTTCTCAATCACACATAGATCATGCCTTTCCTACCCTTCAGACATTCTCCCCAGCTACTGACCAAGAGGTGGCTGCTCTTCTTTGCTCCTCTCGCCCCACCACTTGCCCGCTCGATCCTGTCCCATCTCACCTTATTAGATCTCTCTCCACTTGTCTCGTGCCTTCTCTAACACACATCTTCAACTGCTCGCTCTCCTCTGGCATCGTCCCTGCTGACCTTAAACATGCCACTGTAGTACCTATACTAAAAAAACCATCCCTCGACCCATCCACCCCCTCTAACTACCGTCCCATATCCCTGCTCCCTTTTTCCTCAAAGCTTCTGGAAAGACTTGTCTTCACCCGTGTGTCTCATTTCCTCAATTCCAACTCTCTCCTTGACCCTCTTCAATCTGGCTTCCGCCCTCTCCACTCTACAGAGACTGCCCTTATCAAAGTTACTAACGACCTAATCGCAGCTAAATCCAAAGGCCACTACTCCATACTAATTCTTCTTGACCTCTCAGCGGCCTTTGACACCGTTGATCATGCTCTCCTTCTTCAAACTCTTCAATCGCTTGGTCTCTGTGACTCTGTCCTCTCATGGTTTTCCTCTTATCTCTCCCAACGCTCATTCAGTGTCTCCTTTTCTAATGATACCTCCTCCCCTTGCCCTGTCTCAGTTGGAGTTCCCCAAGGCTCCGTCCTTGGTCCCCTTCTATTTTCTCTTTATACTGCCTCTCTTGGCAAACTTATTACCTCTTTTGGATTTCACTACCACCTGTACGCTGATGACACCCAGCTATATCTCTCCTCCCCGGACCTCTCCCCTGCCGTCCTGCAACGTGTCACTGCTTGCCTTTCTTCCATCTCTGACTGGATGTCCTCCCGCTTTCTGAAACTCAATCTCTCAAAAACTGAGCTCCTTGTCTTTCCTCCTCCTAATACTGATCCTCCTCTTTCGCTCTCCCTCCAAGTTTGTGGTACCAACATCAGTCCATCCTTGCAAGCGCGCTGTCTTGGCGTCATACTTGACTCTGGTCTCACCTTTGAGCCTCACATCCAGCATGTTGCCAAATCCTGTAGATTCCATCTTAAAAACATAGCCCGCATCCGCCCCTTTCTTGCACCAGATACTACCAAGGAGCTTGTCCATGCTCTAGTAATTTCCCGCATGGATTATTGTAACCCTCTCCTGATTGGTCTCCCCAATAGCCGTACTGCACCCTTACAGTCCGTAATGAATGCTGCTGCTAGATTGATTTTCCTCTCTAGTCGTTTCTCTCACACCTCACCCCTCTGCCAGTCCTTACATTGGCTTCCTGTATGCTATAGGAGTCAATTCAAGGTACTAACTCACACCTATAAAGCACTGAACAACTCTAGCCCCTCTTATATCTCCTCACAGATCCATAGGTATGTCCCTTCTCGGTCTCTCCGTTCTGCCCGTGACCACCTCCTGTCCGTTGTCCGCACTCGTACGGCCAACTCGCGCTTGCAGGACTTCTCGCGGGCGGCTCCCTTCCTATGGAATAGCCTGCCTACCGCCATCAGACTCTCCCCTAGTCTTGCATCTTTTAAGAAGTGCCTTAAAACCCATCTCTTTAGGAAAGCTTATGGCCTCCAAGACTAACCCTTACCTCACATACCTGTCTCTTGCCCTCTCCGAAAGGGCAGCCCACCTTATTTGATTGTAAATTCCTGTCCTAATGTGTTTTACACCCCACCTCCTATAGAATGTAAGCTCGTTTGAGCAGGGTCCTCTTCAACCTATTGTTCCTGTAAGTTTATTTGTAACTGTCCTATTTATAGTTAAATCCCCCTCTCATAATATTGTAAAGCGCTACGGAATCTGTTGGCGCTATATAAATGGCAATAATAAATAATAAATAAATAAAATGATTGGTTAATGAATTTGTTTGCTGTGGGAGAACCTTGCAGGAGGATTTCTCATAAAAGCCAGCCTGTTTTCAATAAAGATCATTCCTGTTACACCCTTCATGAAGTCTAGGCTCATGTTTGGGGAATATTCTATTTGCTGGGGAGAATCGTCTTGGAAGCTGCATTCATCTCTACTATTCCTCTACTCCCTGCTGTAGCTATAATCGCTTAGGCTCAGCTGTTGGGAAAGGAATAGAAGACTGCAGTACCATAACCACTGCAGGTCTTAACAGGCCTCAATCTCGAATTTGATCTTTTTAATTTTTTATAGACTTCTTTTATAATTACCATTTCTTGTATTGGCTGTCTATCCTCAGCATGTTTTTATATGCATTTTATAATTTTATATTGCAAAAAAAAAAAAAATATATATATATATATATATATATATATATATATATATATATATATATATATATATATATTTTTTTTTTCCACTCACTCCTACTTTTATTTTTATTTTTATTAGAATTTTTACTTTTTATATTCATTTTCATTTTTTAGTCATTTTCATTTTATTTTAATTTTTACTTTTTTTCACATTTATTTTTATATATTTTTTAATTTTTCCCTGTCCTTTTTTCTATTAATGTATTATTTATAATTATTAATTATTATTTATTTTTTTATATATGTCTCCTCCTCTCCTTCTATTAAGACATCAACATACCATCAGAGATAAATAAGCATCCATTCTGATTACTATAAGGTATGGGATTTTATCTTTTATTTCCATTTAGTTTTATTGTATAATCAATGTTTCAGCTTGTATTAAACAATTCCCTCTGTATGTTAGTCTATTGGATTACAATACCCCTTATCGCGGGTTGCGCTTGTGTTCTGTGCGCAACCCACGATCTCTTTTGGAACATCCCCTATTGGGGAAGTCCCTGCCCAGCTGAAGCGGAGTCCTTGCCGCGAGCCGCACTATGTACACGGAGGCTCCCTTTCTGCCTCCAATTCCCAAGTCCCTTTGTGGCGAAGCACGTGATGCAAGCGCGTCATCGGCCACGACATGTCACGTGATCGCCCGAACCCGGAAATAATAATCTTCCGCTTAAATATTAAGTTTTATTGTCCAAATAAGTTTTATTCGGTTAAATCCAATAGATTTTCACACTTTACTAATGCTATATATCACTGTAACAACACTTTTATTCTGTTTTAAATTGTGCTGTATAACTCATATGTCTCATAATGATGACATCATTTTGGCGCCAAATTTTGATTTATTGCCTATATATACCATTCTGTACCAGGTCTATGTCTTGAATTGCCAGTTGATAAAGCCCTGTGTGGCGAAACGCGTTTTTAATCACTCTTTTAATGTACTAATAAAGGAATATTGGCTATTATTCTGCAGTTGCCATATACCTTTTATTTTTTCCTATTTTATTTTATTTATCCGAACCTGGTCATCTATTACATCGAACTGCTCATTTGCTCAAGAATCCCAGGTGGGGATTATGCCACCTACGCTACCAAAGTGAGCAGCATATTCTGCTCACTTAAATGTGAGTATTTGTCACGTTCACAGTAAATGATGTGGAACACAACTGCAGATTTGTTAGGACTTTGATCTTTTATTAAGACACTTAGATGGAACTGAGACTTCAGTTCCAGAATTACAGTTACTGTTTCTTTAAATAATAAACGGTTTGTTTCATTTAGCATTGGCAAGGTTCAGAATTCATTAGCATCCGTTATTCTTGTTAACAGTTCAAATTATAAGAGATTATATACTTTGGAATTATCAGCAGCAAGACTGGTGCAGTATAACTTAAATAATACTTGTTTTGAGGGATGCTGTAGCAGGCTTGCTGAACAACTTGATAGAAGACTTTAGTATGACGAAATAATATTATCTGTAGCAAGACAGGTACAGCTGAACTTGGATAATACTTGATTTGAGGAAAGCTGTAGCAGGATTGCTGAACAACTTGATAGCAGACTTTAGTAAGTTGAATTAAAGCTTTAGCATTGTTAGCTCTTAACTCAGAGACTGTAAATTACTTAACTTCTGGAAGTAGAGGGATTGTGTCCCCAGCTCTCCTCAGAGGCGGTTGCTTCAGTGAATGGTTGCCGAGAGTGCTGGTAGTTGTCTGTGATGAAGAGAGATGTTGGGAACTTGAATATTCCTCCAGTCCGGTCTAGTAGCGCGTGGTCGTCTCACCGAGGTATGTGAGCCGGTGAGTTTGGCGCGGTACGCGTTTCAATAATCCAGCGTCTATCAGCTGGTGCGGTCGCATTAAATAGCAGACCGCGGCAATGGGGGTGTGGCTAAGCTCCGTCAAACCCGGAAGCATGAGGAGACATCGGGAGGCTTAAGGCCTGACAGTACCCCCACCTTAATGAGCAACCTCAGGGTGCTATCTCAACATGGTTTAGAAGGGTAGCGTCTATGAAAAGCAGAAATCAATTGATCAGCATGGATTCCAGAGGAGTTTTCCCAAGTATCTTCATCAATTCCATATCCCTTCCATCTAATGAGGTATTGTAATGAGCCACAATGAATCCTTGAATCAAGAATTTTCTGAATCTCGTATTCTTCTTCACCCTGGACTAAAACAGGATCAGGAGGAGTAGTTACATCTCTACGAAAGGGGTCAGGATGATGAGGTTTAAGCAAGGATACATGAAAAACAGGATGAAGTTTCAAAGTAGGTGGAAGTTTCAATCTAACAACATTACGATTGATAACTGATAGTATTGGAAAAGGACCAAGAAAAAGGGAACTTAACTTTTTTGATGGTCGGTTTGTAGAAATGTTTTTCGAGGAAAGCCAGACAAGATCACCAATCTTATAGGTGGGAGGAGGCTGTCTTTTAGCATTAAAAAACTTATTTTGATTGGATGAGGCCAATTCTAGATTTTCATGTAATTTTTTAAATAGAGAGGACATGTGAGAGATTTGATTCGAAACGGAGGGGTTAGACGTAGGAATCGTCATTTGCTACTAGTATGATAGGAGTTGTTATATGCGAATTCTGCCATGGGTAACCATGTTATCCAATCATCTTGTAAATGGGAACAATAACATCGTAGATATTGCTCTAAGCATTGATTGACTCTTTCAGTTTGCCCATCAGTTTGGGGATGATATGCAGATGACAGTTTACGTTGGATATGAAGAGAAGCGCATAATGCGTTCCAGAATTTGGAGGTAAACTGAGTTCCTCGGTCCGAAATGATCTCATCAGGCAGTCCATGAAGTTTTACAATATTGTTAAGAAATAATTTTGAAAGTTCAGAGGATGAAGGTAATTTCTTTAACCCCTTAAGGACCAAACTTCTGGAATAAAAGGGAATCATGACATGTCACACATGTCATGTGTCCTTAAGGGGTTAAAGGGATATAATGGGACATTTTCGTGAAACGGTCAACTACCACCAAGATGGTGGTATGATGTTGAGAAGGGGGAAGTTCCACCAAGAAATCCATAGAAATGGATTGCCAAGGCCTTTCAGGAATCGGTAGGTTCAATAACTGACCAAATGGTTGATGATGTTCATATTTGGATCTTTGGCAAGTTGAACAAGTTGTAACATATGATTCTATGGTTTTGTCTTGGCGAGGCCACCAATAATACCTTTTGGACAATTCAAGGGTCTTTTTTATACCTGGATGACCTGCCAGAGGGGAATCATGAATAAATTTGAGTATTTTATTTCTGAAAGCGGGAGGTACGTAAATTCGGTCCTTGAAATAGTAGAGACCGTCTTTCTTCGATAGTTTAACTGATGTAGGAAGTTCAAGGGCATCTTCACTGAGGTTTTTTATGTCGTCTAGAAGGGAAGATAGGATTCCAACGACTGTAAGAGGAGAGGGTACCAATTCAGTGTCTGAATGGATTCTGGAAAGGGCATCTGCCTTTTTATTCCTAGAACCAGGTCTGAAAACAATTTGATAATTAAAACGGGAAAAAAAAGATTCCATCGTACTTGTCAGGAAGAGAGAGTCTTGTTAGAGTGAAGATATTCAAGATTTTTATGGTCAGTGTAAACAATTAGAGGGTTTTTTGCACCCTCAAGAAGGTGTCTCCAAGTTTCTAAGGCTGCTTTGATACTTAATAATTATTTTTCTCCTATAGGATAATTTTTTTTCGGCAGGAGACAATGAACGTGAGAAGAAAGCGACTGGATGAAGGGGTTCTTGAGGAGTTTTATGTTGAGAGAGGACAGCTCGAATTGCAGTTTCCGAAGCATCCGTTTCAAGGACATACAGATATGTGGAGTTTGGAAGTTGAAGAACAGGAGCTGTTGTAAACCTTCTTTTTAATTCTTCGAAGGCATCTTGAGCTTTCTTGTTCCAATTAAAAGGATGTTTTTTTCTGTTAAGTTGATTGAGTGGATGAGCTACCTCTGAGTAGTTTTTAATAAATTTTCTGTAGAAGTTGGCGAATCCCAGAAACCATTGTAGTTATTTTACTGTAGAGGGAATGGGCCAATTGAGGATACAATCGATTTTTGAATTATCCATGCTTATTGAATGAGGGGAAATAACATAACCTAGAAAGGTTATCTCAGTGACGTTAAAGAGGCATTTTTCTGGTTTAGCGAATAATTTGTGAGTTCTGAGTCTGGATAATACCCATCTTACATGTTTTCTCTGTTCCTCGTGAGTGTTGGAGTATATGAGAATGTCATCTAAATTAATGATAACACAAATGTCCAAAAGATCTCTAAAGATGTCATTTATAAAATGTTGAAAAGTTGCAGGGGCATTGCAGAGGCCAAAAGGCATCACTAGATACTCGTAGAGGCCGTATCTTGTTCGAAAAGCAGTTTTCCATTCATTGTTAGCTTTTATTCTGATGAGGTTATATGCCCCGCGAAGGTCAAGCTTAGTGTAGATGGTAGCAGTTTTTAATTGTTCAATCAGTTCATTGATCAGGGGAAGAGGGTAATGATTTTTAATTGTAATTTTGTTTAAAGCTCTGTAATCTATGATGGGACGTATAGTACGGTCCTTATTTCTCACAAAAAATATACTTGAGGCAGCAGGTGAGCTGGAGGGTCTAATGAATCCCTTCCGGAGGTTTTCATTCAGGTATTCTTTGAGAATTTGTAATTCAGAATCAGAGAGAGGGTAGATGTGTCCAAACGGTAAGGGCGCACCAGGTATGAGGTCTATAGGACAGTCATAGGAACGATGAGGGGGGAGCGTTTCAGCTTCCTTTTTACTGAAGACATCCGAGAAGTCCGAATAACAAGAGGGTATAGCTGGTTCTTTAGTGGTCTGAAGGATTGGAATATGTTGTAAGCATGTTTCATTGCAATAATCGGAGTTAAAAGTAAGAGAAAAGGGGGACCAAGAGATTTGAGGGTTGTGGTTCCTTAACCAGTTGATCCCTAGTATAATAGGAAAAAAAGGTGATGGGATAATATCAAATATAAGATTTTCAGTATGAATATGATTGGTGGTTACTTTTAGAGGGATGGTTTCATGAAGTATCGGCCCCGAGGAGATGAGGGAGCCGTCGATCACTCTAACAGGAACAGAAGTGCTTTTACGAGCACATGGAATTTTAATCTTTTTGACAAAGGTTGAATCGATGAACACCCCATTAGCTCCAGAATCAATGATGGCCTCGGTCACAATTCTTTCTTTGTCCCACTGTAGTATGAGAGTTATAGGGGAGAACTGAGTAGTTGTTATAGAGGAGAGTGCATTTAGGATGGATGAGGCATGAGTATGCCTATTGCCCTTTATCCGTTTCAACAAGGGGCAATCAGAGACAAAATGAACTCGAGAGGCACAATAAATACAAAGGTTTAATATACGTCGTCGATTTTTTTTCTTCAGGAGTGAGGGGACTTCTTATTACCCCTATTCTCATAGGTTCGGTTGTTAAGGATGAGTTGTCAGAAGGCTTTGGAGGATGAAATGATTTTTTCCCAGTTGAAGTTGAGAGAGCCTTTTCGGCCTTTCTTTCTCTAAGCCTTCTGTCAATGCTGATCGATAGATGAATCAGAGCATTCAAAGTAGTAGGGAGTTCTATTCTAGATAGTTCATCTTTTACAGCTTCAGATAAACCGATTCGAAATTGGTTGCGCAATGCGCTGTCATTCCATTGCGTTTCTACTGCCCATCTTTTAAATTCAGCGATATAATCTTCAACGGGTCTATTTTTTTGCAGCAAGGTTCTAATTGTTAATTCAGCAGTATTTTGTTTGTATGGATCTTCATAGAGAAGAGACATGGCTTTAAAGAATTCCTCCAGTGAATCTAAGTCATCTAAGTCATCATTGTCCAAAAAGGAATGGGCCCAGGACATAGGTTCACCTCTCAGAAATGAGATAACTGAAAAAACCTTAGATCTTTCTGTGGGATAAGATCTAGGTTTTAAAGCAATCAATAATTTGCAGGAATTAAAAAACTCCCTATATTTGGAACGATCACCATAACATTTTTCAGGGTTACATACAGCAGGATCGCTAGTTGAGTGCAGAACAGTATGAGGAGAATGCGTTTGTAAGTCTCTGACATAAGTGAGAAGTCTTTCATTTGTAACCTGCAGGTCTTGCACACCTTGGTTAAGTGTATCGACTCGTTGATTCAGCAAAAATACTTTAGAATCGAAATCTGCTGGTTCCATTACAAAGGCTGGATTATTCTGTCACGTTCACAGTAAATGATGTGGAACACAACTGCAGATTTGTTAGGACTTTGATCTTTTATTAAGACACTTAGATGGAACTGAGACTTCAGTTCCAGAATTACAGTTACTGTTTCTTTAAATAATAAACGGTTTGTTTCATTTAGCATTGGCAAGGTTCAGAATTCATTAGCATCCGTTATTCTTGTTAACAGTTCAAATTATAAGAGATTATATACTTTGGAATTATCAGCAGCAAGACTGGTGCAGTATAACTTAAATAATACTTGTTTTGAGGGATGCTGTAGCAGGCTTGCTGAACAACTTGATAGAAGACTTTAGTATGAAGAAATAATATTATCTGTAGCAAGACAGGTACAGCTGAACTTGGATAATACTTGATTTGAGGAAAGCTGTAGCAGGATTGCTGAACAACTTGATAGCAGACTTTAGTAAGTTGAATTAAAGCTTTAGCATTGTTAGCTCTTAACTCAGAGACTGTAAATTACTTAACTTCTGGAAGTAGAGGGATTGTGTCCCCAGCTCTCCTCAGAGGCGGTTGCTTCAGTGAATGGTTGCCGAGAGTGCTGGTAGTTGTCTGTGATGAAGAGAGATGTTGGGAACTTGAATATTCCTCCAGTCCGGTCTAGTAGCGAGTGGTCGTCTCACCGAAGTATGTGAGCCGGTGAGTTTGGCACGGTACGCGTTTCAATAATCCAGCGTCTATCAGCTGGTGCGGTCGCATTAAATAGCAGACCGCGGCAATGGGGGTGTGGCTAAGCTCCGTCAAACCCGGAAGCATGAGGAGACATCGGGAGGCTTAAGGCCTGACAGTATTCCATGTTTTTATTTTTATCTAATGTAATATACACTATATTTGTGTTATCTTTCTTTTTTACTGAGGACCTCTTCTGGTCATAAACACCTACATCCTACCAGTGGGGGATTGACGCCACTGAATGCGAGTTACACCTGAGCTAGTTCCAGCTCTTCAATAGGTGAGTCCACTACCTTCCTGCTTTGAAGTTTTTATTTCTACGTAAGTTTTAAATCGCAGTCCACACTATTGGAATTTTTCCTTTTTATCTGCATATCTCCATCCGGAACAAGAGAAAGTTGACCATTCTTCGGCTCTACCTGTATAGACCGCCACTACACTCAAGTCCCTACAAGTGGACCTGGCTCTCTATTTGCTCATTTATTATTAGGACTTATCTCTATTTTATCTTTATTGATATATGTAAGTACAAACTTTGTTTCTACTAGTTTTAGTACATTGTGGTGTTATTTTCACCATTATTTCATTCCTGTTATCTATTTTTGGTTTTATTATATCTTTTCAGTGTTTTTTTGGCGCAACCTATAACTTTTATTCTCTAGACTTATCCCTCTTCTGAATACTAGCCACAATCCAGGGAACCAGTCCACAATTCATGTTACCAGAGATGGAAGGTATCTCTGGAGATTCCTACATCACCAAAAACATCAGACGGGAACTTTGGCCAGGCAGAGACAGTTTTTATCCAAATCCATGCCACACATTCATATTTTGCACACATAAACATGATAATGCCTTTAAAGCTCAGGCAGCTACTGGTGATATTATTATGTATGCAACATGTAAAAGTGTAAATTGAATCTTATATTAAGGTTCCAAGTGAAAATGAAAACTCAACTTTCATGGTCAATAGCAGATGACAGGAAGACTAGTCTGCAGGCACAGAAGATCATAAATTTAACCTGGCCATAAGCGCTGGCAGACAACAAAGCTTAAAAAGTCAATCCAGTTATATTCTGAGCACCAACGTAACTTAAGTTCATGTTCTAGATTTTGACACTATATTCCTGCTGTGTTTTTCTTCACATTTAAATCTCATTAAATTTGCTTAAAAAAAGAAAGAAAAATATTTTACATCTTTCTGCAACATAATCCTATACTTTTAGCCATGCTCCCTCTTTTAAAAAAGCAATTTCCTTATTACTTATGTACTTTCAGTAAGTACTCAGAGCTGAGCTGCTGACATCACTCTCATTGCCTAAAACTGTCCTCCTATTATGAAACACTATAATCACTGTAATAAGATAGCTGCAAAGAGGAGTCAAGTCAGTAGCTGAGCTCACACTGATCTATCATTGGCTGAGCTGAGCATGTACTCAGAATACATCTAATAAAGAAAGAGATTGGCTAAAGGTACTTTTTGTGGATACAGAAAAAAGAAAGGGGAAGAGTAAGCGGCGGAGGGAAAAAAAAGATGATTGTCTTGATTCCAATTACACGTCTGATTATAGTCCAGCAAATGTTTACACAACATCACATGGAAATCAACATAAACTTCCCAAGCTTCCCAAGCACTTCCAAGCCTCAATAGCAAACCAGTAACCAATCTCATGCAGTTAAGTTGTGTTTCAAAGCTGTTGTATACAGCAAACACAGACTCAAAGGAACACATGTTTAAAATGGAATAAGGTAAAACTGTGATTATTTGTTAAACTATTTTGCACATGCCCACCCAGAATCCTTTGTGGTAATAACATCACTGCAAATGTGTGATTTTTGTGGGAAAAGCAAGTCTTATGGCTTGACTTGTGTGCAGATTTTTGTTTAACACTGTATTAACTATCCACAGACTTCAGGTGGAAGGGGTTTTCAATCACAGTTTTTTTCCCCACCATAACCTTTTTGTTTTTTTGCTAATATATATATATATATATATATATATATATATATATATATATATGAAAAAAATCTGTATCTTGGCACTCACCCAAATAAAATGGTTTAAATGCCTAGGTGCTATCCCACGTTGAAAAGTATATATGAAGAAATAAGAGATGCACTCTCAGGTCTTGATAAATAATAAATCGGTACTTTATTTTCCAGACAAGGTTTACATTATCCGATCGACGCTTCGACCCCTTAGGGGTCAAAGCGTCGATCGGATAATGTAAACCTTGTCTGGAAAATAAAGTACCGATTTATTATTTATCAAGACCTGAGAGTGCATCTCTTATTTCTTCATATATATATATATATATATTGGAAGGCTTGACCTGAAGTTGTGGGAGGGGTGTGTGGGCCTTTAAAAGGGACTCCCCCCTTCCCTACCTTACCGTGATTGGTCTGCCAAGCTGTTCTGTTGGCTAGTACAGTACTGACAGCCATTTTCAGTAGAATCAGAGTTGTCGCTTCCCCGGGTAGTCAACGCTCACCATCCGATGTGGAAACCATGACTGTGGGCTGTCAGCGCCTCCCAGTGCGACCCAACCGAGCTTCCCGCAATCCATAAGCATCCAGCCCCCGGCTCCACTCACTACGAGCTGCACGGCAGTCTCGTTGGTGCTAGTGGGGGAGGGTTTGCCGGCACCAGTCACGGAGCCGGGTGGGCTTCCGCCACACAATGCGATACACCTGGGAGGGTCACACAGTTTACCCATCTCACTCTCTTCCAGCCACTGTTCCGTCGGGCGGGAAGGGAGCTTGGCACATACGGAACCCTACTCTCATCAAGCACAGACATATGCTGCACAGGTAGACATTGTATATTATACATGTGACACATTCTGGCATGGCCAATCAGAGGACTGCATTCACATAGGCTACAAGGTGCAGACGAACACAACTGGGTTACATTATGAAGTTTGTTTTTCTCTTCTTGTGGTCACATTGCCATATTTTTCTGTAATATACTGGGTCAGTGCTGATTGTATTTGGTTGTTAGAGTGCATGTATATACTTATGTCGGATGGTGGTCACATAGTATACATGCCCCTGTGGGTAGAGAGCTTTCAGATGGAGACAAACCGTTGGTCGGGTTACAATGCTACAATCACCACTGGGTGGCCTGGATAGGTTATCTGCTGGTTAGCGATTAATGTATATTATTGCCTGTAATTACTTGGCATGTTAAGTAAATTAGCTATGTCTTAATCTTTAAGTTCCCCTGAAGGATACTAGGGCGCTCTATCAGCACAAATCTCATCAAGCCCCCCCCCCCCTCCCCTCCCACTGACTCACCAGGGGCACAGAGGGTAGTGTTATCCCCGGAGGGTTTAACTACTCTGACACCTCCCCAAGGGCATGCCCTGCCGGCACGGTCACTTTGTCTCACCAGGGGTGGGTTTCTGGCCGGCAGCCACTCGTTGCCATAACAACCTTGTCACACTTGGAAGACATATACTTCCTTTTAAACTGGCCTCGTGTATGCTTTCTGTTAACCATACGAGTTGTTTGATAGTTTAACTACCTTACCTAAACATGCATGCAATGCTATTGGCAAGAGTCTTTCTATTTTCATTCAGCATTTAGCAGTTTTGATTTCGTTTTCACTACCGAGCTGTAATACATTTCCTCAGACTATATCATATGCATTAAAAGTTACTTACCCTACATTTTAGATGTTTGTCTGCCCGCTGGGTATTCAGGTACTCATTGGGTTAACATTGCCCGGTAATTCACTGGTTAATAGATATGCCACAAGGGACAGCTTGCATGCATTTAATTATGTAATTCATTGGACTATAGTCTTACAACAGCTAGCTAAATTTAACTCAATTTCTAACACCACCCTGACATTTCTTCATATGGTACACATGCATTAGGTACGTCATTCAGTTATGTTCAGTTAGACAATCAAATTCTATCTGAAGCTGATAGTACAGAGATATTCTGGTATTACTCTAACATTTCCGTTTGTTTTCAACCCCAAATCCTACATACCAGCGGCATATGCATAAGTTATTATCATCCCCCTAAGCATTCCAGCTAGGTCTTTTTAAAGATGTCTTATATCTCCTGTCTTTTCCTATGTTTATGTACAACCATCAAGGTCGCTAGCCTCTTCAGCTACTATGGCATTTTTTGAGGCCTCTGTTCCTGTTTTAATTCCGTCTTCCAACACCATTGTTATGTTGGGCTCAGTGAGTATGTATCATATGATGTTTATAAGTGGTATATGCAGGTTCTGTTCATTTCACGGTTCTTAAAACTACATTAGTTCTACCTATCAGGTTCCCTACCATTCACCACCAGCAGGTCTTGGCTATGTACACAAACGCCACAACCCTTCTCCGATTCACATCCTACCTTCACCACATCAAGCCCAACACAGCCCGCACAGCCACCCTGAATCTCGGGTATACAAATCAGGGTATGCATATGTCCTACTCCTGGCATCACTATGCCTTTTACAATGTATATTTCATATGCCTGGTAATGGGCAACCTTCCACAGGTTAAAGCGGCACCTAAATTGGGCATTTCATTTAAGACATTGATTTTGTATTAAGGATATACATGTAACATTTAAACTCTAGGGAGTACATTTATTGGCACCTGGTATACGGATAACATTTTGTCACACAAAATTATAGCAAAATATTGGCACATCTTACAAGATGACCCAATCCTGAAAGCAATTTTACCAACAAAACCGAAAATAATTTATCGGGGAGCGTGCAATCTAAAGAGAACTCTTACACAGAGTAGTCTAAGGAATATAACCCCTGTTAATAGTTTTCTAAACCAAAGTAAAGGCTTCTTTGGTTGCGGAACCTGTTTGGCATGCAGAGGGACAAAAAGTAGAAAAAGGCACATACTAGATCTAGAACCCTACACCAACAAAAAATTTGAAATCAAGGACCACTTATCATGCCACACTAAGGGAGTGATATATTTACTTAAATGCCCCTGTAATCTCCTATACATAGGAAGAAAAATCCGCTGTCTTCATATAAGAATAGCAGAACATGTGAGGAACATCAGAAAAGGATTGGAGTCACACAGTGTCTCCAAGCATTACAAATCAGCCCATGATCAGAATCCAGAGGGACTCTTTTTTTGTGCAATCAAGCTTGTTAAAAAGGATTGGAGAGGAGGAAATTACACCAAAAAAATTGGAATGGAAGAGATGAAGTATATATTCAATTTTAATACATTGGTCCCCCACGGTTTAAACCAAGATTTTGAGTTGTGTCATTTTATAAACTGATACTATATTTTGTATGATTTTAACCAATTTATACCAATTTCCCCTTCTGAGATCATCCTTCGGATATACCTTCTAAGGAAACATTCCTGACTCCCTTTTAATAGGCAGAATATATACAGCCTTATATCTTTTATTAAGTTTATCTATTATATTTTAGAATTATCTAAATAGAAACCACCAATATACTTTTAAACTTAGCTTATTACACTTTAGGACACATGTGTCCCTTTTTTTGGTAAAATGCCCAAAAATTGGTTTGAAGTTTTTTAAGTTAATGCACCTTGCAGGCTTCCATTTTTATGTTATTTGCACTTATGCACTTTTAAAGTTTAGTACTACGGCAGAATCAAACATAATATGTATGTATTCAATATCTTATATTTTTTTAACATCCAATTAATACAATTGATATAATTCCTGAGAGCTAATTAATAAAAATAAAACATATCACTATTTCTATAAAATATTGCAAATAGCAGAGCTTTCGTTTCGTTTATTTATATCTTTTGTATTGATTGAACAAATAAATAAATCACACAGTCTGAGAATAAAGGGTAATAAGTAAACAAATCACACAGTCTGTGAATAAATGACAACCTCTTACTGGTAGACATATGAATGTATATTGAAGCGATTTTATAAGACATGATGTGTGTTTTTACACTAACCAATAAAGTTATCCTATTTCATTTGGTTGGAACGCAAACCGGAAGCGGAAGAGTACAAACGCTTGATGGTGGAACGCACGTTAGCGTTCCAACAGTTCACACTGTCGAAACCCGGAAGTGAGCAAATACCGGAAACGGAAATTCCGGAACCCGGAACTAAAAAGCGAGTGACTTATTTAAAGAACAGAAGACAAGGAGAAGACACACAGCCAACTGAGGAAGCCCATTTAAGGGCGAAACGCGTTTTGGACATTTATGTGGACTATTTAGTCATCCAGAGACATTTGTATCTGGTATTTATATTTATTTTACTTGCATCAAGTTTTTTTGCATTAAGTTTTTTAACATTGCATTTTTAGTGTATATTTATTGTGGATCACCAATAAAAGCAAATTGTTTTTGAAAACTTTGCTGTGGCATCCTATATACACATACCAAATACTGGGGATATTGAACAACCATCACCACTTCATAAAACAAAAGGAACCAGGTTTCCAGCAAAGTCAACACAAGAAAGGATTGGACATCCTTAAAGAGTCCACAAGCGCTTACCATCCGAGTCATATGTGGTTTATGACTCCTGACTTGTGAGTGACATCATATACGTCTCTTTATAGATCATTTCTATTTCTGCAATATTGCACTATTTGTGTTTTGTATTTATATTATTACAGATACATATTTGAACAACTTGTACAAGAAGCTCCACCTTATGTATGTATGTTTTTTTGTATTTTGTAGAGGTGGTTTAGGGGATACCACTTAAGGTGTTTTGAGCTTCACTTGAAATTCTGTAGACTCCATATTGTGCACCTATTTATTGATGTAGCGGTAATAGGTTTCTGTCTGCAAATTATTGACCCTGTGGCTTTCCGAGACACCATGGGGTCGATAAATGGGGGATACGGTGGTACTCACAATGTCTTGCTAACATGAATTTCCTCATGTCTTGTCAAAAACCAATTCGGAGCAACTTTTGCTTTTCAGACCTTGTTATCTGTTATGGTTCTTTTCTTAGCTTATAGAAACTCTTCTTCCCCTCTCTGCCTCTGGTAGGGGATACTGAAGAATCCAGTTACAACCATACCATTCAGAACCACACCAACTCTTATACGAATTCAGGTATGTTTCAGCCATGACGGCTCTCCCACGATACAGACCTTTTAGTGAGGAGGTTTACTGGCTTACAGGAATCTAGGTGACCAATAGATGTTAAGGTTCCGCCATCTCTGCCTTGGAATTAGTGGTCTCGCGAGGCCAACACCCATCCTCCACGTATGAGGTATTACGCCCCCCGGGCCAAACTAGTTAGCTGCCTCGCACAGTGGCATAGAAAGGGCCTCACTTGTCACACCCAATCTCTCTCAGGATATAAATGTCACAGAGAGGCCAACACCCCGCCACAACATTCGGTGGCCACAAATTCCCTTGCGCCAAAACATAGATAGAGCCTCTCAAGCCGCTTGGCAACTAGTAGGGCCTCACCTGTCACCTACCTAGTAAATTGCTTCGCAACTTGACACTTGCTAGCCAGCCAGTAAGACAATCCTGATTCAAGCTATTTATTAATATGTTGCATTATGTTTCAGAACCATAAAAAAAGGTTATGACTTGTCAACCCCTAGTACTCCAGTCTGGTGCACTACGCCTACACATGAAGGTGACACCTATCAGGTTCCATCAGGTCATGGACCATGCCTCGTATTCAGGTGGAACTATGCAGGCTCAATGTCCCTTTTCCAGTAATGGCCGAAAGGCACAAGTTGCTAGAACAACAACAACCTCAGGGCAACGTTCTCAGCCCTCATGCTCTCTAAGGTATAAATAAATGAGTGACTGGAAAGACTAGAAATATGTTGTCGAACCATGCCATCAACAGCATGCCGGCCCTCACAAGGTCCTCCGTAAGCATATGATCATAACGCAATTCAATATTGTACACTTGTACCTGTACGTTCAGATATCCAAAGGGATATTGACTTTCTGTCACGCTATCCGACTTTCGGTTCTGAATGTTTGACACTAATAGGTGAATTAGGAATAGATAAGTTGTGACACCACACCTATCAGACACATTGTGACATCATTATTATACAAAACATGTCATTGTTAAGATGAGCCAGTCCTAACCCATACTCCTAGAAAGCACCATGGCCTGCCATGGCTGATTTCATCAGTTGTTACTAACGGTACTGTGGTGGAATCTCGGTAAAAATAAATTCAGTAGGCCGAGATTACCACGTGGCATGTGTACGTGCATATACTGGTGTATCAGTCGGTTGGTTGCTCGTGGCAAAGATACAATCAGTAGTGTACGGAGCATGTGCGAGAATACCGGATGTAGTATTCCCCTCCTCCATTGTGCTGGGCAAGCCATGTGGTCAAACAGGAAGTTAGTTCTTGTTCGATTGATTGGGTAAGAGAATGTGTGGGTGGAGCTAATTATGGGTGGAGTTACATGCTTATATAAGGAGCCTACACTATTGTCCGGGGCTCAGAACTTGTTGTATTTTGGTGACATTAGTCCCTCTGAGTCCCGATCGGTGAACCGAATAAAGAATCTCTTCCTTCCTGAAGAAACCTGTGTCCATCTCTCTGTGCTTGGCTTCCGTCAGTTTCTCCGGTATCATTTGGTGCATTGGCCGGGAAGCTCATTGTTCAACGGTAGCTGAGAAGCAGAGGCGTGAGACGGTCTATCTTTGCCCACGTTCTCTACGGCTGCACCCCTGAACTTCTGCGTGAACCTCCCTTTGTCTCGGCGCCACTGGTCTGTTGTCCAGGAGATCATCGGCCTCTACGTAGTAAGTGCTGGGGTGTCCCCGTCGATGAGTGTGAACTCAGGTTCAGGAACGAGGAGGTAAGACGACCGCTGTTTTAGACGGCGGACCCACTAGGGGTATTGGATACCGATTGTGCGGTAGGCTCATAAGGGGTTATTTGGAATCTGCCCCCTCCAGTGGAGGGAAGGAGTGAAGGCGCACCGCTCAATTAAACGCCCTGTAGTCAGCCCGTTTAATTTTGGTTTAGAGTCAGGCGGGGTTCTGGTGTAAATAGCCCTAGCC